>NC_060153.1:24819294-24951003 GCF_021292245.1 Micropterus dolomieu
AAATGCAGGGTAAAAAAACAAGTTATTTTGTGTAAAAACCAGAGTTTGGTTCATCCTCGTGTGTGTGTGTGTGTGTGTGTGTGTGTGTGTGTGTGTGTGTGTGTGTGTGTGTGTGTGTGTGTGTGTGTGTGTGTGTGTTTAACAACGTTTCCAGCCAGGTATGGGTACAACTGTAAAAGTAAAGTCCTTGCTGAAGCACACACAGGCATATAAGATGTCCTCTAAGCTAGCGCCATAGCTCTCGGGACGGCAGTGTTGGTCTGCCTGTCAGTCCACCAGTTTGGTACAGGCTGAAATAATAATGAAATCAATAATCATTACAAGTTCCCACCCTCCTCTTTGTGTATTGTACACCTGTACTTTGTGTTTAGTGCTTATTAGCAAATGTTGGGATGCTTATACACTACATGGTAAACATTACACCTAGGCCTACTCAGTGGTGGACGACGTAGAACATTTCAATTTAGTAAAAGTACAAGAGTATTAGGATCAAAATGGCTCGTTTCCGAATAATTTATATTACATTATTGGATTATAATTATTGATGTGTTAATCTGTACATCTCTTTAATGTTGCACCTGGTAAAAGGGGGCTCATTTAATCATTTAAAGATATAAATAATTATACATTTATTTTTTGATCCTTTTTGGTAGTATTAACCTGTAACTTAGACAGTGACCATCAGAAGTGGTTCTAAATGAAGAGGCTCTCTGAAAGGAACTGAGTTATAAGATCAGGCTCCCTTTAGAGAGCCATAATTCCCATCACTAATGTAAATCTCAGTAGAGGTTGTCTAAGTTGAAGTTCCAGGGGCTACTTAGGTCAGTAGTGATCATTGGCTGATTATCTCAGACTGACACATCACGTGTCCTTTTTAACAGATAAAAGTGCTGCTGTGGCAGAACAGTACGTTTTCCTTCTGTCAGTCAGGCACACATTTTGCAGTGAAGTGTTTTTAATCTTAAATAATCACTTATTATTTTTCACAGTTAATCTTTCAGTCTCAACCTCGTTTTCGTTTCGACATCCTTCGACTGCCAATTACATGCCTGTATTAAAGTCACAAAATATCATTTGAATCCGTTAGGACCGATTTGGAAAGCAGCTTGTTTTTTGTTTTGTTGTGGGATTTTTTTGCTATTTAGCCTGAACTGTGTGTCTCCGCTGGTTTGATTCAGCTGGCTCTCCGTTGAGAGGAGGAGGAGGGGGAGGAGGGGGAGGAGGAGGGGGGCCGGTCACACAGGGTGAGGATCCGACCCCGGCTGAACCGATGATCGGGAAGAAACGAGAGATGCGGAGCATTTGAGGAGCAGAAACCTCCAGACGGGCCGTGAAGCTCTGCATGCGTCCTCTCTCTGAGATTTTCATCAAGAGGTTCAGCACATGTTTGATTTGGAAGTAAGATGTCTTTTATTTTTTTCAAAATGTATCAATGATTTAATTGTTTTTTTTTTAATCATGCGAGCTGATGTATCTATTTAATTTGTTTCTAAGAAGAATTATTGTAATTTATGATCCCTTATCGAATGAAATAGCATGTGAATTTCATATGAGACTACATTTGTGTAAACATTGAACTATTTAGGACTCATCATTTCCTTGGATTTAGGGTTTAATGAAACAGCTTTGGCAGTGATAGCACTAATTGTAAATGTCTGGTTGTGGTCACTAGTTGTTGTATCAGACCCGTGTTATTATGAGTCTTTATAAATAGTTTTAACCCACTGTAATTCTTGTAAGTATTTATTTAAAAGTTTTTAATAGAATTTATCGTTTTCTTCTGTCAGTTAGTATTTTCTTGCGGTAAAATACATCACACCATTCTACTGGCAGAAGTTAATGTCAATTTAATGTTTTGCAACCTTGTAAACAAATCGTCACATCATCACATGTGTTTGTGTTTTTTCACCACTAGGGGGTGCCATTACAGCTCGCTTCAGCCCAAACCACAGTCTCTCAGTAAGTTCCTCACACAGCTCCCTGAAGTCTCAAATCAGGAGTGAACATGACTGGTCAGACCGTGGGAGGTGTCATCCAGGATCGGTCAGTGCCCTCACTGGTGGCTGTGGAGGGACTGGAGTCCAGGCCTCTGGGAGGGGCCGGGTCCTTCACTGATGAGACTGTTTCCATTCTGACCTCCACAAGCCAGCTGGCTCGTACCCTCCTGGGCCACACCTTTGGCCTCAAACGCAAAGAGAACCTTGACAACTGTGAAGCTAGGGCTGGTAGCAGCTGCGATGAAGACAATAGCAACAATGCACGTCGCAAACGTGAGTTCATCCAAGACGAGAAGAAGGATGAAGGCTATTGGGACAAGAGGAGAAAAAACAACGAGGCAGCCAAGCGGTCCAGAGAGAAGCGACGTGTCAATGATATGGTCCTGGAGAGGCGAGTCCTGGGCCTGCTGGAGGAGAACGCCCGCCTGAGGGCCGAGCTATTGGCCCTGAAGTTTCGTTTTGGCCTAGTCAAGGATCCATCTGACGTGTCCATCCTGCCACTGTCTGCGTCCCTCTGTGCTCACCCAAAACCCAGTGCAGCACATTTCTACCAGCCTCACACTGGTGGATCGTCATACCTCCTCACACAGCCCAGCGCCAGCACACCACACATTGACCCTACCCCTCCGCAGCAGGCGGCCATCTATGGGCCGAGGGTAACAGGGATTCTGTCAAGTCAGAGTGTATCCGAGGAGTCCGGTGTCTCCACCTCATGTAGCTCAAATGTGGGCAGCCCTGTGTTTTTTGATGGCACACTAAGTGAGCATGGTGGGCCTTCTCCGAGGGGGATGGTGGAGGAGCAGCAGGGCTACGACTCCCATCTCACTCCTCTGGAGGTCAATGAGAGTCCTTATGTAAACAGGCAAGACTCACTTGAGGGTTTGAGGAGCCTCCCGCACAAGCTCCGTTTCAAAGGTCCCGGTGGTTGCAGTGACGGAGCGGAGATGTCTCCACCCTCTGATACCAGACACGGAGGACAGCCTGTAGCCACAGTGGGGCCAAACATCCAGGGGAGGAACCACCAGCAGGCGGGGTGGGACAGTCGGACAGAGAGTCAGGCTCCTTGGTCCAGGGAGGAGGTCTGTGGTGGACATGTGCAGCAGTATCAGGGTCCGTCCTCTGGATATTATAACTCCTCCTCTCTGCAGAACTCCAGGGACACCAAGTACTTGACAGAGGACAGCAGTCTCAGGTCTCAGATCAGCTGTTTGTCTCAGGAAGTGGCTCAGCTGAAGAGGCTCTTCTCTCAGCAGCTGCTCCCTAAGATCGCTTAAAACCTGAGCCCAAGAAGATCAGTTCTCCACTAAAATTAATAGACAGAATTCACACTACATTTTTCCAAACCATCAATCACACAGCGTGGCCCCAGTGTAAACAGCTACCACGGAAGTGACAAACCAATTTATTTATGACATCTGTTTCACACTAAAAGTGATTTCTGTGAGTCATCACGTGTCCTTTCATTTTGTTGATTACCTGAGATTTGAAGGACATTTCTGAATACTTTACTGAACAGGTCTGTCAGAAACACTGGATGAACATAAAACACAAAGCACTTATAATTTGTAACACTTTAATCTCACATTGTTCACTTGATTCATATTTGTAAATGCCATTTTTGTCTTCTTTGGGACAGCATACAGTTTATAGGCCTTTCAACATAAACACTTTATCAATATTACCTTGTGTTAAATATACTGTGTTAAAACACAGCACAAATGTGTTTTAAGCCTTTTTGGCAGTCCACTTGTCTTTGTAATCTTAATGCGGTGTTTACTGTATTTATATCTGGTTTATCTCATGAAAGCAAGGTCCATACAAGTGTGTATTTCATCTTTGTTCAGAATTATAATTGAAGTGAATTGTACTTGGAAATAAAATAACTCTGACTGGTGAATCTTTTATGACAGATTAAGGTTTTCTCCCTGTATTTTACATGACAAATTATCTGCATTTCATCTAATAATGATAATCAGATTAAATGAGTGTGACAATTGTGGTAATAAAATCCCTGTTCATAACTTGGAGACATTACACACGTATTTTAAGAGATTCAGCCATCAACATGCAATATGCAAGAGACTTCACTGAACTAAGGTTGCTGAAATGAGGTGGGACAGAGGGGTGTCGGACAGTGCCAGGGAGAGAGGTTCGGTGTAGGGATGCAGGGAGAGGAGTGAGACTCTGCATGAGTCATCTATCACGTCAGCAGCGTGAAAGCTATTTTTAGCATTGAAGCAGCTGCGGTGGAGACTGATTGGCCCATCTGGAAGTGAAGGATACAGGTTCAGAATTATTAACACCTGGAAAGAGAACAAGTCTGCAGATGGACAACAGTAGAGGTGTTGTGAAATACATTCTGATGGCGGTGGGGAACCAGAAAGCTGCCATATAATGCTGAAATATAACTCACATGACTGTCATCATTCTGTAATAAAAAATTCTTGAATATTTCCATTTTCAGCAGTCATTTTTTTTATTAACACTAGGTGGCGCCAAGAGTCTTTCTCAGCATGAACCACTAACTCTCATTCATTCATTCATCCATTCCCAGCCATGTTACTACAGAGGTCATCTCCTCCATTGTGCTTACTCTAGTACCATATGCTACACATGCAGAAAAAGCAATGCTGTAATTTTGTGTTGGAAGTCCAGCAATCCCGACTTGAAATGACCCATCTTTATTAAAAGTCACAATGCAAGAATGAGGCTGGAGCTTGAAAATGACATTCACATGACATATACAAATGAATTTCCATACTAACCTGTGAGGCTAAAACAGGCATATCAGACCTGTGTAGCTGCAGCGAGCCCTGCGTAAGGCTTTGGCCCTGACTGCAACATCACAAGACACACGTGAGATCTTTTGTCTGCAACCAGTCTTCATCTAGCACAGTCTGCACCCCCCACCCTCAATGCCATAAGCCATATAGGAAGGAGTGAGAGCCTTCTGGTTGCTAGGCAGGCACCACCACACCACAGTTACCAAGGGAATGCCTGCATGCAGAGGTAGTGGGTAAGATGGAGGAGTGTGTTGGGGGTTGTTGGTTATAACAAATTGGTGGGGGGAGGAGCTAGACAAGTTCAAGGCCACCGTTTCCCCAACATGGTCTAATGGTGGTGATAATGATGTGTGTGTGCGTGTGTGTGTATGTAGTGAATGGGTGCACGTGTGTGGGTTGAGACAAAGCAGGGGGAAGGGATGTGAGTGAGAAAGTGGGTTGGAAATGGATGCGTGTCTGATACAAAACAGGGCTGACGTAACTGCTCAGTAAATATGGTGGTGATGAGGACAGCGGGCTTTGTGGGATAATGGAAAATCTCCTAAGCAGATAAAACACATCCATTTGCTGTGAAGATAAATGCAAAATACAACGATACATTTTTTTCAAATTGCTTTTTTCTTTAAAAACAATCTCTTCTAAACATCTTGTTAACACTAGTAAGATGAGAGAGAATCCAGTATCCATCATTTGTACTGTTAATTATGCTAAAATCATAATATAGATAGCAAGGCAAATGAAAAATATAATAAGAAAAAATAAACTGGTATGGTTTATTCAAACATGGGTGGTCCTGTAGTTCCACACTGGCAGAATCAAAATAGAAGCATCACAAAATGTAATACAGGACAGGAGTATGAACGTTCAGATAAAAATCATTTTATGCTGTAGTTGCAACGTAGTAGGCCTATGCTGAATTACAGTATTTTGAAACGCCATCAGTGTTCAAGTCTGGCAAGCAGTGATGGAAAAAACATAGATAACACAAGATATTTTACAGAATTAGCCTAATTCAACCTTTGCTTCATCAGCTACAAAGTTGACTAATGAGAGCTAACAGTGGCTGTATGCACGGCTGAAGGACATGCTGTTACATGCTATTACTGGACCGCTCGGTAACATAGTGTCTCTGTGCCCTTGTTATATAAACTTAACCACTCCCGCGAAGGAGATGGCGTTGCATCGTGGACGAGAGATGGAGAAAAAAAGTATAGGAGCTTAGCCTATAACAGAGAGAGAGAGAGACTCGCGCGGAGGGATAGAGGACAAAAACGTGACGAGGCAGCCTAAGAGCTGTTATGCAACCGCTGACCTACTAACACATATTTCTAGAAAGGGAGCCGGAGAAACTGGAGCAAAGTGTCCGGCATCGCGCAACACACAGGCAGCACGAGCCAAAAGACAGAAACAGCATCCACCCGACCCACTGACTCCACCACAACCCACCCGAGTAGCGACAGGAACAGCAGAGGGAAACTTTTCGAGTTTTTTTGGGGGCGAGGTTTCTTCAAAAAGGACAAGGACAGGAGGAAACGGGAGCGAGACAGCTTTTGTGTCGGGAATCTTTTTTTTCCCCCTCCTCCAGGACATGGAAAGGTATGTTATGACTGAGCGGAAGGCTGCTTTTCGGCATTTGTCTTTGTCTTGGTTGTCTCTGTGTATGTTCTGTATTTGCCGTGCTTTAATAGCTGTGTGTGTTGAGATGAGGACGTGATGCTTGTGGCCGGTTATTGTTCACATGGCGACTCTCGGCTCTGCCGGTAGATCCGCGCGTCCGTGACTTTGAGACATTTGCGGCTGCTTTTGTCACATTACACACGGTAGGCTACTCACTGGACTAATACTTTGTTGCCGTATGTTGCGTTTTTCTCCCCCCTCGCTTTGTTATTGACACGAAACATGTAGCAGGAGTGGAAAACGTGGTTGGCCATACCCCACGTTATGAGCTCAATGTCAAGGCGAGGTTATTTTCCTCACGGTGGTGTTTTCCAGGGAATGGGGGCAGCTGCGGCGCTCGGTCTGTGTTGTCTGGTTAATGCAGACACACAGTGCACTATAGTCGCTCCTGCACGTGGCGTCCTGCTGCTTGTCTGTGTTTGTCGTCTTTATCTAGGTCACTAGATCACTTTAGTTCTGTAGATATTAATTCGTCTTTTTGGCTATCCCGCTGATGCAAACATTAGCCTGGATTAGCGCGTGGCTTTTTTTTATTAGGATAAACGGTATTGCTAATTCCACATTTTCAATAAAAAGGTAGTTGGAACTCGTGTCAGAGTGGAGGTTATAGGATACTTAAATAGAGATTATAGGATAAAAAATGGCTAACATTACAATGGTTTCAGGATAGACGGCTTGTGTTAATATTCTATAAAAACATGGGCGTATTACAGAGATACTACAGGGGGAAAACATGTAATGCATCAGTAATCTACGAATAAATTAATCCATATTAATGCAACTTCATTTTCTCCAGATGTGCAGAACATTTGCTTCTGTTTGAAGGTTACATTTATAGATTCAAAGGAGAAAGCAGTCACAAAATGTCTGATTTTCATTCAAAGTGAATGACTGGGTGATTCTCTTTCACTGGTAAGGTGTGTTAAGTAAAGCACAGAACATTGCTTTGAGGGAGTCGGAGGGTATGACATAACCAGCACACAGCAGGGAGAAGCAATAAACAGCAGCTCTCCTGGGACAGAGAGGCCTGTAATTGATTCCCGTTCTTCCCAACATCCATACCCAGATTAACACCAAACCCTTATTTTTGAAGCTGCATAGATGTTTAGCAAGTCTGCATGGGTTGAAATTGTATTTTAGAAATGCTTTCATCAATGACGTAACACAGCTGCTGGATGTCTGTGAGCTATTTTTATCTTGCTCAGTCTTTCTCCTCCAAAAGAGGACATGGAACAGACAAATAAAAGCAGAAGCAAGGTAGGACCAGATACAACAATTTGTTTGGTACAAAACTTGACTCCCAGGATCCCGGTGAGGTCTTGGTGGGACTTTGTTGTGAAATTAGAATAGGATGTGATGCAATGCGTGGAAACCCCTGTCTTGCAAAATAAGGCAGAGTTCTAGTGAGCTCTTAGTCCACCTGCTGCCAGCTGGTCTAGTTTCAGAGCCGTCTGCATTGCTCCGTCCCAGCCAGCTCACTGAATATAGGTCAGACCTGTATCTGGGTGAGGAGACACATGAGGTATACAGGGCAAGCTGTTGACCAACTCTGTCTGTTGCTCTAAGGAATTTGAGACCACAAATTCAAGCAGACTTTAATAACTACAACAACTTGTCCCAGTTAACCTACGTTTAGTGTCTATTTATTAATATGTTTGGTAATTTAGTTTTTTCTTTTGACGATTTTGCCTAGTGAACCTGCTGAAAGTAGCTAAAACCTTTGACTTGTAAGTAAAGATGGGAACATTGCATTTGCTGGAAATCAGATTGAACTTAAACAGATGCCGCCAATTAGCTAAGTAAGGTTCAAAACACTAAACAGAATATTATGAAAATGTAAAAATCATATACATATTTATATACACTTGCACTTGCACTCAGCTACAGGCCAAACTAACTGACCTGGAATGTCTGAATTCCTGTCTCCTAGATTTGTTTCTTGACACAAAGCCGTGGGTTAAAATGGTGGCTGCTTGCTGGGGCCCCTTCCACGTGTGTGGTGTTGGATCACTTAAAAGATGGAGGAGGGGAAGAGGATGCCATGCGTTGTACTCACACTTGCCTCAGAGGAGGTCAGGGGTGAAGCATTCCTCCCTGAGCGGCAAGTGCCTGGGAACAACTTCAGACAGAGTTGTGTTTTCCACAGCCAAAAACAAACTGCTTACATCAGCTGCAGTGAATCATTCTTTTGGGAAATTAGCCCTTGCACAAAGAGCCAATTGCGCAATTTATCGTGTCCAGTATCTCTTTATTTTCTTGTCTTAGTCTTAGGCTTTTTATCCAGAGCACAATATGCGCAGAGAGGATAGTGAAAGGGGACATTGCAGGGCATTCACACCCAGTAACCTGTAGCTTCTGCTGCTATGTAATATGCCAGTGTTACACAAGCTTTGCTCCGCAACAAGAGAAATTCAGAGCACGTACGTTACGAGCAACAACAGCAGCCCCTCCCCATGCGGTCCTGAGAGAGAGCCTCTTGAATGTGGCTGCAGAGATGGGCGTGTGCTCTGACGTCAGTGCCATCTATCTCTCGCTATCATTTTTTTCATCTGCTACTGATGCATATTGTTATGCGCTGCATAAGGCGGAATTTTCTAGTGGGGACAGGAATTCATGTTGCACAAAAATCACTGGGGCTTTCACGATCAGATTTTCAGGTGGATGATGTTTTTTGACGCTTTTATTCCTCTTGCTGCAGATTCTGTAAAATTCCTCTTATTTCCACCAACTCAGTCCCTCTTGTCACCCTATTCCTTTTCGGCTTCCTCCCTCCCTCACCTCTTTCTGTCGCTCTATTTTTAGAGTGCACTCTAATACTGTCTTTCCCTCTCCTGCCCTCCCTCCTTTGCAGTCCCACTGACCTATTTTATGGCGCACCGTCAAAGACAGGAGGAGTGTTTACTGCTTAGCGTCGTTTCTAGGTCAGTGGGACAGCGCAGACGTATGCATGCTTCCTTCCTGCCCGCCTTTGTTTCGTGCCCCCCCCCCCCCCCCCCCCCCCCCCCTCCCCCCAAGTCTTTATGAAAATGATTTGGGGTTGGGGAGGGGGGGTGACCCTACATTTTCCACATCTGTTGGTGGTTGTGTCCAAATCCCTTCCTGTTCAGCATAGCTTTACTCCAGTTTTATGAGAAAAGGAGACAAACAAGAGACAATAAAGTCCTTGTTCTGGCACTGGAGGGATACGACTTAGCCCCTGAGATACAACATAACAGACATGGGTAAATAAATGGTTAATAATTCAGTGTAGTAGTCAAGCTTTTTCAAGGTCACAATTTGGGTTTTTTAATGCAGGATTATGTAACAGGGTGATTGACTGTGGAGGAAGCAGAAAAGTGCGGTAACCAGTCTGGAGAAGGCGCACATTAGATTAAATAGTTAATGTGAGATTGACTTGGTGGTGCAAAGTAAGTAGTTTTTGATATGAGAACAATATACTGCCGCATAGTGAAAGAATGTCGATGTGAGTGAATTTTGTTCAATTGGAGCACTTTTGTTCTACTCTCTTTGCGATGTGAGCGTGTTTTTTACCCTTTCGCCATCTCAGATTCAATAATTGGAACAGTGGATTGGTGGAGCTTCTTTGTTCAGGTCTGCTTTCTCTGCTTGGGCTGTTCTCATACTCAGGCACCACTATACAGAGAGATCAGAAGACACGTGTGCATAAATAGGAGCTAAATTAGGAGCTGGGTGCTGTTTCTTCAGTGAAATTCCTTTGCATCTTTTCTTGTGTGACTTTTGAATGCAAGTTTAAAGTTTTAACTTACAGCTCTCAAAATGATATTTTTTTTTACTGATAATAGGTTACTTTTGTTGTCTTACATGATGTTAACAAATATGACTGACAGCAATAGTAGCTGCAACACAATATGCTTTAAGACACTTTAACTGATGGGTTTTGAGGTACAGAGTGAAAACGGTACTGGAAATATCCTGCAGGTATCCAGTCCTTGCTGATTCAGTAACAAAACTCATTTTCTTAAGATACCAATCTGTTATTTGCATACTTGTGCTTCCTGTTTGACTTAAATATTAAAGACTTGAAAGTCTGTATAAAAGTTGCTTGACAATTAAAAGTAACTGGACTGTGGTGAGACTGGTATGATTCAAGTTAAATTCCTTTAGATAAACTTAGTGTCCACCAAACTGTAATTGTGCTTCACTGATTACAGTTTTCAATATTTGAAATTGAGTACCCTGAAAAATTATGGAAAATGGGGAGAAAGACAAGGTTAATGAAAGCAAACGGGTCATGATAAAAGTTCAAATTTGTGCTACACTGAATTCCAGTGTTCCAGCGGATGAAAATTGACACCGAAGGAGTCATTGTTACCCAAAGGCACATTGACCTAGATTATTACATTCCCTGTGTGTGTGTGAAAAGATGTTTTCGTGTTTGTAATGGACTCTCGGGCTCAGTGTAACGATGTGTTATTAATTACTGCATATTGGCTTTGTAATGCTGTGCAGCGAGAGAACCAGAGGAATCAGGCCTAAAACAAGAACAGATCTAGTTCATTATGTGTTATAGTATTATGTTATGCCGGACTGCCGTCAACAAGTCCATCCGTCCCGCATTCAGCATTGTTGTTAACTTTTTGCCGCAAGACAAGTCGAGTGGGCAAGGCTTCCTGTTGAGCTACGATGTTGACACCACATAAGGAAGTTCAGCAGTGTTGTGTAACTTCAGACAGTGTGACGGCTACCAGAGAAATGAACACATTGCCCGCTGTGACAGATATACATATACACACACAGATTGTGTGTTCACTCTCATGAGCTCATTCCAGACCCTTGAAATGATGTTTGATGCACTACTTTCAGTTTGATGCATTTTAGAAAATCAAATACAAAAGCAGAAATTATAGTTACACATAACTTATTTCATCATACCCTATACTATAATTACAGTAATATGTCGTAGAATGTGATGATATATCAAATGCATCTCCGTCCAGTCCCTCCCTCCCTCAGCCCTTTATCTGTCAGTTTCTGCAGAGCTGGCACCAGGTCAGCCTGCCTCAGTCCTTGTTATGTGACTATGACAGCGCCCTGTCTTACAAAAGAGCTCTGCACCAGCAGCAGCAGCAGCAGCAGCAGCACCTACTGTATGAAAAGAAAAGAAAGACAAACATTGTGTAACATTTGGGAGTTATGTGATAGATTTTTGGCGCACGTTAAATTGTGGTAAACAGACTGTATTGATCTCAAGCCTCAGAGGATACACTCAAGGGACCCACGTTAAAGCTTTGTACAATAGTTCATAAATGTGATTTGACCTGAATGAAATGTAAATATATGGCACAATGAACTACAGTGGTTTTACAGCGATTCTAATGCTCTCTCTCTCTCTCTGTCTCCCCCCCTCCCTCTTTCTCCCTCTCCGTAACCCAGTTAGTGGTCAGCAAACAGCAGCACTGAAGCTGGATCCTCAGGGAGCCCCGAAGTAGACGGACTGACCTACATCCTCTGTAAGACACTGAGAGAAGCAGTGCAGCGGCCTGACAGGCATCACAGCTCTGCTGAAGATTGTGGAAGACGCCAATAAACTCAAAATCACCTCCAGTGAGACTCCAGAGACTGCTTCGAAGTATTTGCCAAGACAGCTGGAAGACTCTTTGCTCAAAATAGCTTATTTTTTTGGTTTACTCGTTCAGAACACTAGTTCAATGTCTGAGGTTTTTGTGGAGTTCCACCTCTTTTTAATCTTCTTGGCTAATATGGACACTTGAACATTTTAATCTTGAAAAATAAGTAACAGAAATCAATGAGGCCATCCCTTCAAGGAGCACAAATACCTCATCAAGAAGTTTTTGCAGATCCTGCGACATAATTCAAACTCCCTAGTGACAAAGCAGAAGGCTCATATAGTTTTACATCTTTTCCCTTTCCCCCTTTGCCCTTTGCTAGAGTTACACTCTAGCTCCCAGCTAAGGAAAAATGGAAAGTCTGAGTCTACACCTCCCATCCACCAGCAACAAAAATGCCATGGAGGTAGACACTTTTTCTTCCTACAGTGGGAGCATCCCATCACCTAATCCTGAAGGCGGAGCGCGGATCAGCCGCCAGGCTAAGGGAAACAAGCCTAATATGTCCGGCCGTCGCAAGCGAGAGTTTATTTCTGACGAGAAGAAAGATGCTTCCTATTGGGAAAAACGGAGGAAGAACAATGAAGCAGCCAAGCGCTCAAGGGAAAAGCGTCGCCTCAATGACATGGTGCTTGAGAACCGGGTCATGGCGCTGAATGAGGAGAATGTTCGTCTGAAAACAGAACTCCTTCAGCTCAAGTTGCGCTTTGGCCTCATCAGCACAGCCTCCTACATGGAGAAAAGTCAGCAGATCTCTAATAGTGATGCCGGTGGCAACAATAGTAGCAATGGGAGCAGCACCAATGGCACCCCAAATAGTAACGCCTACCTCTCCAGCAGCGGCTACTCCAGTGCATCCCAGGTGATGCTGAATTCTGACTCATCTGAAACAGAACAGTCAAGCCGTGGCGAGCGCCACACCACGCTCCACAGTTACTCTCCCCGAGGCTCCATCTCTGACATGTCTGACGGCTCCTCCAGAGACAGCCCAGAGCCCATGGGCTACAACATAAAGGAGGAGCCCTCAAGTATGGAGATGGCCAGACTTGAAAGCAACAGGATGCCCAATGGTATCCCAAGTGGGGCATACCATGGTAACCACACTGCTCTGGTTTCTCCTCACCAGCAGAACACCCCATTGGCCGAAAGTGCCATGGACTACCAGCAATGCCACATGGAGGCCTCCAGCCCAGCTCCTCAGGCCACCTCTGCACAGAGGAGTGTCATCTTGTACCGCTCGAGCAGTGGCTGCTACCCCATGGAGAACCAGAGGCCGGAGGACCATCAGTCCCAGCAGAGCAGACTGCTGCAGCATGGCCAGCACACCTCCACCTCCAAGTTCTCTGACTGCTCAGTGACCATCACAGAGGTCGCTGAGAAGCTGGAGAGGACAAAGACCTTGGACTCGCCTCAGTATGAATACACTAATGGTCATGCTGAGTCAGCAGAGGAGCTGCAACAAAGGTACAAAGCCAATGCCCAACAGCAGCATGGGCACTACAGCTACCACGGTCAGGAGAGCAGTCTTCAGCATGAAGAAAACCACCAGAACCCCTTTGCTCCTGATCTGATCCATAACACCGAGGAGGGGAAGTCCCCCTGCCCACAGCACAACGGCTACCTCAACACACTGGACGAAGAGCCCCCGGTGCTCACATACGAGGGAGGCCCCCGGGCCGACGGTTTCTACCAGGAGAACTCCTCCACTAAAGACACCTCATCCAGTGATGGGGACCTTCGTAGCTCTGACAAAGAGGGCTCCACTGATGACGAGTCCCCCTCCTCATCCTCCTCAGACATCAGCAGCTATCACCAGAAGGCAGCGGGAGCTGCTGGTTCGCATGGCGAGTGCCAAACCGAGGTCAAAGCCACTGCCCTGCCGCACAAGCTCCGCCTCAAGTACAGAGCGTTGTCCAGTGGGGCAGCAGGAACGCTACTGGAGGGACCGGTCAACACCTCCATGTCCCCCTCTCCCAATTTGCCTCAGCACCCTTACTTAGCTCTACCCAGCAACCCTCACAATGGCCAGGCCAACGGGGAGAGCAGAGAGGTGGAGAACGAGACTGAGTATGCAGAAGAGGAGAAGCCTCAGGTGAATGAGAGGGTGGAGGCTAAAAAGGAGGGAGGGAAGAGGGGATCCAGCAGCAGCAGCAGCAGGGGTGGACGCAATAAGAGGCGAGATTAAGGACAAATAAGAGCAGCTTGAGTATTCAAAAGAGACTGTTAAGCCTTTTCTGTCACCTCTTTGTTGTCTACGACAACTACAACTATGACTCACATCAGCACCTTACAAGACCGTGAAGAAGCCAGTGATCTGTGTGAGGTGTAGTTAGGATGTGATTTCACCATCAAGTTTCACTGTGTCACCTGTTCCCCCTTCCCTTTACTCTCTCCTACCTCCCACCTATCCCTCCAATTAAAATAACAGGTCACTTAACGAGGGAGGGGACGGAATGAAACTCTCCAGAGCTGGAGTCTGGGAAATTTACATTGTGTAAAATTCAAACATTATTCAATTATTCATCATTGTAAACTGCCTTGGTGGCTGGCCAGCATTTATTGTGGCATTATGGGAACATTCCTTTGACCAAAGAATACACTTTCTTCCTTTAGCATCTCCCTTTTGGGCAAAGAGTTACATTCTCCTCCCTCTGAACACGTCTGTAACATTTGATCCTCCACCCTCAGCACACAAGTCCCCTCCACTTCTGAAGCACTTAGATTGTATATTACTGTGATATATAAATTTGCATAAATTGAATATATATTTTAAGAAGAAAAATGTGGCAAAAACAACAAAAAATAAAGCACTGGGATGCGGATGTTCGTAGACTTAAAAGTGATCAGTTTGTTCTTGTTAAGACACCTTGTACAGTCCCTCTTTGTCTAGAAAATGCCTCAAAGATTTTCTTTCAACTAAAAGTATGAGCCACAACTTGACAAAGGAAAAGTACAGTAATTTTTTCAGATTTATGGATCAGATCAGGGGGCTCATTCAGGTGTTCTGAGCTCTTCAACAGTCAAACCTGTCAAAACAGTCAAGGCCAGTTATCCACATATCAGTCAAGGCTAAGTCACACATTGCTGTTGGCAAAACCTGACAAGCACAAGGCAAGCCTCGTTTGCCAGCCATACAAAAAAAAAATCAATACATCTTCATTTCCAGACAAATTCTGTCTAATAAATGAAATGGCTCTTCAGTCGCAAAACCAGCAAAGCTGCTCTCTCTTCATAAGGTGCCTCTTTATTGTGTTGTCCCTTGTCCCCACTTTGGCCAATGTCTTAATGATCCCACTCACCTCTGCACTGAGTTGTTTTAGCTAAAGTAGATCATACAGTCTGTACAAGTTTAACTGTTTCACTTCCTGGTGCCTGCCTCTGGCCACTATGTATAAATGTAAAGTTGTCTCTCTATCTCTTGTATACTGCTGTCATTATTTTATTATTATTTTATTAATATTGTTATTTTCTATTATATTTGGTTATTATTTTGGCTATTATGTGTATTTTTCTGTTATCCTGTTGTGTCATTTTGCTCTATGCTCTTCCTGGTTGTGCTGTGTATTTACCCATGCTACCCCTTGCCCCAGTTACCATTCGTACTCTGTGTTACCGTATAACCTTTGTTGTTTGCCGAAAGGCTTTCCGAAAAATGGAAAAAAAAATTGAATAAGGCTTGTCCAGAAGTGATTATGTATTGCTAAACTTCATGTGGATATGCAAAATGGTTTCAAAAACACTCATTTTTGATTGTGAAAGATTTTAAATGGGGAAAAAATAAAAGGTTGTTGAATTTATGTCTGAACTTTTTTAGTCTTTCTTATAAAAATGCATGGTGAAAGTGACACAAGCGCACACACACACACACACACACACACCAGTCTTTTTCTAGCAGAAGACCAACTTGCTGATTCACAGCTCACAGACAGCAACATCCCTGTCTGCCAATACAGCTCAGTGAGAGCCAATACAGCCAGAATAACTTAACTGGTTCACCACGTCATCACTTAATACCGCCTACTGGCAGAGATTCACTGAAAAGAAACAAATCAGAACAACACACAGACTGTGTGGTGCAGCAGTACAGGAGGGAATCTGTTGGCTAAACTCAACCTCAGTCTGAAAATTCATGTAATATATATAAAAAGACATAAACATAAAATAAGCGTTGTTAAAACTCAAAGGTTGAGTAGTTAGCTCAAATAGAAAGGGACTAAATAAAATATTACATAAAATTGCGAGCAGGGCAACGCACGTCACAGGTCAATTCAAAGAGCTTTACATAATGCAAAGACAGTAAAAATACATTTTTAACATACTGTAGGAAATAGTCTTGTAGAGAACATTAAAGATTCATAAATCAATACTTTTATACAAACTATGCTTTACTGTGATGTGCAATATCAAAGAAGTCAGTTGTAGAGATGAACCCACTAAGAGTTATCATCAACTCTGCAGTTCCCCGCAGCTCTTCTGAGCATTTTTAGCATCTTTAAGCTCATTGTTTTTGTTTTATGGCCCACAACTGTTTTGGTTCATTCTCACTGCTTTCATCAACTTTATTTATTGTTATATAGATTTCCCTCAGGAGTTGGATGGGACCAAAACGGAGCTAAAATGAAAGTGAATGAACTGAATGGACTTAAGTAGCCAGAATCTGCTGAATGTGTAAAAAAGCAACACCTTTGCTACAATTTTGCATTTCCAGCTTGTTGCGCTGCCCTGAAGTGGCCAAAACAAAAAACAATTAATACTGCTTTAATTAATAAAAGATTCAAGAACAGGAGGGTTAGGTGCCAACATGGGGTATAAGATCATCTGGAAGTTCATAATAAAAGTTAGTTGAAATAAAATCCTAAGCTAAGCTTTTATACCTGAAATAAATGCTCACACCTTTAAGTAATGTTACATCAAGTAGTAGTTACACATAAGCACGTTTTGCATTCTGTTTCTGATGTAGTCCAGAATTGCTCAATGCCATGAACCACTACAGTGCTGCAGTTGGACAAACAAAGAGAGAAAAATGGCTGAATGTATCCGAGTGCAACAAGCAAAAACAAGTTACACAAGAGTCTTGTGAGAAAACTGCGTCAGACTGTGAACACAGAGTGTAGCAGCCTCCACCTGACCCTGCTGTTAATGGAGCAATAGCTGATAGGAACAGCAAGTCTGCATGGGCAGAGTGTGCCACTGACGAGGGTTACGTAACAGCCATTACAGGAATGAAAGCCCATCTGATAGAGAGGTGTCGCAATTTCAAGGAAACACCCATGTTTCTTGAGATTCTCATGATTGTGGATCTGGTCAGGGGACAGGAGGACCAAAGAAACGCTCATGGATGTGTTTTCATTCTCAGTTTATTCCCAGAGTGCTTTCCATTTAGATTTTTTTTTATTCAAATGAAATGCATCCACAGCACTTCTCGTATACACTAACGGTAGCTTGTTTCTGCATCTTCCTTTCAGAGGAAGGATGAATATGTGTGGAAACAGCTGACCGCAGAGAGACCCACTGATTTTTGTCAGACATATGAAACTCTAATATGTTTTCACTTCTGCCGTCAACCAGCCAGCTGTCACAAGGTGGCATTCCTGAGGAGACTGCAGTGTTTTGTACCGCACTATCCATTCCTCATTCCCTCTCCCATACACCTTTTTCCCCTTCCCTTCCTGCTCCCTCCTTACAGTATATCTTGTTCTCTCTCTCACTCATCCCCATTTTTTCCAGACCCATCTTTGAGCTGTAAAAGCAGCTTTGTATTGTGCGGAGGCTTGTGAAAACGGGCCAGGAGAGTAAAAGTAGGTCAGTGAGGAGGGAATAGGAAAGGAGGGAGGAGGGGTGAGGAGAGAGAGAGAGAGGGGGGGGGAGTTATTCAGAGTGAAGGGCTGAGAGAACAAGTGAGAGGAGGGAGGGAGGGATGCAGGGTTACGTCACATGCCTCTACAGTGTAAACTTGAGCAAACTACTCAGAAAGAAGCTCTCTCTTGTTGCTGCCTGAGGGAGCAAGCCAGTAGCACACACACACTTGGGTTACACAGAAGTATCAGTTTGCATCAAGTTGACATTTATAAAAAGAAATTACACAAACGGACTGATTGTCTATTAGAAAAGCTCCATGACATTTTCATTTGATTGAAGATAATTATTTTTATCATAATTATTATGATATGGGTTCAACTTTTAGTGACTTCTTATCAAAGATGGAAACTGATGATATATGTTCATTAATTTAATGGAATTTGTGTGTGTGTGTGTGCATGCACAGTGGGGCGGTGACTCATGACATTACCAGCTGCCAGTTTTCCTTTTGATACAAAACTCTGGACATTTTAGTTTGACCTAATTTTCTCAATGTTTGCCCAAAAAACACACACACACACCATTTCAATCGACCTGTCTCTCAGGTGTGCATATAGCAGAGGGGGTATGATCGTGGATTTTAACTTCCGACAGTTTAAGGACGTTAACGAAAGCTTGTAAGTCATAGCGAGGAGTGTGTGTGTGTGTGTGTGATAGAGTGGGGGTTGTTGGCCCTGCTCTGCCTGCGGTGATCAACAGCCCTGGCTGGTTATGTAACTGGGATGCTGCAATAAGTAGGTCAGCAGCACAGGGAGAGGCAGGGCTGGGGTAAGGAGGATGAAGCTGAGGAGTGTGTTCGACTGTGTGTTGTATAAGTGTGTGTTCAGGTTTGAGTCATTTTAGCTAGATGTCCTCACACCGACAATGTACAGCTTATATCATGCCAAGCAGATGGCAAATACCATCACTCACTGCAGATGTCTATGCTGAAGCAGACTTAAATTCAAAGGCTGAGGGGGAAAAAATCAGTAGCTCGATGCTGTAGATACTCATTGTGCAATAAAGTTAAACTGACCCAGCTTTAAACATTAACTTGGTGTATATGTAGTAGATGTTTGCTTTTCACAATCCAACCCGCATAAAGTTTAAATCGCAAGGTTTTGCCCCTTCTGATGTGTAAAGAAAAGATTTGGGAGTATTTTCCTCAACTGATCCAAATAAAAACCAAGCTTGTTAGAGCCAGCATGCACTAAAAGGCAAATAAAAGTCTGGATTTGATCAGGATCAGTCAGGATGATGCTAATCATGATGAAAATAATCTGATATTGCAAATGTTATAGACAGGTTTGAGGCACATGAATAATGGACATGGAGAACTTCTCCAGTTAAAGAATAAATAACTGGATTGCAGGTAATCAATTATTAAACACTTTGCAACATGACTGGACATGGTGCTACTCCAGACTCTCAAGTTCCCTCAGTGATGTTTATTAGAGCTATTATTAAACCTTGGGTGCATCCTTTGAATTTCATCCTTCATTTCCTGTGATCATTATTGTAATAATGTTGGTGTTGTGGCTTACCGTCTGTGTCCTTCCTGACTTAATTGTTTATTTCAAGGCTGCAAGTTCTTACGTATTTGATGTTTTTCACACCTTAATATTTTTGCAAAGCATGTTTATTTTAAGTGTATATTTCTATATTTCTAGATGTTTGGTAACTTTCGGACAATTTCATAATCTCAAATAAACAAAATCAAGCCAAACATTATATACAGTACCACTGCCCAGGCTGATATTGTATCAGTACAAATAATAAAAGCAATATGTTTTATTTCCACCACCACAAATGAGGCTCAGATTCGGTGCAAGCCTGCAGGAAGCCTGAGAGAGAAGGGAGAAAAACAACTCCACTATTTAACATGCTTGGTTGGCTGTGGTTCAGGAGAGAGCTATGTTGCCTACCATGACCCATTCAATCCCGGCTGCCTCTGTCCTACACAGTAATGTAAAATAGGTCAGTGCATGCCTGTGTGTGAGCTTGTGTGAACTGCTACAGATGTGTGAACAACAATGATTTAAGAACTGCCAACTTCAGTGACACATTGTGACACACACAGAGCATTTACATCACAATGTAAGAATAGGCCACAACCAAGTGCACTTTTCAAATGAAACTAGGCCACTTGGAAGAAGTATGTGTGTGTGCGCACACAAGTGCGCGTGAGAGAGATGAATCAGCTCCATGTTATGCAATGCTAAACCACCCTTGGGTTCCATTACCATATCATGTGCCCTTGTGCTACAGGAAGTATCCTTTTGGTGCATGTGTGTGTGTGGAGAGAGCAATGCCCTTTCATCTGACTTTAACAATCCACATTCTGCCTATTGAAATTGTCCGCCTGGTGTACCATCACTTGTTTTCTGTTTCTGCATTGGAGATTTATGAAAAATCTTCTTGGAACTGTTGAGTTAACCCCTCACATTTTAGTAAATATTTGAATATATCTTTTCATGTGACAACACTGAAGAAATTACACTTAGCTAAAATGTAAAGTATTGAGTGTACAGCTTGTATAACAGTGTAAATTTGCTGTCCCCTCCAAATAACACATCACACAGCCATTAATGTCTAACACGCTGGCAACAAAAGTGAGTACACCCCTAAATGAAAATTAGCCATTTTACCTTTACGAATGGTTGCTCCACATAAAGATGGCCTAGGCTGTAAGAAGATTGTCATGACGCTGAAACTGAGCTGCAGTACGGTGGCCAAGACCATACAGCGGTTCAACAGTACAGGTTCCACTCAGAACAGGCCTCGCCATGGTCGACCAAAGAAGTTGAGTGCACGTGCTCAGCGTCATATCCAGAGGTGGTCTTTGGGAAATAGACGTATGAGTGCTGCCAGCATTGCTGAAGAGGTTAAAGGTGATGGACTGACCAAGCATGTCTCCAGACCTAAACCCTATTGAGCATCTTTGGGGCATCCCTAAACGGAAGCTGGAGGAGCACAAGGTCTCTAACATTCACCAGCTCCGTGATGTCATCATGGAGGAGTGGAAGAGGACTCTTGTGGCAACCTGTGAAGCTCTGGTTAACTCCATGCCCAAGAGGGTTAAGGCAGTGCTGGAAAATAATGGTTTGGACATTTTCACTTAGGGGTGTACTCACTTTTGTGGCTAGCGGTTTAGACATTAAAGGCTGTGTGATGTGTTATTTTGAGGGGACAGCAAATTTACACTGTTACACAAGCTGTACACTCACTACTTTACATTGTAGCATAGTGTCATTTCTTCAGTGTTACATGAAGAGATTTATATCTTTTCATGTAACACTGAAGAAATATTTACAAAAATGTGAGAGCGGTACTCACTATTGTGAGATACTGTAAATAAATGAGTAAATCAACCATTCATGTTTCTGATGGACGTGGGCACAAAACATGTCATGGCTCTCTTAGTCCTGAATCTGTATTTCTGGCCTAAGGGCAGAAGACTGTAATGACTGTTCAGTGTGTGAGTGGTGTCTGAGGCTTTTTGTGTTCCTTTTAGTTTAGTCCTTCGGATGAAAATACTGATAAGCTGTTCCTACACCTGTGAAATTATTTTACTGCTCATTATTATGATTATGTTTAATGTTCAAAGCCTTTCATGACCAGAGATGTTAATGCCACAGGCCGGTAGTCATTGTCGCAGGTAGGATTGCTCTTTTTGGCTACTGGACAGATGACTGAGGATTTCCAGATTGATGTTTGAATGTTCTGACAAGGAGCAGCTGAACAGATGACAGTCAGACAGCTGGCCGCAACAGGATTTCAGCAAGTGGTCACAGATCTGGTCAGGTCCTGGTTTGTTTGATTTCATCCTCTTCAGCATGAGTTCCACCTCCTCCTGCCGCAGCTCCAGATTTGCTTGGGCAGGTACCATAGGAGTGAGCTCAGCTATTAGTTCCTTCCTCTCCTGTGAATAATCAGACTGGTCAAATCTGGAGTAGAATTGACTGAAGTCCTCTCCCATGTTGTCTTTTGTCCCAGCATTTGATGATGCTGAGTTGTTAATGGGTAGGACAGCCAGTGTTTTAACACCTCGCCAGGCATCCCTAGCTTTGCCTTCCCGAAAGAGTGTCTCGACTCTCTCCCTGTACCCTCTCTTTGCTGCTTCTGTTTCCTTATTCAGCCTGTTTTGAATGGATTTGGACTTAATTCTGTTTCCTGAGTTGAATTGATATTTTCTTTTCATTCAGAGTTTTCTGGGTTTTTCTAATCCAGGGTTTATTGTTAGAGAATGTCTTTTACAATTTTTGTGGGAACAATCATATCCTCACGGAAGGTGATATTGTGAGTAACTACTTCAGTGCCTCCTTAAAAGCTATCCAACTGGTCTAATAGAAATCTAAACACAACCAAAGAACAACTGCATGCTATTTGATATTATCATGAATACTGATTCAGTCCATATTCACAAGTTTCCCACATAGCTGAGAGAACTCATGTGTTATGAGTAAGTGTTATACTTACTTATAATATAAGATTCATATTTGCGATGCATGTGTACACTACAGATCTTTTACTTACCCTATTTTAACTGGAAAATTACTGGAGATCAATAAAGTTAAATAAACACAGAAAGGAAGTAGGCTAGGCAACCCGCCTTTATAAAAAACTCAGTGTACACATTCAGGAAACCATTTAGTTAAACCTTGCAGCTGCAGGGTATAAGTGAAGGATGGCTTTTTGTTGTAGTTTCCTATGTTAACTTGGCCTGATTTGTCCTATTAGCTCTTGGCTCATCAGGAGAAACACTCATGGACGCTCGATGTGTTGTGGGGACAGCCCAGCTGACGGTGAGTGTCCTGATTTCCCTTTTTTTTTTCTCACTTTATTTCACCCACTGTTTTGCTCTGCCTGCCTCCCTGTGTTCTCCTCCTCTCTCCCTCGGCTCCTGAGCCCAGCCAACTACCTGCACCTGCACCTCATCAGCCACCTCGTCAGCCTGCCACACCTGCCAGTAATCAACCTCATCCCTGTCTGTATTTTAACCCCGGTTCTCCACACCATCCTCGCTTGATCGTCGTTGCTCCATACCCGGTGCCGCCTCTACGTTCAGGCTCTCATGTTTCTTGTTTTTTTTCTCTTTTTCCCTGTATTTTGTCGCTCCAGTCACTAACCCTGTCTTTCTGTCTGTTTTCCCTCCCAGGTTCACTCATCCTCGTCATCCGTTCAGTCGGCTGGGCTCATCCTCCGGTCCTCTCCTCTCGGGCTTCCTCCACGTCGCCCTCCCGGCTCCTTCCCGCTCCTCGCCTCACCACCTGCGCCTCACCTGCTTCTCGGTTCTCCGTGCCCGCGTCCCCCGGCGTCCACCTCTCCTCCCTCACCTCTTCCCTAGCCCCCTCCGTGAACCCTCAATAAAACCTCCTTCCCTCTGAGCGTTGCGTTTGGGTCCTTTCTGTCCCGTCTCCTAACACGATGTTGATATAACTTATCGTTTTGAGGTAGAGTGAAACACATCGACAGTTAAAAGGATGCATGTTCTTCATGGGGATATTCTCCCAAAACCCTAATGTGACAATGACCTCTGACTTGACTAGTGTCATATAATTACAAAAAAATACAACTGAATATTTATTTTCGGCTGAGCAGCTGAACAAAACATACGTTTAGCATGTGTCTTCAAGGACAGGTTCCAATTTTTTCAAGTCTATCCTCGCATGCCATATGTACATTGAAAGAGTTATTGCTCGCTAATCATTCCTCCTATTCGCAATGCGTACATGTAGAGATCCCTTGCTAGCCAACTCCAGTGTAAATCCGAGCTAGCTAAGTTAATATGACGCTTCAGCAGTCTGGGTTTTCCAAATCAAGCAGGTCCTCCAAATCTTCCAACTTATGCTCTTTTTTTTAAAGAAATAAATCCCCTTTTTATGTTAGTAGTCCTCCACTCTGCTGCTCTGCTCAGTAAGGAAACTCCCAAAGAAGGGGTTTTGTACTAAAAGGCCTGTAAATTTGGAAGATACTTACTTAATTTGGCTGACACAGAGTGATGAAGCCTTGTATTAGCTTCACCTACTTTTTAGAAAGCATTTTTACACATAACCAGGACTGAATTTTGTCCCTCATCACTACATTTCTCTTCAGTATGGGAACTCTTCAGGGCCAGTATGGGCAAATTATTACAAAGATGTACATATGACTGTGTAAGTAGATTGTTTAAATCCTATCCTTCAACATACAAATCAATCTTAAGTTATACATACAATACACACAGTTGATTCTCTTTCATCAGGAATAATGCACAGTCAACATTTTCCATGTAAGCCAACATTACTGGAGCTCCAGCAACCTGACAGACAAACAACATGTTGGAGTTGGGGTGAGTGAGGTAACCTGCAGCCCTTAGTGGTGGTTATTAAGTGGATTAACCTCTTTAGATTAGTCTCAGCCATTTCTCCCATCTGTCTCTGGTTACACCACAGACCTGCAACTGTTCAACAACCACAGAATACACACACATGAAAATACACAAGAGGCATTAGAAATATGCTTACACATTGTATGTGAGCAAATCTTCTACCACTGGCCTACTGTACTGTATATCTGCATGTAACTGGAGAGGCACACAACGCAGACACACACACACTGAGCACATCCTCTTGCTCACATGCTTACTGTTAGAGACACTTAGAGTGACCTCTGCCTCACATGCAACTAATTTGTCATTAGTCGTTTTAGTCATTTTATTAGTAATCATTCTCAGTTGAGTGAACAGGAGACATGCAACTCATGTACAGTACTGACACAACGAGGTGGACTTAGTGACGCATGACTTGGGACGCAGCTGTCTGTGTGGAGGGATTTAGACTAAATGTTAAATGTAAAGTATGTAAAGTGTGTCACTGTGTGTGTGTGTGTGTGTGTGTGTGTGTGTGTGTGTGTGACACTGTTGTCGGGGGCAGGTTTAGAAACGTTTGAAGGTGGGAGACTTGGGCACATTTTTAAAGAAGGAAACAATTTTAAATGTGTATGAATGTCTTAAGACTCAAATTAATTAATAAAGCCCTGGTTCTTGGCTATAATATACTACATCATTAACAGTTGCATAGTTAATTCAGTCTAATAAATTAATACCAAATCAACAACTTTAGATATTCTAATATGAAACTTTATCAATAAATGTCATAGATTGAGATATATATATATATGTATATATATGCATTTGTGCGTGGGTGGGACAAAATGGCTCGCTAGCGCCCCCTAAACAGCCAACTAATTTTTGTGGCGCTCCAACACATTCTCATCTCAATGCGTCCAGACCTACAAAAAAGCCTCTGGGAGCGGTTCCCTAAACCCAAACGGAAGTCGGCCATTTTGAATTTAATGGTGATTTTGGCGATTTACAGGTTCTGTACTTTAACAAACTCCTAGACTTTGATTGTATAAATGGAACCTTAAAGATTAAATGGTTAATATGCCTTCTAGCAAACATTGGAAGCTTCTGGTATTGTGTGTCCAGGGAATTGTTTAAAAAATTGGAGGTATTGATTTACTTTTACGCTGTGATTTTGATGTTCCAAAACTTTCTATAAAACTGTCTGCGTTTCATTCACAAGTTCTGTTATATTGGAAACTCCTGTACAAACACAATTTTACTCCCCATAACATACCCATCTGGAACTGCAGATTCATTCTCTTTAGAAATAAGTCCCTGTATCTCAACGAATGGATGGAAAACAATATTTGGTCTATCACACATTTACTGGACAACTATGGAAATGTTTTATCCTCTGAAGATTTCAGTACAAAACTTAATTTTCAGTGCAATCGTAAACATTATGATATGGTTATCCAAAGCATCCCATCTGCCTTCCTTTTGATGGTAAAAAAATGAACTACCTCATATGTTCAACTCCCTCTTCTTCCTTCCACGTCAAATGCTGCTTCTCTTATTTTCAATCATTCTTCTCTGAAGAAACTACGCACAGATTTCTTAAAGTTACCTTTATCACCAAAAGCTAAAGAGCTTCACTTCAAAGTATTTAATGACATATATCCTTCAAGAGATCTCCCCTCACATAGATTTAACATTGATCCAACTAACTGTATATTCTGTGATGAGGACATAGAGACCACGGATCATTTGTTTTTCTTCTGTCCTTACAGTAACACATTTTGGTATGACATGTATGATTGGCTGGAACCTTATCTCCAGTCTCTCTCCAATTTCACTAGAGATAACATCACATTTGGAATTATAATGAAGGACAAAAACTATGAACTGCTTTTAAACACTTTTATCTCGGGTAAATTTTTCATCCACAAATGTAAATGTTTGAAAACATAGCCTCTTTTTACTGTCTTCAAGAAAGAATTTGCATTATACTACAAGTCCCTGTTGTTCATGAAGAAGAAAACAGCAAAGAAACTTCTTGATTTTATTGATGCCTTAAAATTATCTGAAGCCCCATAACTGTTTTGCTACTGTTTCTTTATCCTGTTTTTATTTGTGTTTTTATTATGTTTTTGTATTTTATTTGTACTATTATGTACATATTTTCTTCTCTTTTAATTTATTTTCTTCTTCCTAAAGCGTATGTGCTCCGTTTCCTGTTAGCACTGATATTTGATGATCTCTGACTATGCCAGATACTGTTGTAAATTTTCACCTCAATAATTTTTTTTTTTTTTTTTTTAACAAACTCCTCCTAGAGAATTACTCTGATCGACTTAAAAATGTTTTCACTGCAATCTACGATTAAAACTAGTGCTGTCTGTGAGTTTTCGTCAAATGGCGTGGAATCGATGATTCCACCATGAAACAAAAAGTTGTTATAACTTCTGTGTACATGCTCAAATCACCACCATATTTTAAAGGTTTATTGACATTCTTGCCCTGAATACATCTGTATGCTAAAAATCACTCAATGTCATACCGCAACCTACTGGCAACAGGAAGTAAGCCTTGTGTTGTAATCATTTAATTTATATGTAGGCTAATTTTTACAATGACTGGGACATAACATGTAATTAGCAAGTGTTCTCTAGTGCCACATGTGGGACACAGGAAGTGACGCTTAACTCCTTTATGAGGCGTCCAAAGCACATGATAATTTAGAGCAGCATCGATGACCTCTGGAAACTGCACCGATACGCGTCACGGTGTGAGGGCCCATTTAACGCTGCTTGCAACTTTAATAGATGTATTTGCATGTCTTTGTAGTTGTTTTGTGTCTCTTGGTGGCGGCTTTGCATCTCTTTGAAGTTGTTTTGCATGTCTCCTTGTAGTCGGTTGTGGCTGACCACACTGGTCATCAGCTCAGAGCTGCAGAAAACACTGGGACCCAGGTACACCATCTACTATGCGGAGAAGTCTGATCAGAAGTGGCCTTAATGGAGACTTGCGATCAAAAAGCCATACCTCTGACATAAGAACAAGTCCAGGCGACTCAACTATGCAGAGAAACACAGGAACCGGGGTGCAGAAAAATGCCAGAAGGTGCTTTGGACTGATGAGTCAAATATTTTAATATTTGGCCGTAGCAGAAGGCAGTTTGTTCGCTGAAGGGCTGGAAGTGGTAGAATAAGTGTCTGCAAGCGACAGTGAAGCATGGAGGAGGCACGTTACAGGTTTGGAGCTGCATTTCTGCACACAGAGTTGGGGATTTGGTCAGAATTAATGGTCTCCTTAAGGCTGAGAAGTACAGGCAGATACTTATTCATCATTCAATACTATCAAGGAGGCATCTGATTGGCCACACAATTTTTTCTGCAGCATGACAACAACCCCAAACATACAGTGAAAGTCATTAAGAACCATCTTCAGTGTAAAGAAGAACAAGAAGTGATGGTACAGACCCCAAAGAGCCCTGATCTCAACATCACCCAGTCTGTCTGGGATTACATGAAGAGAGATAAGGCAAGGCAAGGCAAATTTATTCATAGAGTGCATTTCATACACGTGCAATTCAATCTGCTTTATATAAAAAATAAAGGTTACATGTTAAAATAATATGATGGAAAGAATTAACATGAATAAAAATTAAGGGAGCAATAGAAGTAGTTAAAATGAAATAAATTGTAAACAATAGATGCAACTGAGGGTGCCTAAATCCACAGAAGGACGGTGGGTAGTTCTCTAAGATGTTTGGGAAAACCTACCTGCCGAGGTCCTTAAATAATTTTGTGCAAGTGTACTGGACTTGAACCCAGGTCACTGAGGTAAGGACACATCCATGATACACTGTAGGCACCCTGTGTAATCAGTTTGTGTTCTTATTAGTTGTTTTGTATTTCTTTGTGTTCATTTTGCATCCTTATGGAATCGTTTGATTGACTTTACAACTAGAAATGTTAACAGTCACTTCATACGAAGGCTCTGATCCAGGGGCACTGGGCCTGTACCTGGTAAGTCCGTTTAGTAGTCCATCCATGACACTAAAAAACAACAACTACCGTCATCAACATCTGACTCTGGTAGGGGGGCAAACTGTCCAGATTCCACCCCTGGCCATATCTCTTGGCCTTACTGTTAAAGTTACAACTCAAAGTGCAGGGTAGGGTTTCTGGCACAACTTCACCTACTTCCATGGTGCATGGAACAGGAAAAGAAGCCACATGACTGTATACCTAACCCCCCTTTGTATGGCTCCATTGGCTGATATGTGTGTGTAGATTTATATGATTGGCTGTCTTACATATTGTAATAACTTTTTGATTTTTTTCCTGCTTTATACCTACCTTATTTAAATGTTGCTTGTAATGTGATCTCCTGATTGGCAGCAAAATAGTTAGAGATTAAATGAAATTCATGAAATAAGCATTGGATTACATGAAAGCTTAGTTGGGCCATGATTACAGCCAAGATACAACTAATTAGTTTTTGGTGTGGATAGCACCACCATGCTGCAAGTCATAAAGTTCATGCCTAACGTGATGAGTAGATGCAAAATAATCTTTTCCTGGATTTTGCCTGTGGCTGCAAATAGGACACACTCTTTTGAGCATACACAGATTTTGCATATTTTTTAGTTCAGCACCTTTTTTAAAAAATGACTCATGTTACAAATTTCATCCAACCTTCACCAAATTTGGTGTCTGATATCTGCTAGTAATATATGCAAAACACTACAAAAAGTAAAAATTAAACAAATTGTTTAATTAAAAAAATAAAGTTTTATTTTTAGGGTAGGATATTTAATTATAATTGATTTACGAATTTTATATGTGAGGCCTATTTGATATTAACCACCATCATAACTCAGCAAATTGTGTAATGTGATGATTTATTACAAGTACACTTATAAATACATATAAATGTTGATCCTGCTACCATTTACAGCAATCTGCTAAATTCTATAATCTCTAGCCTAACTTCAGCTGCACCCAGAAGTACATGAAAAACCTCTGTTGTTAAACTAAGAAATTTAGGAGATCAAACAGCCCTGATAGAAATACATGCTTGTTGAGTACTTTCTGTTTCTTACTGTGTTGCTGCTTAACCAGATGGATAACTGTTGCTCTTAGGTATTCATTAAACTTAATTACAATTTTTTGGCATTTAATGTCTTCATGTGAAAGCAAACCCAGTAATGTTGCAGTTCATGGTCGGTGCCTAGGGCGTCTGACTCATTAAACATTTCTATGTTTAGATGAAACAATTCAAAAAGTTCTAACCCAAACATCTGAGCTGCTGCTAAAGCGAACTACTGCGAACTAAGCGAATTTATTTTTGCTGCGGGCGTAATTTCTGCCACCAAAAACAACAAATGCGCCATGAAACACTAAACGTGTAAAACTAAATCCAGCAGCTCATAGTGACTCTTCTGTGATACAAGAATAATTTTTAATCGGCTCTCACATGATACCCGTTGACTGAAAATTAGTCAAGCCTGTCGGTTGATTGAATAGTTTGTAAGTTCATGTCAGAAAAGTGGCCTGATTTGGTCCCGTACACACTGAAAGTCATTAAGACTCAATTGGCCACAGGCCCCAGGGCAGAGGAGGACAGCAGCTCACACACACACACGAAGGCCTCAATGAAACCTTAGCAGTCAGTTGAGGGGAGCATGCGACTAAAGTGTCACTGTGACATCCTGCGCAAGTAGTGATGTTGTGTCGGTTGAAACTAATTCAGGAAATAACACACAAATGAAAGATGGGTCTGTTTAACATTTGATGTAGATAAACTATCAACACACATCATTGCTCAACACCACATATAGGTAATAACAGGCTAGATGAGCAGTAGTACTGTTACAACAGATCATAGGGAGAGAGTAGAGGTCAGAAATCCAAAACAAGGTTAAAAAAGATAAGCAGAGGAGAGGAAATAAAAGAGACGGTATATTTTTTTGTCTCTGAAATTGAACAAAACGTAGGTCACTCGTGAAAAGACTTGATGTTTGACTGAAGGATAAACCACTTGTTTGTCTTTGAATGGAAACACCAAGATGAGCAAAGTAGGACAAAACATTCAAAGTATTTGTGTTTGGCGCCACCTAGTGGTCAGCTACCACCAATATGTATTATTTTTAGCGTAGGTCCCTAGACAACCTACTAAGACAGAATTCAGATAATTACAAACTCAAACCTAAATTCAGTACAACAGTGGACCTTCAGCTGATGTCAACAAACCAAATATCAGCCTTTCTCCGTTTTTCTGGACCCAAAAAATTCCTCAGTCATAAGCAATACAATAAATAAAAACAATATTAATAGTAAATTAGCTTTATTAGTGGACATTTAATACTAAATATAAACAGCAAGTGCTTAGTTTAAACTTTAAAAATAAAGAATATGTTGAAAGAAAATATTAGAACACAGACCTGTAGGCTTGCATGCAGTTATGTTGACACATTTGGAGAGAATGAACATGAAAGCCTACTAATAATACAGTCGACAGACAGACAGACAGACAGCAGTAGTCACGCTCCTTCAAATTGTATACTGCAGCTGCCAGACCTTTGTTACCAACCTCACACCTGAATTTTAACAAACCACAGCTGTATTAAAGATGCACCCAGAGATGCAAAATCCTGCACAAAACTGAGGAGAAACTTCACCAGTGTTTTGTTTTTTTGTTCATTTTGTTCATTACCTGTGTGCTCATCATCTAATTATTTCAAACTTTAACTTCAAACCAGCTTTCACTTTTAATACTTGCAGAAATCTGCCTTAGAGTTTTGTTAGGGATTTCACATCATTGAGATGATCTTATTTGCCCAATTAAATTCACATACTGGGACACTTCATTTTCACATACATGAACCATTCATTCACAGTGTGACAAACGCGTAGTGAGCTATATACCACTCAATGTAGAAGACCTGTTCTTTAACTGCAACCTCTCCTGAATCATTCAACAAACATTCTACTTCTATGTCAGCTATTCTACTCCTCTTTAAACCCTTTGAATGAATGAATTACAGTACAGGAGAGACCAGAGTATAAGCATTTGTAACATGTGTACATTATGCTCACATACATCCTTCATTTAATATCAGCGGACAGTAAAAAGTCAGCTTTGTTCAGTACATTTATGTCTGAAAACAGTGTAGCAAAGACTGAAGATAGGATCCAAAATGAACCAAAAAACAAACAGAAACTAACATTTTCATCATGCCACTTTTGCCCAGAAAGATGAATACTGAAATGCATTAAATAATTTAAGTTGATAAAATTACATGAAGTTACATTAAAACATTTAAATTCTCATCTAGAAGACAACTGAATACTTATTAATGACTCTCCCGACAAATAAAATCTGTGTCAGGAGTGTCAGGCCTGGGTCCAAACAGAGTCTTTTTTTCTTCAATGCGCTCGACTGAAATCTGACCGATTTCACATTTGACCCAGATATGTTTGGGAATGCTTACTCATCATCTAACAATGAGCATTCCTACTTAGTCACTTAGCTTTGTGTGGTTAAAAAAGTCAGTAAGTCACTCAGCCACACAGGCTGAAGAAAAATCCCACGTCTGCTGTACCACAGACAAGAAACTGCAGCCAGGTCTGCCTGCTTATTCTGCAGCCACATTTCCTCCGTCATGACACATGACTGTTTCCCCAGAATAGCTGCTCCTGAAGTTTCTATTTAGCAGTAGTGAAACCTGAAGTGCTATGAAGTATATGGATGCGCAATAAACCACAATATAACATGCATTTGTCCACAATAACACAAGTGTATATCTTAGGAAAATTTGGTAAAATGTGGTTCATTTATCCAAATATGTTGATGTTTCAGATGATAGAGAAAAATATGAGAACACAAAATCCTGATTTCTTCTTGGTGTTTCTATTCTGTGTACCTGGACATTTCTCTCTTCTTGCGTTACTCTTTAAACAGTCCAGAGTAATTCTTGATGAATTCTCGTGGAAGACTATGCCTTGATCAGAGCTCCTCAACCTTATTTTTCAGTCATAGCCCTGTGGTTTCTCGGGGGCCTCTATGGCAGAGCGGCTCGGACCTGCTGCACAGCAACAACCTCGTGGTGATGAGCAGTTACAAATGGCCACAGATTTGTGGTTGGGCTGTCGTTGCAGATGAGCAGCTCCTCTGACTTCTACATATACTCCCAACATTCAGCCAGGACTGATGCTTTTCACTTGGCTTGGCGGCTCTTGGGTTGAGCTCCAGGACTGGAGAAGGAGCCCAGATTTCTCCCGTGGCTCCTCCAGCGCTGATGCAGCACAAAGTCATAGTTGGCAGAAGTGCTCATGGCATAAAACACATTGGCTTTGTCTGGGATCTGGAGCTCTGAGGCAGAAAGAGGTATAGAGTGATGAAGTGCTGCAATTTATTTTATGTTAGCCTACTTTATGTGCTTATATTACAGTCAATGATTACAGATAATTCTCAGAATGATCTGGAAAGTAATTTTCGGCATTTCAAATCTACTTTGAAAGAATGTTAGCATAATTGAAAGAGAGGAAAACGTATTAAGAGCAAGAGCTGTTTTCCAGCTGAAAAAACTTGAGTTGTATCCCTTCAAATCACAACGTCTAACGGTTCATTTGCATTGCATAGTTTATGAAAGGCAGCGGCAGTGAAGGAACCAGTTTACACAGTTTACACAAAAATGTTGAACAGAAAGAAAGAACACAGAGGAATGACTTCAGCCTATTGGGCTCAAAGTTATAGAAATTTGGTGTTTAATTCAATCCTGTTCTGAGCAAGTTAAACCGGACCAGACTGCTAGAGGAGGCCTGAGGGGAGGAAATTCACCTTTTCCATTGTTGAGCATCTGGCAGAGGCTGAAATCATGACAGCTGACATCCTCCATGTGGTGTTTTTCAAGAGCCCTCTGAATCACCTGAGGTGTGTGGTCCTGACTTGTCAGCTGGAGATGAAGCAGACAGCCAGATGTCAAAATACAACCAAAGTCGACACTGTAACTCTTCAGAATACCTATAAACGTGGCAATTACCTTCATTTGAAAGCCTGTAATTATACTTAGAATACAGTTTTTATTTTCAGAGATACCAGTGACAATAAGGAGATCCGCCGTAAACTATTACATTATGACATTATGAGTGAAAACACAACAATCTGGTAATTATTTCAAGTAGAAGTTGCAGATATTTGCTGGTTTCAGCTTCATGAATCCTCGACTGTGAAATCAACACAAAAACAGGCTCGCTGTCCTCAGAAATACAAGACTACAAATCCACTGTCCTTACCAGTATGCTCTTGTAGATGTTCCCATTGCTGATGCACTCCACACTGACCCTGATGATACATGAGTCAGCGACCTGTTTGTTGTAGAGGGGCAGCTTGGCCAGAGGAGAGCAGCAGGACGATGACGACTCTGGGTTCAGAACCAGAGAAGACGAGCTGAGGTCTGGATGTGAGGAGCTGCAGGAAGAATTGGAAAGAGTAGGAGAGGAGGAGGACATGGAGCTGGAGGAGAAGTCCTCTGCAACATTGTGGAGAGACCCTGAGAGAGACTGAGAGAGGGAAAGGCGGAGGAGAAAATATGAAAATTCGGTTTCAATTAGCAATCAATTTCCCCAGATTTTTAAACCAATTAAGTAGCAAATCCCTGTGAAATTGTCTTTGGTTGTTTTATGTTATTTAAACTATGTCACTGCTGACCTTCATACACTCAGACTATAAACGCAGGAAACTGTCAGTGCTGATCATACCTTCAGTTTGAGTCTGAGGGGGGAGGGCTGAGGGGCAGCGAGTTCCTCCATGTCCGAACTGCTGGATCCAGAGGACGACACACTGATCTGGTCAGCTTGGGTCTTCCTGAGGGAGATGTCACTGGCTGGTCGCAACCTGCACGCACACAAATGCAGACCTTTTCACAAAAAAGCAACTGAAATCTAATTTTAATATTCGGACAAGTATCTTTTTGGTACAGATCCAGGAGTCTTTAAAGGTTTGTTATTTCCTCATGAACATTATTTGCGTAAATTAAAAATAAAATCTGGGTTCTGACTTCTGGGTCTGACACAGCTTACATACAAGTAGTGCTGAGTCACTGTCATATCAGGACAGCTGTGGTTATTTGTTACAGGCTAGAGGTGGTACTTACGAGATGAGCAGACGACTGCTCCATGAGTTGGGAGAGCTGGGACAGGGGTCAACTGGAGGCTCCAGGTCACGTGACAGCTCATAGCTTCAAGAGACAAATAAAAAGCTAAATTAAGAAATGACGCAAATGGCTTTGCAAAAGTCCTCCAATCCAGCTGTCTGTCTTTGTATTGTGATGCAGTGGTGTCAGTGTGCTTCTCACCTCTCCTGGTCCGTCAGCACTATATGTGCCTGCAGCCAGGTGGTGATATGAGAGTTGACCAGAAGGCTGTAGTGGGAACAGGAAGCCTGAAGCTGCCGAATCTGAGAGATAATCTCAAACTCCTACAAGAGAAACACAATGGAAAAGAATACAGAAGAACATAAGAATATTATAGAAGCCAGCACTGGCTACTAAAACTATTATAGTCATTCATGTAAGACACCACTAGGAAGCGACACCTACCCGTCTGCGCTTCTCAAAATTGATGAGTCCACCCTGCGAAAAAAGGAAAACAACTGTTGTTACATATGTGGCATCATAAATCTGCTAAAGCACCATAGAAAAAGCACCAAACTAAAACAACAGGTGGGTCTGTGGGTGGGATGTGTACTCACCTCTACAGTGTCGGTCAGTGCTGTATCCAGCATGGTGAGGACGGTCAGGTAAGTGCCCAGGTACGGCACCGCACCACTGCTGAAGTTCTGAGGAAACAAATCAAGCAACATTTTTACATTTTAGCTGCCCAATTGACAGAAATAGAGAATAAACATCGGATTCATTTCTTACAAATATCTAATTTAATATATTTGGAAGAAGCTGTTGCAGTGGTGAACTCCTTCATGTTGCTCTAATAGAGAATATTCTAATGTCAATTTAGCCTCATTAGCTTGCAGTAAGAAAGGAGTAAGAATCAAATGAGTGAATTTAAATGTAATGCCAATGAAAATAAAATATATTGTAAGTGAAGTAGAAATATACACAGACAACTGAAAACACAAGATCATCACTAGTGAATATGGGGATATAAAACAGTTTACACACACCCCACCGAGAGACAGGTAAACTGCCAAAATGTGGGAAACACTGCACACGTTCGCTTTTATATCCCTCCCAACATAAGGGGCAAAACAAACAGTCGTGTGCGTGTAAACTTTTTCTATCAAATGAACAGATCGAAAAAGAAGTGGGAACTGGAACTCTGGTGTCTATTTTTGAAAGTTATAACCAGCTTGACAACATGTGACTTTTAGGGAAGTAGAATTGATGATCCAGGCTGAAAAAAAAAGACCCTGGCTTTCCTTTTTTAATGGCTAGCATAGCTGACATATTCACTTCATTTTGGTGGTCAAACCTGCAAATGAGGAAGTGGTCAGGTTATTTCCAAACAAAATGATGACTACTTTCTTACCATCCGTCCGGACGCTGAGCAGAGCTGGGGTGATTTGGAGCCCGGGCTGTCACTGCCATCTGGGTGACTCCCATGCTGCAGAAAATAGACAACAGTCCTGTCAACTTTGAAAAAAACAAAAAAGCTCAAATTCAGGGTGATAATGTGAGAGTGCCGGGTGTGAGATAACAACAAAGCAGAAACGTTATATAAATGTTCTTTTCAGGGTTGAGCACCTACAGTGCAGGCTACATGACAACTGTGTGCTTTAGCGACACAGTTACAGCCTACTGTGCTGTTGATGCCCTCAGGTTTGCAGTGTGTGTGTTTATAAGAAGCATATTAGACAGTATGTACTCAATAACTTTGAGTACATACTTTTATTTGTGTTGGCTAACAATGGCCTTTTCATTATTGTATAAAAAACTGGGCTGCTCATAACAGCAATATCGCTAAATACACATTCATATCAACTGTTTTCTCAAGGGAACAAAGGACACAGGCAGGTGAGCTCGAGACTGAGCATGTATTCAGTTTTATAGGACAACTAATTAACCAAGTATTAGAGGTAATTTGTGCACAATACATTCAGTAAGTATATTTATTTTATTGAATGTTTAAGTATAGATGTTTTCTGAGATGCTGATACTGACATGTTAACATTTGTGAGTATAGCACTTTTCATAATACACTAAGTACACGAGTGATTCTTTTCATTATTGCTAATTATGTGTTATTGATAATTATATTTTCTTTCATTAACTCTCACACTGGATAAGCTATAACCATGGACAGTTTAGAGTTTTTTTATTGGTTATACAACCAAAATTATTATTTATTATCAAAATAGTTGCCAAATTAACTTATTGTTTCTGGTAAGGGGAATTACAGTGTGTACTGTTTTAACCATGCAGAACACCAAGAACGAAACCATATGGAAGCTAAACAAGCATCAAGAAGTCAAACAACGCTGCTGCGCTGCATACCAAGAAGTAACCTATTCTTTTTACTGCAGTGCACCCAGCAGTTTCTTCAGTGATTTATTTTGTATTGGAGTGAACGGGCCAGTGCATTTTAACCCAATTCAACCATGAAAACTCCACCTCTGGAAGAAGTTACCTCCGCCAGGATCTCTCTGCTGATTAGCCCACAGTTCTCATCAGGGAAAGTCTCACACAAGTGGTCAAAGGTTGCCATGCTTTCCCTGAAACCAAACAAATTCAATATGTTAAGACAGTTATTTTTGTTGAGTCAATATTCATCTTGAACAAAGCTACAAAAAGATTAATTCAGGGAAACCCACTGTGGAATTCTTATCAATCTTAATTCACTTTTTACACCTGCCATTTTTCATTTTGTGCTCTAAACAGTAACTCAATGGTATACACAACTCTGTTTTATAAATTATGAGTAAAGTAAGTCTAGTGTCTTAATATTGTTTGCTGACCTGCTGACAGCAGCCCACGTCTTCTTGAGGCGATACACAGCGTTGGACTGCAGGGCTGAAAGGATGGCCCTCAAAGAGGAGAAATTCCTCAGCTGTCTGCATTCCTGCAGAGAGAAACAAAACTACTTGTTTCAATATGCTGGTTTGACAAAAGGCCTGTTTATATACTGTATGTCACTTGATTCTAAACTTGAATGCCATTTAAGATAATTTTTAACGCTGACCTGAGCAATAGCGATCCACCTCTCAATGATGCGGGCTCTGTGGGCAGGGCTGGTGTGCGTGCAGCGAGGTGAGCTCGGGGCAGTGGAGGGGTACAGGAAGTTAGAGGAGGAGCCAGGTGATGATATGGGAGAGGAAGTGGAAGGGCTGGTAGAGAGCGGGCAGAGGAGGGAGGTGATGACACGGTTAGTGACAGCGTTGAACTGGGAGATGGTGGCGCGGACGGTTGGCGCCAGGTTTTGGTTTTCCTTCTTGTCACGCTGGGACCAGACACAGCCCAGACAGTGGAAGGGCACCACCCTGACAAACAGTTCCTGAGGGAGACAGGATGATAGGGAGACAATTCATAAGTGAGTGACCCACAGTGACAGTAAAAACACTTTGAGATTTTTGTCAGTGAAACCTACAGCGTCCAATCGGGTCAGCTGCTCTGCCACTTCTGACACAGGGAAGTCCATAAAGTTGCATTTGTCTTCCTCCTTAGTGGACATCTTTCCTCCGTCCTCCTGATCTGTGTCCTCCTGCTGCAACGGCTCATTGTTGTGCTCTGACGCAGCCTGGCTACAATCTGTCAAACAATAGCAAATAAGAAATGACAATGAATGGGGTTGCTAAAAGGATTTTAGATTACCTACAGTTCAATGGGGACAATTCTACAGTCCTTGTTCTCGGCCAAAAATCGTCTCACAGTTCAGTCGAGGTCAACATGACACTACAGCAGTCTATCGTAGTGAATAGTTTTTAAAAAATATTTGTCAATCTTTTAATGCTAAATAATGTTCCTATGCACACTATGCCACTATCTTCTCGCGGTTCATAATAATAGCAATAAACATCGGGGTTTTTACTCAGCATTTTTACTGAAATATGGTTAATTGTTTTGTACTGACTGAAAATTGAAAACTGTAGACCTGATAATCTGGAGCCGCTATGAATAAAAAGATGGATAACTGATCATAGATGCAGTTGTACCTTGTTCCTGGAGCCTCTTGAGGAGAGTCTCTGCAGTGTTAGCCAAGCGTCTGAAGCAGAGGCGACGCCGCAAGTGGACACACAACAGCCGGAGGGCCTTGTACTGAGGGGGCTCATGGAAGTCTTCACTGTACTCCTCCAGCCACAGTCGGATCACGGGGGGTAATGTACTGAGGGGAGGATCAGGGAAATTAATAAGTACCTTCAACCAAGTCCAACTGCATTTGATATAAACCTGCTTGGATAACTACAAACTTGATAACTGAGAATCTTCACACACAAATAACTAAAGTTAATTATAGTGTTAGTTCTTTAGTTGTTCAGGTTAATCCTTTATTGAGATTAAGGAAGGCCTGGACAAATTGTCATAAATTGTGACAGACAAATAATAATTATTAATCAAAAAAAATATTAATTTGTGGAACAAAGTCTCATGAAGTTAAGCTCTAATTCCAGTCCATCAAACCCAATTATAAAACCCCATTTTGGCTGATCCATACTAATCTTTGTAAATGGAGGAGTGATCAAACTCACCTGCGTGGGCAAACACTGTTATCCAGGTTGGCGACTGAGTCATCTCTGTGAAAAAAGGTAAACACAATTACCTATCAGCTGAGAACTAAATGTTCAATGTTAATCGCCACATGGAGGGGCAAAATGGTGGCCTAGTGGTGACAGAACACATCCTGTAAACAACAAAAGGCCCCAGCATTGATCCCCTACGGCTATGTTCATCCTGTGGAAATGTCTTACAACACAACTGAATGCCTGCCGAGACAGTTTGGCCTTGCTTGTTACAGAGTGACATGTGTAAAGAGACAAATGTGTCCCTCGAGGATTAATAACGGCATCATAAAAATATATATACAGTATAAATAAAGCATATTGCCATGTTGTCAAATTTGTAGGGAGGAACAAGTTTTATGACTTATGAACTTATGAATTATGATCATAGTAATATGTCCCATTTTGGGAGCAAAGCAAAGCTGAAAGTTGTCTTTGATAAAAAAAAAACCAAATAGATAAGTATTTAGTAGTTATCAGCAGCTATCAAGTTTACAGCACAGGTGGTTTACACGTTAATGAGAGCAAGAAAACAATACATCCTGTACAAAATCCTGAAAGGCAATAAAGGGAAAACACTTCCCAGGTTGTCCTGAGACTGACCTCATTAAAGGTTGCCACCAGCACCACAGACATGAGGGCGACTGTTTGACATATAATATATCAAGTGAACAGCACTAATGGCCTGAGTTTCACACAGGCAGCCATTTGCTGTACATTCAGCAAGGTGAGCCTGAAGAACCTGAGAGAGATAAAAGGCCAGCCAGCAGAGTTCTATGGACTGGATCTGAAACGTCTACTTATTCGTACAAATGGCCTCCATGCTCCAGGGAGGATTAAAAGCCAAAGAGACTTCCTGTGTCTAACTCCCGAAATGGATTAGTTGCAGAAGAGCATTCCTCAATCAGCCAAATTAAATCTCTGTGAGCTCACTGAGCCTCAGTTAGGTGAAGAAGCACCTCTGCTGGGTGTGGAGGGAGTAGCCATGAGCACTGTGGAATGGAACGAAAGCTCCTGGCTGCATTGTCTAGTTTGTGACGATGATACCTGTTGTAAAAGCTTGCCGAGTGTCAATAGAGATTTTCTTTGAATAGCTGAGGCTGCGTAAAAAGGGTGTCATATAGCTGTCTTCTTTGGAAATTGATTTGTTGTTTGGCATGTTGAAAAAAGTGGTGACGCATATGGTCCTAAAAATAGGACACACTGGAATAACAAATCAGTGTCAATAAGGTAGGAAGAAAATATTAAAGCCTTCAAATCTGTATCCAATAAAGAGAGGTGTCACTGAGACCAAGAACTTCTGACTTACTTAACATTTTAAAAAGAGAATATGTAGGTTAAGTAAGTTTAAATAAAAATAATTTTACAGTTGGCATGCGACACAGACAGCCTTGTTGATTTTATCCCTCATGGTTTTTGTTAACGTGTCTCAGTACAACAGAGGGTCTGCAGTGCCTTGGTGTGGTTTCTCACCTCTGAAACAGCAGCTTGATGAGGGTGCTGGCGGAGGTGAAGGCCCTGTAGGTGGAGAGGAAGACATGGATGAAGTTGGGCTCCTGGTGCTCAAGGTCCAGCAGGTGGGTGACCACACGATCCAGGGTGGCGGCCTTCAGCCTGCGCACCTTCACTGTGTGGTACTGGACGAAGCTGAGGGCTGTAGGGAACTCTCCCGTGTCTGAGCTCGGCAGGATGGGCTCCCTACGTAGTGTGATGCCAAACACGGCCCCGTCCTCCACCTCCTCCCCCCACTCCTGCACCGGGTCCTGCGTGGGAGAATGCAAGGTCATCGAGATCTGGCAAATAACCCAAGCACACGATGCAGCCTTCTAGTCTGCTCCTTTCTTCATCATATAATGGATAATACATACATTAATGTATTTGAAAAGGGAAACAAATAGAATAATTTACTGATTTTCTTTGAGAGAAATGTATAAAAACACTGCACAACAAGAAACCTGAAACTTCTTCTTAATCCCCAACAGTAATGGAGCTCTTTCGACCCTGGCTGCTTAACTGAATTACTGGGACAATCTTACAAATCTGAATCACAATAAGCCTTTAGACTCATTTAATTAAAAAGGTTCAATCTCAGTGCCATTTAATCTCATTCTCGGGATTCTGCTTGTGACCCAGCCTTGAACTCTGACGCAGACAGCCACCTGGTGACTGGACCGATGAGCAGGCAAAGAGGCCTTCACTGGCATAGTTGTGTTTGTCCACAAACACAGGGACAATGTACAGAACTCTTTGTACACAGCAGCAGCAATAAGTTTTCCCTCACACTACAGTACATGTTACAAAATTGCAGACATTAGGAAAACAATCAGGAGATGAGAGCAGGTTCTGAAGTGAACACGTGCTATATTAAGTACATCTCCTTAAGTGATATTGTTTTATGCTGTATTTTACAAAATCGTTCCATTTTCAAGAAATAACCTGAAGATTCTCACGTACTGAATAGATGTGACACATACATTTAAACTTATTATTATATATATGAGAACTGAGAAAACAAATCCATTTAAGAATTTCATCATATTTGGAGTGAAGATAAACAATAATATTAATAATTAATATTATTATTATTATAAGATTTTTACTGTCTCACCACATGGCAACATAGTGGAAAAAGAAGGTGACATGTCACAGCCAGAAAATCCTGTAGGATACATCAAGTCATCGCAGTCTAGACCTGCTCTAAATGAAAACTGTAATGAGATAACTTTTATTATGAACAGGCAATATATAAATAAAGTTGGATTGCATCACTAAGAATACATTGCATTATGACTGCATTAAATTGCAGAGTTATTCTTGTGATACTAGAACGGTATCGACTTTCAATCGCAGATCACTGATTATTTGTCGCACCCCAGTTAGATACATTACACACACATCTTGAAATGCTATGGGCACAGATTAAAAATTATATTTTAAAAAATCCTAAAATAAATAATAAAGTCATAAAAGTAAAAAAAACTGTATTACATTGAGCATTCACTGTTGATAAGCCAGATTTAAGGTGTCTCATGCTCAGTCTCTTCAATGACCGGGTATACAAAAATAACTGGCTGGACTCTATAATAATGTATGAGTGTACAGCAACCCAGACAGAGAAATATATGGGTTGTTCAAGCATGATGAACATATAACCACCTCCTCAACAATTAGTCATTGCTCTGGAATCAGGCTCCATGGCAGAACTGGTAGAAAACATACAGCCTATTTATAATCACAATGTTATCTGCCATATAAACAATAGAATAGAAGCAGAGTATGTTTAAAAACACCACATGACAGAAACTCAGACAAAAACCAGTGTGCTAGCTGCCAGACACAATGAGACACTGCACTGAATTAAACCATTATATCAATAGGTTTGTTCTGGTGACCAGAGACAACGAGAGAATAAGGTTCACATGCAACTTAGACTTGCCAAGCAAATCAACTGTTTTCACAAAATTATACTGTGCAGACAACATCGTGTGTTACCGTATATTCAAACGAGTTTGTGGCCTTCACAAAAAAAGCAGATAACTTAATTTAACCTACCATCGATAACTGCCATTTTCCCATGCTTGTTTTGCTCTTGGAGTGAATAAATCCCCAAATCGTCTGTGTGTAAACTCCTCTTGCTACAGCTGATTGGTCCGCAGCGCAGGCAGAAACTAAGGATTCAGCTCAGTCTTCCCACAGTTCACTTCGGTTTGAATTATATCGGACATTATATCTCATTCATGCGACAAACATAGGCCAAAAGTTTGAATTGCGTCCTGACCACAGACTGTATATAAAAAGGTCCTGACGTCGGAGTTGGACGCGACCGTGTGTCAGTGGATGGACTTGTTTGAGTCTAGGCGAGGACAGGGGGCGTGCAGTCTCTCACTGGGCGGGGCTACTGAGACAGGTGTGGGCGGGGCTAATGCTATTGACCAATGACAAACATGAAAAATTGCTATTGACACTGATTTTGCTGCTGTAAGTAGTAATGTAGTTGGCTACCTAAAAATTAAAATAAAATAAAAATAAGAGAAGGTTACCTGAACGCTTGTCCCTTTTACTTCAATTACAGTAAGTAACTATATATTCTTTGCTTCATGGGTATTGGATTGAATTCAGTGTCTTTTGAATGCTGAGTAACATAGATTTTTCTTGGAGATGCTGTAAAGGTTGTTTTTTGAAATATATTCAATATGTGAATTTTTTACCTATGATATATATTTTATAGTTATAGTTGACATTGCCTGGAGAATTATATAATATATTTTCAGACAATTTTCTTTTTTTCATAAGTACTATTAAAACAGTGGGAGGAGTAGAACCAGCTGCCTGGCATAACCACACTACTACTTACATTATAAGTAGTGTTAGTAGTATACATGTGGGGGTCAACCTATGTGCCCAGTGGTTTAACAATATTCAAACTCTTAAAAATGTGCAGTAACTATTTCACACTGTAAACATTCTCCATCAATAGAGGTCATTCATTTTAAATGCTGTATTTAAATAAAAGTAAAAACATTTTAGTGAAATCCTAAAGAATAAAACCTATTCAGGGTCGTGTTTAGCAACTGATTTATGAATCTAACTGATTTTGTAGCCAGTCCACATGGCGCTAGGTCTAACTACGTCACTGCTACAGTAAAAGTTTCAAATGTTGTTGTAAATCAAAATGCACAAAATTTAAAATCTTCTTGGCAGTAAAAAAAAGGTATTAGAAATATAACACTGCAGAAGGTCAAGGGGCCCCTTTTTTATTAACAAAATGTTGCATGAAAGGTTATAAAAGCCAGTAATTTATTGATACTAGGGCTTGTGATATTTTGTTTAATAAAAAGCATCCACCTCTGTGGTGCAGAGCCAGTATTCCCACTTAGTCAAGAGATAAATGCTGTGGGCTCTGGTGTCAGGATCAGCAAATGGTGTGACGGTCCATATCCTGCCTCTCTCGGAGCCCAACAGTATGTTTGCTGGATATAAATACAGCCTCACTTTTGTTGACGCAGACACTAAAAAGCGCATACAACACATAATGCATTACAGGATGAGGCTTTACAGCATTTTTATGGTGCATTCATATCAATGTGTGATAGTGAATCTAAAACATCAAGTGTGGTTGTATTCCAGCTTTCAGTCCACCTAATGACGGTCATAGATTTGATCATTGTAGACATATTGCATTGTGAGCATATGTGCTTACAGAAATTAATGGCAGAGACAATACTGTGACGTCTGTGGTGTGTAAACTGTAAACATTAAAAAGATGAATTTTCAGTTATTTCAAATGTCCTCAGGGTCTCTCCCTGGATAAAGAACAGGTTTGCCAGCTTTAAATCTGCTCCACATTCTCATCAGAAAATGTTTATTTTCAGTTTTTTAAAAACACCAGTGACATTTAACAGGACGAGCTTAAATGCAAGATGCAAAAGGAAATGGCCAATATCAACATGTTGGCATTTCAGTGCCTTTGCCTGTAAAGAAACCTGACGTGACAGTTTTGCTCGACAGCCTCTAGCTTATGTTACCGCCCATGGTGTCAGGGGCGTGGTGGGGACATACCACATAAAAACAGGTCTGTTCTGTTCCTAAAACATATCTTATTCAAGGAAGTAAATAATAAGAAAAAAGGTACGAATTAAGAGCTATCAGTATTAGTGAAAATACTACACTTTATTACAGTCAAATTGACTGGCAGCAACATATTATGTTGACACTGAGAAGCTGAGCAGTAGTGAAATCTTTAAATCAGGCTGCCTGCTGCGCTTTCAGCTCAGAAAATAATGAGCCTTTTGTTTCTCTAATGAGCTTCTATCTCCCTCTGAAATGAAAATCTACCATCACTCTTCCATGTTTGGCCATGCCACCCACCCTTATTCAACAAAGAGCAGAGAAACGGTGCCAGGAGAAACCCCAATTAGTACTCATTAGACACATGAATGGGTGATGGGATGGCAGGCGAGCAACAAGCGGAAGCATGCATGTGGGATGAAGCCGAAACATGCCGGTTGAAGTTAAAACCTCACATGATTAAAAGGCTTGTTCTAGCTGTAAATATGCAAGAAACACCCACAGGAATAGGATATACTTCCTGGAGAGCCTGCTGTAGTTCCTCCTCAGTGTCAAAAAAATTCAATGACTGATTATATGACAGCTGTTCTGTCACAGATGGGTTATGATTACACCAGTAGCACAATTACAGCAATATTATAACAATATTTCACAACGTAATGATTTATATATCAGAGGATAATAAATACAATGTAGGAAAGGGTTACTCTACAACACTTAAATCTGAGATGTCAGTTTAAAATAACACCATTAAAAGGCTCCCGGCTGACTGAACGGTAGCCTGCTTCAAGGATGCCAACACACACACCTGGCTTCATTACACACACATTGCTCATGTTAGGGCTAGAGCGATTTGTCAACAAATACTCAGCTGACCAGGAAAAAGATTAATCACTATTTTGATTATTGATTCATCCTAATTCTTATTTCATTCATTTAAAAAGAATAATTTTTAACCAGAAATTAGTGATTCATGCTTCACAAATATGAACATAATCTGGTTTCTATGTCTTTTAGAGCAGTGGTTCTCAAAGTGGGGTCCGGGGACCCCTAGGGGTCCTTGAGGATGCTCAAGCAAAATGGAGAATTACTTATTTTTACTTTAATTCCATCCGTAAGTAACACAAGAGAGAACGTATGACCATTATGGTCATGTGTTTCAAACACTTTCTGTAATAAAACAACTAAAAGCCAAAATCCAATCAGATTGGAGTCTTTTTTATTTTATTTAACCTTTATTTAACCTGGCAAGTTAGTTCAGAACAAAATGCTCATTTACAACCATGGCCTGGCATGAGAAGGAAATCCTCTTGAGGAGATGGATACACAGTAATAAAGGGTATGAAAAGTAATGTTTGTGTTGTAGTGTTTTAGAGTGCCTAATGGTATGAATGTCCTTTGAGTTGTGGCGTTTATTTTTTATTGTCATTTTGTTACTAAACAGTTTTATGGAGCAAACAATTAACCTGTAAAATAAGTGACAGATTAATCAAAATGGAAACAATCATCACTTGCACCCCTCGATGTGGGTGACCACCTCCGACATGTACATACTCCTGGCCTTCATCGTTATGAATGCTGATATGACAGCCAAAATTGGTCTTTTCTCTACTCTATAACAGCCAGATCTCTCAAGCAGCAAACAAGGACAACATTTAAGCCATAAATTATTATAACCCAATTCCCAGGCAACATCTAATGTGATATCACAATGTGAAAATTATACTAACATCTCCTAGCTCTAGGTGGGATACCTCAGAATCTCTAATCAGCCACCTTTTTACTGGCTAACACTTATTATTTATTCACCATTCTCTATTTCAGTGCAGTTCATCCATCCATCATCATCTGCTTATCCTGTGTACAGGGTCGCTGGGGGCTGGACCCAATCCCAGCTGACATCGGGCGAAAGGCGGGGTACACCCTGGACAGGTCGCCAGTCCATCACAGGGCCACACATAGACAAGGACACACCTAAGGACAATTTAGGGTCACCAATTAACCTGGCCCGCATGCTTTGGATGGTGGGAGGAAGCCGGAGCACCCGGAGAGAACCCACACAGACACGGGGAGAACATGCAAACTCCACACAAAAAGGCCGGGGCAATATTGTCATATTGTAGATACTGTATACCAATCCACCTACCTCAAGTCATAACTCCTGCACAAAATACTTATTTATTCCAGCATCCTTTGCACTATGCTTCATTGCACTGTGTACATGTATGCGTGTATATGTACCCGTATATCACATCCACCTCCGACATGTACATACTCCTGCATTCTTTGTACTCTGCTCACTGCACTATTTGTCAATATGTCTATATTTTTTTTGTTCATAGTGTGTATATTTGTGTTGTCTACACTGAAGTCTGTGTCCATTTAATTTTTATTATTGTGATTTTGTATTTTTGTATGAGTAAGCACATTGTGAGCAATGTACAATCCTGAGTCAAATTCCTTGTGTGTGTACACATACCTGGCAATAAAGCTGATTCTGATTATTTCCATATTTCATTGATGAACCCTTGTAGATTTATTCTGTGTGTGTTTGTTATCACACTCTGTTGGACAATAAACTGAGTGTTTACAGTAGAGAGAATTGTATTGATGCTTTGACTTTTTGACTTAGCATTATTTCCGTGCATGACATTTTGACAACTGACCCTGATTTGAGGAAATATCCCACAACCTCTGAACTAAGTGACAATTTTGACATGAAATTGAAGTGAGGTTTTAGGACAAAAAAGAACAGCTATTACAGTAAAATGCAGCAAATGAACATAACAGGCGAAGCCCTTTCTGTTGATCATAGAAACCTTGTGTAGTTTTGTTCCAACTTACCTCATACTGCCCATCAGTGTCCAACAACTGGAAGCTCGTGAGCCACACGCTGGGATCCGTGTCCATGTGGACATCCACGCAGTGTCTGGGCCTGAGCCACAGCAGCTTCTTCATCCTGCCCACTCTGCTGCGGAGGCCGCGGTACTCCCCTCCATCGCCACCTCCACACACAGGAAGAATGGCCCTCATGACTCGCTCGGAGTCACGCTATGGGCCCACACACCTCGTCAGATCTCTCAAACACCTGCTGCCTCATCTGTGCCAGGGAGGAGAGCATGAAAACATTAGGCATAGTCCCTTGCTGTATTGTTTTCTTGTAATTTTATGTTTCATCAGAAGGTGGTTACTCCAGGTCTGCTGTAAGTCATAGCAGGTTACACTTTTAAACCTCCACCTCTTTTGAATTTCATTAAACAAATTGAATTTGAATAAAAAGCACAAGTAGATTTACCATGCTTGGACAGAAATAGGGTTAACGTTTCAGCCTTACTTAATGGAGCAGCACAGCACAATAATGTCAATGAATTCCCTTCATAATAAAAAGGGCACATAAACCCCTAAACTGACATATAACAAGTCATTTTGTCTAAACTAATTGAGGAATCTGCTATAGAATTGATGCAACTTTGTAGCTGGCAACAATCTATGTTACCAAAAACTCAAGCATATAGATGACTGTTACTTTGCCAGTATTGTTACTACTGAAATGACAATACTGGCAAAGTGTATTAATATATAGAGTCCGTTGTGTAAAGTTCATTGGTTTGATCGTTAATACAGTCATAATGGCCACATCATAAAAACAGCGAATGAAAATCTGAAGACTGTACACACACACACACACACACACACACACACACACACACACAGTTCTGGTCAATGCTCAATAATATAACCATAACATATTTCTCTATAAAATGTTCACATATTCAATTACATACATACACAATTCGCAAACAACCTAAGCCTAAGCTATTGAGAGTAATATTTCTTCTACAACACCCCCAAGAAAACCTGGATATTTTAGCATTCAAAAGACACTTTGAATACTACAATCTAAAACCCATTAATCTAAAAAAGATTATTACCGTAATCGTGATCTTCTTGAATCTGCGTCTCCTGAATCCTGACGAAAACCATGTTCAGAGCTGCATTTTGTCCAGCCAGAATATTCATGTGGAGACAGTGTGAAACTTGGATGGAAGAGACTCTGGCATTTATAACTGAGGACTGATTGTTCTTTGTGTTTGTGGGTGGATGATGCTCTGCGTGCATGTTTCTGTGTGTGTGTGTGTGTGTGTGTGTGTGTGTGTGTGTGTGTGCTGGAATGGCCTCCCCCCTTTTTGCCTCTACACTGAAATATATAATCATGTCCCATTTTGATTGCATTTCATATCATCATTCCAGTTCACTAGCCGCCTCATTAGAATAAAGCACAACCTCCCTGCCCTCATTTCACCTTGACCTCAGAGTGATACACACTCAAACATATGTATGGATGATTGATTATGCTTAAAGGAAGATCACAGAAATGCAGACTCATCCACATTCCTTTTCAGTGTATCCATTTAGCTCATTTGAACTGAACTTGTTGATGAGCTTGCTGACAAGCGGCCAAGGGCTGAAATGTTTCTTACCTACAAAAACGTGACAACGTGACACGATTTGAACCCTATTCAGACCGCTGATACATGTTGGTATGGAAGTCTGGTGGCAGGAGATGTTGAGGAAACACGCTCACGCTGCTGGCAGCGATTCAAAATCTAGCACCAAGCCGCAGGTCCGCCTCCTCTCACTGATTGGTCGATCAGCTGTGGAAAAAAACACCAATAAAACGAAAGCTTGTCACTTACTAGATATAAACACGGATATATTGATTTATGTTGGCCTGTATATTAGCCAATCAATGTGCAACATGATGGATGTTCCTTCCAGACTGTGGAACATTCAATCACACTTTTGTGATACATGTTGTTTATAGTTTGTTTTTTTAAATTTTATATTTTTGTCCTGCATTGGATTGAATCTGTTTTATCCCCCCTTGTGAATATTTGATGTGTCACGTGTAGAGACTGTATAAAAGAAGGTCACGTGTGTATGATTATGAAATCAAATCCTATCAAATGTCATTGTTTCATCTTTAAGTTGTTTTTATCTTATGTGCTGATTTAGGGGATCATTTTATGGAGGCTTGCTGTAAATTAATTCTTCATTCTGAGACCTAAAGTGAGCAGCATGTCTAAGAACTAGCCCCCATCCTTAATAAAATTAATGTAATTTTGATTGGCCCCTTTGTGTACACCACAGAATGATTACCTTTTTATTGATGTCAGAGCCTAAAATTTCATCAGTTTTTCAATAGCTGTTACAGTATCTGCAAAAACACCTTGGTGGAGTTTTAGTGCCTGATAATGGTTTGAATCAGTAATTCCAAACCTAGGGGCTGGGTCCACACATGGGGTCCAAAAAGAACAGAATTATTTCTCTGATCTTTGCTTTTCTTTATGTGAAATACTTAAAACATTAAAGTCTTCAGGACTGTAAAAACTCTTCAAATGAATCAATCTGAGAACAAAAACATCACTGAAATGCTCATAACTCACATCCGTGGTAAGGCAAATACCTGTGACATGAGGTCACACATAGACTTGTGACTTCACTAGAAGCAGTCACAAGTACTCAGTGGCTTTTATTTATTTATGCGCAATTGCAAAACCTAAAGTCTGAACAACAGTTGTAATTTGTTTGGGATCAAAAAAGCTGTCAAATTTAAATATCTTGAATGCGGGCTAATTGACAAGTGTAGTCTAAGTTAAATCAACTTTATTTATATTGTCCAAGATCACACATCTGCCTCTGTAATGACCTTTAAAACATCATACTGTTAAAGTCCCCATGGCTACTATTAACTTATGTAATTTACAGAGGCCTACAAAACTGCTACAATAAAAAAAAAAACGTTTCTGTAGAGTTTAGACAGCAATGGACACACCAGTATCTGACAGGAGAGAACCACCAGTCAATGTTGTAAATGACATTTAGAAAATGAATGCGACATGAATCCTGCTGCAGATGAGGTTACACCGACTCTTATTATATCCTTCCCTGGAACTTACCACACACACGCACAAATGAACACCTAACTCTTTTGATTCACTGGATCCATCAAAGAGCTTTTGTCTGCAGCCATAAGTTGTAGGTCTGTTTAAAACAAGTTAGTCATTCAAAATCACCTGCCATGGTAACCACCTGTGAGTTTGTCAGATAGACAACTAAACATCATTAAGGTGACACCCTAGACATTTTGGTATGAAGAATTATTGTTCTGCTAATAACGCTCATACAACAAGACAATCCACCTCTTTAACGTCCAAGAGCTGGCTCCGTCATCATCAAAGAATTTGAGCATAGAGGCAAGAACCATTTTTGAGATGCTACACATAGCAGAGATAGTTCAGGTGTTGGTGCTACACGTCTGCAAGCAGGGAAGGTTTCACACGCGGCTCTGTATCACACCTTCTACTGGGACAAAACAGGTGCATCGATATTGTTGATTTGATTCATCCATTAAATAAAGGCTGGAATCGTCACCAGTGTTGGCTTTCAGTGGGCTTTAGGTTGCAGTGCATCATATACGTGAGATAAAATCTATTATATTCACGGTGAAGACAGAGAGAACCTTTGTGCACAAGTTACCAGTTTCATCTGTATACACCCATTTATGGTAAAAGATAAAATATGATAAAAAGCATAATAAATGTTTTCATTTTTTTATTGGCTTTCCATGAAGCAGAGGGTGGAATTCTGAACTGTGAAAAAGAAACAGAGAAACGAGTGTTGGTGCAACAGTGACACCAGACAGAGAACACGTCAAAACAAACACAGCTACGCAACAAGTAACCCGCTTCCAAGGCACAAAGATATCCATTCATATAAAATAAATTATCATCTTGAAAGTGTTAAATTGTGCTCATCTTTTGTCATCTAAAAAATACATTTTCATTTGTATTTTCAGTCAACAATTTACCTAAAATATAAGAATCTTTTTAGCGACTGCGAGGACACATAATAATATTTGTAGAGGCCAAACAATAAATGGTTAAAATAGCAAAGAGAAACCTTGGATGGTCCATATAGCTTCTTCGTCTTCAACTCACAGTAAGCTAATTTTCCTCTCAAATCAGTTTTGGGGTCAGAGCATTTAATTTCCTTGAGTCTTGAGACTGTGGTGCTGGATCAGAACTTGCCCTTCTTCTTTTTCCAAGACTTCTTCTTGGACTTGGAGTCAATGATCAGCTGAGACTGACGCTTCAGCGCCTCCCGTGAGATGATGTCAGCCTCGTCCTCTTCACTCTCCTCCTCTGAGACACAAACGGCGACATTTTGAAACGAAGAGCAATTTAGATTGTGTGCTTGTACTGGTGTGTGTGTGTGTGTGTGTCTCCAAACTCACCGTCATTGAAGAGGTCTTGTCTTGGGTCTTCAGGCAGCTTGACACGGGTGTTGTAAGCTGGCAGTTTCTTCTCAATCCTAACATAGAACTGCTCAGGGCAAAATAAAGAGACATTGAATATTCTGACTCAGCAGTAAAACATTTATTTTTGCCAATGGTGATTTTCTATATTTAACGTTAATCCTTAACAGACCATATTTCCATGTAATCTGGTCTTTTTTAATGCCCAAAACAGAATGAAATGTGATTCTGAAATCTTACAACACTGATCAATAATATTCCTTGTCAATGACAATATTGATGGAAAATATTAACATTAACAAAGATCAAGTCATTCCTGATCTTGAAAAGGCCATCCATGCTTTCATCTCCTCCTGACTTTACATTTGCAACACACTTTATTCTGGTATCAGCAGGTGAAACATCCAAAGACTACAACTTCTGCAAAGCTCAGCTGGCAGACTTTTAGCGTGTACTAAGAGAAGCGACCACATCACACCCGTCCTTGTTGCCTCTCACCCGTGAGTTTTAGAATTTAACATTTTACTTCTTGATTTTAAAGCCTTTAATGGTCTGGCTCCGGCCTATATCTGTGATCTGCTATCTCCCGATGAGCTGATCGCTGCTTGAGATCCTCTGGTAGGGCCCTACTAATGGCTCCAGAATCCCGATTTGTCACTAAAGGTGACCGGGCCTTTGCTGTCTGTGGAACTCCCTGCCTGGAGATCTCAGGCAGACAAACTCGGTATCCTCTTTTAAATCTCTTCTTAATGTTAACTTTTATCTTACAGCTTATCCTTGAGTACTAGTAATAACTTGAGTAATAACTGATGGTATTTGTTAGGTATTTTATGTTTTAGATTTTATTTACTTTTATTATTTGAAAAGTGCTATATAAATACAATTATTAATATTATTATTGTAATTTTTAGTTTAATGCCAGTATTAAGCTTACTTTTCATCTGTACGCAACTGATTTTATTTTTAGGCCTTACACAATGTAAATTTTACATTTATCTTAAATTAACTATTCGTGAGGGAACTATATTAGTGTTGAAAATGTATGTATCAATAGAATATATCATACAAACCACTAACCAGTGTTTTATCAATTCTTATTGTATTATATTAGTATAAATGCATGTCAGACTTGATGTACTTCTTTATGCTAGAGGTACAAATAGTTTGACCAGGACAGCCAAGCAGTTTGCAGTAGCAGCCATGCAAACAAGGCTGGACTCATTTTGAAATTATCAGCTCAGAGTTACGTCAATTGCAAAGATTATGCCGTCTAAAAGGGATCTGAGAGTAAAATAGTCAATGTCATTAGTAAAAGGCCTACAGACTGTTACGCGTTTCCTATGGTACACTCTGATATCCTATGTTCTCAAACAGAGAAGGTGCTGCTGAGCGTTATTAATCACAAACAAACACTTCAGGTGGCTCTACTTTCCATTCAGATAAGCTATGCAAGCGCTGCAGCATGCATGCTCACATGCTCAGCCATGCTGTGTTCATTTGTCGCACTGTGCTATGTAGGCTTAAACGAGAGGCACAACATGCCCTTTACCAAAACTGCATTTATCACTAAAAGTTCAAGCTGACGCACAACCCTTACAGGAGGAACACATACTACTCTTTAATGATGTTCCCAAACCAGTTAGAGAGATATATTATTGGTAGATTATGCTGAACAAATGACCTTCATCAGGCATCTCATCGGCGACACCTATTTACGCGTGTAATGCCAACATTCTCCGTTAATGAGGACAGTATGTACGTCATTCATCTATCTGTGCACAAACCTTCTGTTCAAGTTTATGAGCACTGCAAATGACACAGTTTGAATATATTGTGGAGCTGTTGACTCACCTCCTCCTCTTCCATCTCTTTCATAACAGCAGCTACATCTTTCCCCTGAAACTCCTCGTGCAGCAACTGCAACTTCAGCTCACACTGGGTCATCAGCTCCATCACAAACTCATCTGAGTCTGGAGACACCTCAGCCACAGTGTCCTCACTCTGGAGAGAAACAGAAGGTCAACAGACATAAGCCTGACTGGCATCAGACATTTTTAAAGAAAAGGAATTAAAATCAATGATGGATGTGTTGGTGGGGGAAAAAGAAAATTTACACGCATTACGACTAAGCCAGACCATGGGAGTTATCAGTTAAACCTATAGTTGGACAACTTGAGGTCGAATTTACCAGTGTGATGTGCTGAAGTTTGTCTGCGAGATGCTCCACTCCGGCTCGGACAGTATTGAGGGCTTTAACAAGCCAATCCAAGTGCTCTTTACCTGCGTCACACCTCTGTTGCTGAGCCTGCAGTTGCTTCTCACATTCCTCCAGCATCTGTTGGTCACTAATAAAAACCACAGAGAAATAGCAGAGCCTTGAAAATGAGCATTACACAGCTGCTTACGCTAAGGCCTTTGTTCCTCTGCTACTGTCTCACCTGGAGAATTTAGCCTCTCCAGAATATTTCATATCCTGGAACTCCTGGTTCAGGAGCTCCCTCTGCTCCTTCAGCTGCTGCAGAACCTTCTCATTCTCTGCCTTCAGACTTTCCAGATGTTCATGTGTCTCTTTTTGTGAGATGAAGCGATCCACTATCTCCTACACACATGAAATAAAAATGTGTAAGCACTAATAGAAACCACATTAATGTACATGCATAGACGAGCCACACACACACTCACACACACACACTCACACACACACAGCAGGTGTAGCAAATCCTTCTCTTTCCACGTCTATACCTGTATATTTGTGACTCCAGTGGCCTCTTTGATGCGTCGGAAGGCCTCCTCAAAAGTGGAGATGGCCTTCTCCTCTTCACCTGCAATCCTGGGGGTGCTGCGCTGGGCCTCACTGCTCAGCTCATCTGGCTGCATAGCTGTTCTCTGAGCCTAGAAAATTTGACAATAATGAATAAATAGCAATTGCATGTTTAATCTTGCGAAACATGATTAGTGCGCGTAGGCAGTGAGAAAGCAGGTGATCAAAGGAGGGAACAACATCAAAATACAACCATCCACTACAATCTTGAAGTGTACATTTATATACACCACCATATGTGTCTCACCCTTCTATCGACTTTTTCAGCGTGGGCCCTGCGCTCCTCAACCTTTTTCCTGTAGCTTGCTATTATACGCTCTCTCTCCTTGCGCTCCTTGTAGAGCAATTCCTCTTGCTGCTGTAACTCAGCCTGGCAGGAAGAAGAAAGGGAAGGAAAGGAAAGGGAAGGGAAGGGAAAGGAAGATGGAATGGGAGGGAGGGAAGCAGGTGAGACAACAGAGGGAGACAAACAAAATGTTATAAAGAAAGCAGGGAAATTTGAGGACTATAAATCAGATACAAGAAAGAACTTAATAATTAATTCAAAAAAAGACAGAGAAGAGAGAGCAACACTGATTTGGTGGAAATTAATCTGTATGCACAATGTATAGTGATGAGGTAGGCTAACGCAGTGGTTCTCAAACTTTTTCATGCCAAGGACACCTAAATTGACACAGATTAGACCACGGACCTCCATTTGATAAGATTTTTGCTTTTAGATGTTTTATTACAGGAAGTGTATAAAATTCATGGCCAATATAATTATTTTGTCATTGTGTTACTTATGGATGGACTGAAAATAAATTATTTTTCTTTTCGCTGGGGACCCCCTCAAGGTACCCTCAAGAACCCTGGCCCCCACTTTGAGAACCTGAGCTATTGTATGTGTACTTGCGAGTTATTCACGTGCATCAAAATGAAAAGGACACAGATGAATAAACACTGAAAAAGACTTTGTAGCTGCTTTACTTGTGACTCATTTATCTTATATCATTAGTAATGACAGAGTGAATGAATCATCCCTCTGGCGCTTTCACTAGCAACATGCATGTTGTAAACTCATAGCAAAGGAGGCTGCAGGTCACCTTAGCAGCTTCTTTAGAGAGCTGGGCGTTGTTGTTCATGATCTGCATGTTGTGTAGCTCATCTCTGTGCTTCAGGATTTCGGCTTCCAGACTGTCCAATTGACCCTGGAAAGTCAGACTCTCCTCCTGACGTGGTGACAGTGGAAAAGTGACAGAAAGAAAGAGAACAGAGGACAAAAAATATGGATGTAAAGAGTGAGAGTTACGTTGAGTTTTAGGATATTGAAATGAGAAGATCATAAGAATACTATTGTGACACTATGACCTAGACCTTTGTATAAAATATTACTTGCTAAGCATTAGGTTGTGGTCCAGAAATTGAAGCTTGATCTATTAATGCACTTAGGTTGCATCCAGATAATAACTTTAACAAAATGTCTAAAATATCAATGAATGTATGTGCATTGTCTAGAACTGTAATTTAAAGAGACTATCACGTTACCTGAAAATAAAGAAGGGAGGTCAAGTTAAGTGCAAAGAAAGGTAAAGTGAGCCTGGAACAGGAAGTGCTGTACCATAGTGTAAGTTTCAATCAACGTTTACATATGACAAACAAAGTGCCACAGCACTGCAAAGAACCATTATCATAAATTTTTCCTGTGCATGATACCTAAATGAAAATGAATGGCAGACTGTGTACAAAACGCTGATGATGTTTAACCCATCAGCTCATGGCAAACAGTTTCCATATTTGTACTTCTATTAATCCATTAAGCCTAGAGTGAAAAAACAACTACATAAATTATAATAGCTGAATGCGCGTGTCAACCATACTCTGGCAACATGTCCACCAAGTGAAGATGAGTACAAAACATTACTTTGAGGCTAAAAATGTTTATGCTTGAGTAACCTGCAGATGACTTTTGAGTTTCAGGTAATTAGCCATGATGTTCTCAGCCTCCTTGCACTTAAACTGGGTCTTCTCCAGGCTGTTCTCCAACGCCCGCAGGTTCTGAAGACACAACACACAACACTGTTTATAGAGCATGTACTTATGTACTATTCTTGTGTATTTCATTGAGAGTGAAAAGAAAAACAGTGTTTTCCATGTTTTCCACATCTCTACATGAGCCTCAGAGGTAACTACCATGGCATCTTCCTCTTTTTGCCGAGTGCGAGCATCAGCAGACTGTGATCCACTGCTGCCCTCTGGTTTCATTCTCTGGTATTCCATCTTCAGGTCTTCCAGGCGGCGCTGGTGAGTCTGGCTGGTGTGTTTTAGGGCATTGAGACGCTTCATCTTGGCCAGCACCTTCTGGTCTAGCACTGTCAGGGCTGCCTGAGAAAAGGGTAATGACAGGGAGAGTGTGTTTGAGCAAAACAAAGACACAAATGCAGACATTGAGTGGGGACAGACAGAGTTATATACTTGCAAGCAGTCTCAAACTATAATTTATGTCACTTAAATAGTTAGACACAAGACTTTTTCCAATTTAAACGTTGCTGTTACAGCAATCAACAACAGGTGAGGTGTCAACAGTGGGAAAAGTAAAACCTAAGGTGAAAATAGTCCAACAATATTATTTTGTAGTCCACTATATGAATCTTCTATGAATTATCTTAAATTAATAGTAAGAATGAACAACAACGACACAATGATGCTATGAACCTAAATAAGTATTTATGCTCCTTCCTCTCACCTTCCCCGTCATGTTGCGGTAGGCATCCTTCTCCAGGCCTCTGTTATGAAAGGCCACTTTGATGATATTCTCATCACCCTGGGAGGCCAGACACCAAATTAAGTGCGAATGAGGACATAAGGAATAAGTGAGGACAAAAAAAGAAGCAACACATAGCTGGTAAAGTCGCCTCTATTTTATGGGGGCTTACAGCATTAGCTTCTGCCAGTTTTCTGTACAGCTTCTTGTTCTCCTGCCTCAGCTGGCGGATGGACTCTCTGTTCCTCTTGATGGCGGACTGAGAGCTCTCATAGTATGCAGCCCTCTCGCCCTCTGGTGGACACATTTAATAGTTACACCGAGATGGGCCGTGTCTGTCTGCCTGCCTGCCGAGAATTGCATCCACCTAATGGGTGATAACGGCCATTTATGCTGAGAAAAGAGGTGGAAATCTCAGCAGCTAGCCCGCAAAATTTGATCTGCCGAATTATGCATCCACCTCTTTGGGTCCTTCTCAGACACTTTGCTGTGCTCACTGATCAAACAGCATAATCACCACATTTATTTACTGAATGTCAAGGAATGGTACTTCTACTAAGTGTATTAAAATATTAAAGACTCTAAACGTTCATAAAATATATACTTCGAATCATTTATCACCATTGATGAAGCCCACGAAGAATATTTACAGCGTTTAAAAGCGTTATTTGGAGGTGCATGCAATTCTCTGCAAGCAGGCAAAACTCGGCATAACACATGTACACCGTTACCGTCAGATAATTATTGACTAAAAATCCAAGTTACATTAGCTAACTGCTGTTTCTGATGGATTTCCATATGGGTTTACAGTGGCTAGGCACATGGTAACCTAAACATGACGGCTAGCTAACTGTAGCAAAGTTCACGTCCTTCAGCAGTAACTGAAATCAACGCTCAGACTACTTTGAAACAAACTTACCGAGTAGTTGGATTTTACGCTGCATCTGCATAATTTGGTCATGAAGCGGAGGTTTCATTGTATCGGCACTGAACGGCATTTTTTTTGTGCTGTGTTAACGTTACTGCTGTACACAATTAGCATTGAGAAAAATCCCCACAGTCAGTGTTAGCTTCGCCTGTAGCCTCCAGCGTTGCCAAGCAACCTGTACACTTAGACCAGCGTGGGGCTCAGTTTCAATTGAACCCTGTCGAGCTACTGGTGAAAAATACACTCTGGTCTCACTTAGAGTGACTGTTAGAAGCGTGTGCTCAATTAGTTTTCATTCAAAAACTGTATTTATGTGATAAATAGGACTATTTGCAATATTCACTAAATATTTTATTGCACCACTGAACGCAGAAATGTCACCAAATGTTACAAACTACCAAGTAAAAAACTAATATAAAGCTTTCTTACAGACACAGGAAGCATACAGCCTGAATGTAGTAAACTTTGTATAGCTATTAGGCCTATATTGCCTGATTATGATGAGTTAACAGATTTCATAGCTGAAACTATTTGTATGATTGTAGCAACACAACAAATGTTCATGTTTGAATGTTTATAAATTGTAGATGGATTCTTAAAGATTGTTCAATGAGTAGATCTAACATATCTGATGCTCTTAGATTTTAAATGACTTTGTCCATTCTTCTAATTTTTTTTTTGTCAGCATTACCAAACAATTTACCCTGATAAACTGATAAAATAAAATAACAATCCAAATAAACCTAAGAAGCAGTGGGCTTTTGGTTTTTTGAACACAGATATGGCAACACAAACTTTAATTGGTTTACAACAAACTCAGAAGGTAATGTAAAACGTCTACAAACTCAAAATGGGGACATTAATCATGGATATTTTTAAATTCAGTGAAGAATATGAACAACAAAAAACACAAGTCATTAAAAAAATAAAAACTGCAAGTGCAAAGTTAAACCACTTGGGTCATTTGTAATCTCTTAAGGCTTTCAGTATCATACTAACCCTTTTGCCTACAGTTTAGCAACTTTACTTTGGTGAGCTGATTTAAAACAGTGCAATAGCCTATAGTTAAACTGATAAAGCACAGCTTTACTCATGTATCAACAGCCATAAAGTGGCGGTATCATTGAAATATATTGGACCCTTCAAAGCTTGAAACTGTGTGACAGAACACAACAAAAAAGAACAAAATGTACAGTCAAAAAGAAAAACATTAGTTTTTAAGTTAAACTGTTTACTTAAATGAACTACAGTTATCATCTGTAACTCAAGCTCGCATGTTCTTTCTGTAATAAAATCACACTTGGTGGGCAAGCACAGGGAGAGAATGGTTTTAAGGCTTTGTAACAACACACAAAATGACCAATAATATCATACAGACAAGATAAATGAATCTCACAGCAAGGCACAAACAAACATACTGTTCATACATAATGTAGCACAGAAAATGGCACTGTAATCCTCCCTTTGTTCTCATGGTCACTAACACCATATATACACAAACACACACACACACATCAGTGACTTAATCTACAGATTTGGGCCCTTCATTGGACTTGTTCAGGAGGGAGAGCAGGTTCTGCGACATGAAATATGGCCTCTCTGCTGATCCATCATTGCGCTCCAGATCCTCCACTGTGACATGGACAGAAACAGTTGAGGAACAACATTTTCAGTGTCAGCACACTTACACTGAATAGATGCATTGTCTATCTATTGTCTGTTTTGCCTTTCAGCTCATTAAGAATTAAAGGGCTATTACAGCACTTTTATATAATAAGGAGTCTTGCAAGAGACAGTTACAGAGTAACTTAACACCAGGCTGACAAGCAGTGTGTTGCTGCCCCCTTTGTTCGAAAGTTTCAAGTCCGCTGGGTTTGGTTAGAAGTGTGCTCTGTTGTACCTGTAACCACACCCAACAGTGATGTTACCGGGTCCTTGAGTACACCGGTACATCACTCCAGCAAGGTGAGAAGATAAACCACTAGAGGTCAGGAAAAACAATATTTTCAGGAGGTCTAAACTAAAGAAAATAAAATAATGCTCCAAATCAGTGGTTCCCCACCTGGGGGCCTTCCTTCTGAGAAGCAAAAATCGCTCTTTGGCTGCACAGTTTACAAATCACACAGTCCATAAACTGTGATTGGGGCCACAAGTAGACATTGTTTAATTTTAAGGGGTCACAGGCCAAAAACTCTGGGACCCTCTGTTCTATATCAATGCAGCAGAGGGAGAGTTGTTCTGATTTTAGTCCCTTACATGCATCAAGTTACAAAAACCCAGGATACTACACTTCCCATAATGTAACAGTATCTGAATCTGTTTGTTAGCAAATGCCCACAGCTTTGTAACACAGACTTTATGTCTAAAATTTGGAGTCTCAAATCCCAGCCTGTGATAAATCAAGGTATGTCAACAGAGTAATTTCCACAGAAAGCATTTCACAACTGTTGGCTGAGTAGTACTCTCCATGACAAGTGACTTTAATATGTAAAATGTTTGGATCGTTCTGGCTGACTTTGTTGGACATGAATACTCACCTGCTTCCAAATGCCAAACCACCTTGAAATCCGTGTGTATACCCATAACAGAACTACGCTGATTAAATACAATCACCTTTAATCAAGATTTACATCCAATAAATATGGAATGTCATCAGTTATTTTCAGTGAAAATCAACTCTCAACATCTTTCACAAGGTGACAAGACAAAAAAGGTACAAAAGCATCCAGATATTTAAGATGTTAGTTGCGAGCATTCAGAAGGCCATGTCTACACCATGCAGCACTTAGAGAGAGAGAGAAAGAGAGAGCGAGAGAGAGCGAGAGAGAGCGAGAGAGAGGACAGAGCAAGGCAGGTGGGATCAGTGAACAACTGGAGGGGCCCGTAGAGAGGTCACGATGGCTGGGTCATGGCGACACAATCACTGCACTTACGCCAGTCCGAAATACCAAGGCAAGTAGGTGGCATTACAATACATGGGATCCCATCTTGTCGAGGATCTCTACAAGGCCAAAGCCAAAAAATAATAGACACTATTGTATATATAAGTTCCATAGGAAAAAAAGATCCAATATTCATACAGTATATCAAATATGTCTGAAACATTTTGGCGTCAGCTGGTATTGTTGTAAATAGTGAAAGAGATTCACCATCGAATGACGTGTTTGTTCTGGCTGTAAACAGGGTACTTAGTGGTTCTGTAGTGCATTCGTTAACAGGATTAAGACAACAAATATTAGTGACAGTAATCAGGCACAGGTTCAGCACTCACAATATTCTACAGATCTTCACAATATAAAAACCAACACTGTTCTAAAACCAACACAAGAGATTTGTTTTCAAGCTACAGAGATGCACTGGGCTTTTTGACCTGCTTCAACCTTCACATGGCGACCACAATTTTCCCCAGCTGGACATCACATCACCCACACAGCAAGGCGATCTGAAATTTTAGCGTGTTGTGTGCTGTACATTTAACATGTCAAAAAGTTGTAGTTCTTTCATTCTTTCTATCTACTCATGTGGTGCAGACGGAGAATTTTCTTCCTGCAATTCCTCTTTCTTTTCACCAGTCTCCTCTTTCTCAGCCTCCACAGCTGGAAGCGGAGCCTCCTCGGTCTTTCCCTCCTGCTTCAACTCCTGCTTTTCGCCCACCTCAGCTTCTTCTTTCTTTTCAGCCTCCTCTGCCTCACCAACTTTTTGTTCTTCATTTTTCTCCTCCTTTGGCTCTTCAGCATCTGTCTTGGACTGCAGAGGCTGCTCCTCCTCGTTGTCCTGCTTGAGCACCGTCTGCTGTTTCAGTTGGATCTCTCCATCATGTTGCTGCTGAAGAGGGGTTTCCTCTTCTAGTTTCACCTCGTCTGCGAGCTTCACAGAATCAACCTGCTCAACGCCATCTTCCTCCAGCCTCTTTGTTTTGGAGAGGATCTCGTGCAGCTCGGGGGACATGAAGTAAGGCTTTTCAGACGAGCCATCATTTCTTTCCAAGTCCTCACCTTTTGCGTGTGTGGGGAATGCATATTTTGCGTTTTTGGTTGGGTTATTGGAAAATTAGGGGAAAATGAAAACATGAAATAAAGGGAATGTGTGAAAATAAAGTAAAGTGAAATTAATGGGAGGAATGAGACAAAGAGAAGAGGAGTTAGAAACATGGCTGGAAGAAGAAACCAGCATCTCAGCTTGAGACAGTTGTATGAGTGCTTGAAAGAAGAGAGATCTGCAGGAGATCTGGCAGAACGTTACTGAATGAAGTTACTTACAGAAGCAGAGGAACAGTGTGTCCACACACATGGCGTACACGCTGAAGAATCCATGGGCGATGAGGTAGGATCCCACTATCACTGTCTAGGTGAAGAAAATCACATACATCAAGGTCTCTGCTGGGGTGTCAAAGCCCAGAGGTGAGCTCAAAACTAAGTTATACAAACTGTCTCTCACCAGTATGGGCACCCAGTAGTAGTTCAGAGATGGAGCAGCGTCTTCTACCGCTTTGATTCTTCCAGAGAAAAAGAAGAAAGAGAAGATACCTGTGCAGAAAAAAAACAAAGACGTGAATTGGTGAATTTAAACAAGACTGATCTCTCTCCAGTTTGGGTCTAAAAATAAAATCTCTCCTACCAACAATTCCAACGATTAGGAGTTTCCCAAGAAACAGCAGGAAGTCGGTCACTTTATCTAAAACAGCCACCCTGTGATGAAATGGGCACATTAGAGAATATGAAAGTAAATCAGCAAATTAAACTAGGCTAAGAATAGCTTAAATATTATAATATACATGTTGTAGTGTAAGGCTTATAGATTTAAACATTGTGGATATTAATATAATGAAATCCCACCTGATAATGTTCCTCATGAGAAGGAAGAAGGCATCTCGAGCTGAGGGACAGAAACTTTTTCCATAGATGGCAATCTGGAGAAAAGAACACCAATAACAATTTACCACTTTAAAACCTGACCAGACCCAAGATCTCTCATGCAGCGGTGTCCAGTTACAAGAACTCACCATGATGTAGGCATTTCTGTTAAGGAATTTGATACATTTCTCCAGACACCAGAAGCAGCACTTCATGCAGCTTAGCAGGAATTTAGCAAACCTGTTCTGAGCACCTGAAGGATGAGAGCGAGAATGTTTCAATTACAGGAACAAACTATGACCGGAAATGTTTACATAAGCACAATAATCTGATTATTTCCTGTGTTCAGGTCTTACTTGGGTTAAACCAAGTTTGATACCCTGTAAGTGTCCCTGTTGCTATAAATAAAATCAGATATGATATTTTGTGCACCTGTAAGGTGGAGGATATAAGTATGAAACAGTTACTTGCATGAAAGGTGCAAACTACATAAAGTAGGTGGGAAAAATAAATAAAGAAATGTTTGCACCAATAGCAGTAATATTGTACAAGGTTTGAATATCAGTGTGTACAGGCATCTTAACCAGGTCTTTTATGATTGTTGTATTAGATAACCTGCATTATTCTGACCTTCGGCATTACACTTGGATCTATGCAAAACCAGGATTCAAGACAAACCAGCTTAACAATATCCAAAGTGCAAACACACACAGTCACTGATAAATATATGACAATGATGAAGATGCACAGTCAGCACCCAAGTAATTTAAGAATTCAGTCATCTTGTTCTAAAGTTATATCTTCTGACCTTTCAATTTTTGATCCAGGTACTCCAGAAAGACCCTGATAACCTGGACTATAGACAGGATCAGAGAGCCAAAAGCCAGAGAGCCTGTGTGGTATCTGGACAGGAGGAGGTAACAGAAGCCATCTGTGAGCATGAACCACTACTTACTCAGGCAGGGTAAGCCTCACACACACGTTTTAAAATTACACAGATACACGTAAGTGGACAGACTGCACACACAAATACAAATTCAGCCTCTAACCGGAGGGCCCGTCCCAGCGAGGAGAAGATGGGGAATGCAGGAATATCCTCAGGCTTCTTGAAGGCCCAGTAATACGAGGCAAAGGCCCCTGACAGAGTGACCTGGCCCAGGGCCGTCACGAAGTTGGCACACCAGAAGAAGAGGAAGACATTGTAGAACTGGAACAGGATGAGGTATTTGTGGTAGAGCGTCTCTCCACCATAAAAGGCAAACAGGCACTCTGCATCCGGACACTGTGCTGAAGCGTTGGAGATGTTAAACGTCTGGGGAATGAGAGAAGTGTAACACCTCAGGAGTTATTGATCATACAGTAAACTGTGATGCTGTCAGGACATTCTCAAACAGTTTCTTCTTAAAAGGTGTCAAGCTGAATGAGCTGAATATTTGTTTGGCTTTTTGGCTGAACTTCACGCACACACACCTTCATTCAGTTCATATAATGTGGCAGTGACATTTATAAGCGTACCTTGGGATCACAGGTCTCTAGTGCGTACTCACACTCAGAGTTGTTGAACACTTTATACACCTGCTCATTAGAGGTGGATAAGAAACTGGTCAGAACGGTCAAGGAGATTATGTCAACAAAGGGAGGATATCTCTGAAAAGGTCACTATCAAGAGACATCTGCATCTGTTTATAAATATATGGATGCAAAGGGTACAGTCTTCAGAAGTAGAAAATATAATGGACTGAAAGTTTTACTGAATTGGCTAATTAACATAGATCATTAATCAAATTAACAGGTTAAGCATTTAATTAATTTAGGTAATTTAAAAAAAAATTGTGCTTTTGGTTTGTCTTATTTTTATCTTTTTTTATATCTTAGCATATTTACTTGATTTATTTTCTAATATATAAAGTATCAATAAAAGAACTATGCAGTGTAAGATTGGGAATTTAATTTGTCCAATCAAAAAAGAAAAGTGACACATATTAGTGTTTCGACCATCATCTGGAAAAATAAAAGGATACACAGCAGTGATGGCCCAGTAAGCAATCACCACAGCCAGGAGGGCAAAGGTCAGCAGTGGGTAGAACAGCGAAGACATCACGTGACCAACAGCTCTGAAAAAGAAAACATTAATCGAAAGCTGTAAATACAACATTGACATATTATTACCATTTAATATTGTTATGCTAAACATGTTACATTTACATGTTTACAATGCACGTTGCCAGACTGACCTGCTGGCCTCTTTGATGAGGGCGATGGCAATCATGATTCTTTTCCTGAGGAAGATGAGTAGCAGGATGATGATGACCTCCACAATAGCCAGGATGATCACTGCAAAACAGTGAAGGCATTGAATTAACAGGATTATACTCCATACTGACATCTAATTAAGACTGAAAGTGTGTTTGTGCGTACTGAAGGCCAGCCAGGTCTGTCTGATCTGCAGGTAGACAGAGAAGTCTGTCTGCAGTCCCAGGTCACGTATGGTGACGTCAGCGCCTGCCTCTCCCTTCAGACTTGCATACTCCATGTAACAGTGAAAAATCCCTAAAAGAATCGTTCAAATATTTAGAAGTTTTTCATTTTAATAAAAGCAGCAACTTTATAATTTATACAGGCTGAAGACTTACCATATCCAATGACTAGAATAACCAAAACAATCATGACCCAGACCATGACGCCAGCCAGGAATCGCAGCAAGACGATGAAAATCAAGCTGACGACCATGGCAATCACCAGACCACTGGAGGAGGTAGACACATCAAACATTTTAACATACTGAGAGTTAACAAGAACAGTCTTTAAGCATTTATGCCTGTGATCTTAACAGTCGCAGTCATAATCATATTTCACAGCTATGATAACTGTATGTGTTTTGATAATTACAGTAGGTCATCTGTTTAGTGGCTATAAAAAGTCGTTTTGTCTTGTGTTGTACTGAAGTTCTAAACAACACTATTCTGTTACTGTAAGTAGAAAGTGGACAGACTTACAGCAATATCCAGTGCCAAGACTGAGTGTAGTCCTCAAAGATTCTCATGGCCACCTGACGAGCTTCAACAACCACATTTGATTTCCTTTAACAAAAGTAAATAAGTTAAAAACAAACTACCACTGTCCAGAAACTTAGTAAAAGGTTTGAGAAACGGTGGAACAATTAAGAAGACTGTGTGTCTCGTTTAGCTGAAAACTTTGGTAGCTAACATTATAAAACTACACTAACTAACTAACTGTATAAGCATCGTGTATTCTGACACCTTTCAATCAGAACCAGCATCAACTTTTTCAACAATTTGACCTACAGCAGCTCAACTGTTGGATCAGACTACACAGGCCAGTCTTCTCTCCCAATGTGCATCAGTGATCCTTGGCCGCCCATGATCCTGTTTGCCTTCCTTGGACCAATTTTGATAGGTACTGACCCCTGCAGACCGTTTTGGAGATGCTCTGACCCAGTTGTCTAGCCATTACAATTTGGCCCTTGTCAAAGTCACTCAAATCCATTTTTCCTGCTTCTAAAACATCAACTATGAGGACAAAATGTTCACTTGCTGCCTAATATATCACACCCACTGACAGATGCCATGGTAACTTGTCCTTGGTCATTATGTTATGGCTGATTGGTGTATTAATCAACTAATCCATTACATGAATAATTGTTTCAGCACTAATTCTATCACACAGTTACTGGCCCATTGCATCTGGGAGACCCGTGCTGATTTATCAAGCAAGTTAGAAGTATAACAGAATTGTACCGGTGTTTTAATCAAGTTGTGAAACACTAAGAGACGTGTTGAAAAATGTTCTTAATATAATATAATCATATTTTGTGTATATGTGTGTTGCCATACAGTGATGGCAACACACATGGTGAAGGACTCACTTTGATGCCTCCAGCACATCTGTGGCATTGACACTGACGCCCCTTCCATTATCAACAGTGGTCGCATTTCCCACCACCACCACCCCATCTTTCAAAGTTCCCAAGGCGGGGAGGCAGCGACGCGTGACTGTGGAGGGAAGAGATGATCCATTAATATGGTTTGTTTCAATTTCACACAAAAATAACAGAGCTAAAGACAAATAAACAGCTTGTAGTGTGGGAGAAAATTAAGTAACTTTAGGTGAAGAAGAACAAGCTTCTCACTTACAGGCTTTACTGGGCATCAGCATAGCAGGACACAATTTATCCTTCAGGATCTCGGGAGCACTCTGAATCATGTAAAACATTCAATGTACTTTCAAAAACATCTTTTGTCACACTGTAATGTACATTTCACAGTAAGCATCTATACAATGTGAATAATCAAAGTATTTGAATATGTACCAATCTGGCGAAGTCCACTCCTTCCTTACAGAATTGTTGATAATATTCACGGTCTTCTTTGCTGCCTGTTGGACCCCTGGCTTTCACCAATGTCAGAGGCCTGTCAGGACAGCTTTCCACACATAACTAGGCACAAATAACAACATACAATCATGACAATTAATGTGACTGTTAGAAAGGATAAATGTTGCAATAAAACACAAGCAAATATAATTTCTAACCTGTGTGGTGGGACACTGGAACTCCAGCAGCACCAGGGGACTTGCACATTTCAGGATGTTGAAGTAAAACAGAAAAGGTTTCTTCCTGTTGTGTAAGAACAGTAAAACAAAACTGATGTTTATTTATGATACAGACCAAATAATAAAGTTCCAAATGAGGGCTAATGAGACAGTAATACCTATCATTATCTGAAATACACAACACAGTCTTTATGTGAAAGATCATGTTCATATTGTCAGGTGACTCACTCCAGAGGTGTTCCAGCTTGTCCGCAGAACTGCCCCCTGCTGTCTGTTGGATAGATCACTTTCCTTGGGTCACCCTGAGACCAGGCTACATGGAAAATAATTTACATCATTCAGAACAAAGGTGGACATTCAATCAAACAAAAATAAATATTAAAGCTGGAGTGTTGCACATGCTGCTCTTGGCTATCACCAGATCTTCCTATAAATGCTAAATTAAACAAACTGTATGTTTTCTGACATATTTGTAATTTCGGATGTATGAATTACCTCTTTGTTGACGATATGTGACGAAAAGTAAACTCATACTGCAGCAAAGACATGGAAAAAGGTTTGCCGTACACACACACACACACAGTGAGGTGCAGACCAGTGTGACTGACGGCCGTGGCCACAGCCAAACAATTTAGTTTCACAAACTAACCCACATCATAACTGTCATGGTTTGGGTTATAGTTGTGTATTTCCTGTTATATTGTGTATTGAATCCGTCCTGATGTGTCTTTGTTAACTTCACTTCCTATCTTTTTATGTTTTTCCACCTGTGTGATTGTCTGATTAGTTATACCCTTCATTATGCTCACCACTGTAGTGTATTTAGTTGGTTTGTTACCCTCAGTCTGTCCCGGTTTATCTTTGTCGATAGACCTTACGTTCCAACCCTTGTTAGATTTGTTTGCCTGTGTTGGGCTGTTTACCTGGCTATGACCCTTGCCTGCCTTTCCACATTGTAAGCCTTTTGTTCATGTTTGTTTTGTGCCTTTTATTAAATCTTTTAACTGTACCTCTTCTGCAATTGGGTCTTATCCCTTGTTATCCACCTAACCTGTTAGCATTATTGTTAATTAGCACATGTTCAGTTACTCTCAAATTGCAGTCACAGACTCCAACTCTGTTAATGTAGTTGCCTTAAGTTTTGCAAATCCTTTATGGCTTACATAAAAAAAACCAACATGGGTACCTCTTTGTCTTTCTTAACCTAATGTCTTTCTTTTCTTGCCTGCATCAGGGTGGTGTGGTTTTACAAATGTACTGCATGTTTTGTACTAATGTTGTACTTAATATCTATGTTAGGCTGCTTCTAAATAATCTGGGAACAGCCTTATACATCCTGATGAAGTCAAGACAGCCCAAAATGTGTGGCAAGTAAACCATGCTGTACATGTTTAGACAGTCTCAAATATAAAAGTAGATAATGCACAATAATAAAAGCAGGATTTCTCTAAAATCATGCGTCTAAGCAATGAAACAGTGCATATTGTAGTAATGACAGCTCAATCTTACCAAGGATTCCCACAGCAAAGTACCCCAACAGGGCTAAGATGAAGAGAATACAGCAGATGACATCTGTGCAGCCCCTGAGAAGAGGAGAATATTGATATTGGTGTCCTGTACTACAGAAAGAAAACAATTGTGATCAGTGATCTCACCTGTTGTGAATCGGCCCTTTGAAGTTTGGGTCAAACTTCCTGGACTCCCCTGGGGATATAAAAAAGACAACAGGCTTGTAAGTGTTTTCTACTATAAAATTAATTTCAGACTTCTGATAAGTCAAACACATGCATTAAGACTAGATCATCAAAAACTAGTGGTGTCACTTCAGGGACTCTCTTTGCTAGCCACTTATAATAGTAATGAAGAGAGCTGTTAAACCGCAACCCTATTAACCATGCAAAATAAGAAGAGGAAAAAAAGTAGTTTTTGCTGGCCAGATAACTGCATTGAAACATCACAATATTAAAAGTTCTTTGCTGTTCTTAAATTTTGTCCTTTGCCACTCTGTGACCATCGGTCTATGTCATGAAAGCAAAACTGTATATTGTAAATGTCACTGCAGGAGCACAGTACAATGGCAAATAATGTGAACATGCAACTGTATCGTTCATATGGTCTTATAATTAACATATTTTTCCATCTCCATTTCCTGTTGGTATCTTTACCGTCATTATGATATATAAAAAGGCAAAATACATTGTTCAATAGCTTTTCCAACAGTACTTCTGAAGTGCTTATTGTGTGAGGGTGGCTATGGCAATATATGTATCCCTAATAGTTCAATCAAAACTGAAACACAGCTATAAATCCATTTCAGTACATTGCTTAGTGACACAGATATCACACTTAAAAGAATTTATTGACTTCACATAGAAAAATCACTATTCATCTGCTTATGTACTTATTTTTTTTGGCAATGTAAAGGCTTGTTTCCCATGACAATAAAGCCCCAGGGAACTGGGAAATGTTTTTTTCTCCTCAATAATTTACACTTTATTTGAAATTATTAAGTTATTAGTAACTACAGTAAGGTGTATGAATAAGTTAAATGTATGTGCGCACACAGAACACTCTGCATACGGGAGATACACGAGTACAATATATACAGTACAATAAGTTTAATCCCATGTATTGACAAGACAGGACATTTTCTAGAACAAAAGAACAGACAGTCATGCCTAGCAACCCACAAAATGGCTCCCTGGCGGTTGTGAGCTCCCCATGGACATCTCTAACGGCCATGGAAACACCTCAGACACAGCAGAGGAGAAACATCAACCAGAGCCACTCTGCTTACAGTGAGCTCATCATGAGCTAACACTGCCAGTCAACATTTCCAAAGAATAATGAATATTCTCATCTGCCATTTTCAGACTTCTGAATTGCACATTGAAATATATTTTACACAGGAAATCAGCTTAGGAAAGAATTCAGCTGTGTGTAAACAATCTCTCTCACCAACATCCTTTTGTACCATAACCATACTCTGAGTTATTACACATCCTGTCACATTACTGTTAAGAGTCTGCGTTAACAATTTGCAGAGACGCAACTTGCACCACCACAAAGACATAATTGGACTGCTGTGGGTAATATGGGACTTAAAACAGTCCACTAACATGACATTTAGTAGATATACATGAGACATTAGTCAATGCAGCAGCAGTCTGACAAGCTTGAATAATGTTAATACGACATTCAGCTACAACTTCATTTTTAGGTTCATCAAATCTAGCCCAGGCAGACTGTTACAGTACCGTGTCTTTCGTATTTTGTCATTCTGTCGTTCTTTCTCTCCCAGTTTTCTCTCATGGACGTGTTTATAGATTTTCTCCGTGCGTTGTGAATGGCAGTTGTTTCTTTACATCTCCTTCCTGTGTGACCTCAACCTCTTCACTTCCTTCTTTCAGTCTATTCAGCTGTCTGCCTTCACCTGCTACTCCCTCTTTGGTCACTCTCTTGGCTAAAGACTTCTCAGGGGGGTTGCAGCAAAAAAAACCGCGTTGATGGGGGGAAATGAGAGAGAAGCAGCAAAAGCAACAAAGACTTGTGGCGCTTGTCAACCTGCTGCTTCCAAAACTGACTAAAGACATCTGACTACAGGGATATGTTTTGAAATTAAAGCTGTCTTTCACTCTGCCATCACAACAATTATTTTAGGCTGAATCAACAGAACTGTTTCCTTGTTACAGCTAAACTCTACCTCAAAGTAGTCACATGACCAAAATAAATAACACTCTCTGCTATAATTGGTTTATCTCTCTCTTTAACCCTTGTCTAGTAAGAATTATAGCTTTCAATGTTTTCTTAGCTTCCTGTTTCTACTTTAAGCTGCATCTTCCAGCATTTAGCACCCAGCCCCCCCCCATGTGTTTTTCATAAACAATGGTTTTATGCATTGCTAAGACAATGATTTGGTTATGAAGAATTGTGCGTGTCTGATACACATAGGAGGCAGTGAGCTGAACTGTTCATCAAAGATAAGACCATCCTACGTGCTCTCTGGTGGCACATGACTGCAGACTGGTCTGCCCACTGCTGTCATGTGATAGACTGAGACATGAAATACACGTTCCTGTTGTTTCATACACAGTGCCATGTCCTTCACCATACAAACTTTCAAACTTGCAGCCCAACAGATACTGGATGTTTGACGCTGAAATCAACAAGGAATAGTTTTGGGAATGGCACTTATTTGCTTACTTCTTCGGTAAGAACATGAATAAGCATATTTCCCAAAATGCCAAACTATGCCTTTAAAAAAAAAATTATAATGATATATGAGGCCATATTCATGCAGACATAACAGATGACATCCGTATCTATGTACTGATTAGCCTCTAAACAGTATGCTGTTATTTTAAAACAAGTCAAGATTGTTGCCTGTATAGTTGTTTTTGAAAGAGCTGTACAACTGCCAATTTGTTTTATTAAAAATGTTTGAAAAAGACATGTTTTGTGATCAGGCGAGAAGCTTCCGGTCTGAGACGCGACGCCAACGCATAAGTCCCTTAAACCTGCATTTTATTTAATGGCCATAAGAGGACGACTCTTCTGGTAAATTATGGTCCCATTTAGAGGAAAATAGACTATAAAGCAGAGTATGCTTCAGGGTGGGATTATCTATGAGTGACAAGTCGTTACCATGGTGACTTGTCAATCAGGCTAGAGTGACTCGTACCCTAGGCACAGTGTAAATTTAACCAGCGCTGCTGAAAAAGTGTATTAGGAGTTGACTGTTCACTTTCTCTGGTGAGTACATATAATTTCAATCACAATCACAATAATCTCTGTTAAAATGACAGTTAACGTGAATTACAGATGTACCTAGCTCACGGCCACACACGGCCGTTAACTCCACCATCTCGTCCAAATATGGTCACGTCCGTTGCAGCTGGTTGCAAAAAAAAATATCAACATGGCAACGCCCTATCAGCCAAACTCAAGGCTTCAAAACGGCAGTCCACGAACCAACGGGTGACTACACAATGACTACGTAAACTTCTTATACACAGTCTATGTTTGTGATATGTGTTTTTTAATTCAAGAAATATTGTGTATTTCAATTCAGTTTTAGACTTCAAGGACTGACATGTTTTTGTTAACCATAATAATTCTCTCACATAAGAGTTGCATAAAATAACAGGGTGCTGTATTGTCTACTATCCTGGCTGCAGTTAGACTCAGGGATATTAGTGATTGTTTGCATAGTATTTATATACAAAGTTAAAAGGATTTGTTGTTTCTGTTTGGTCTTACTCCCTGCCAGCTCCCCCTGGGTGACACGGTATGTATACATTTCCTTTTCTCCTTACTGAAGAGGGTAAACATTGAAGGTGATTTTTTTATCAGCCTTTCATTTGTATGTAGGACCATCTGTGAACGTGAGAGCCACAGCTCCATTCCAGCTGGAGAAACAGGCGGCTTTTTGCCTGCGTTGTGCCACAAAACAATCTCTGAGTAGATTTGTTGTGTAAAGGCCTTCAAATGTCTTGTTAATTGTCTTTAATAGTTTTTTTATGTAATGTCCAAAATTAATGTGACTGGTTTACAAATGTTGGTCTCAGTAAATGTCAACCAGTGTCTCTTCTACCATTTTTATCCAAAACTACTGAACGGGCAGTATTCAAACAGGTCTCAGAATTCCTCTCACGGAATGACCTCCTAGATCCATACCAGTCTGGTTTTAAGAGTGCCCACTCTACTGAAACGGCTCTTCTGTCTGTAACAGAAGCCCTAAGGTCAGCTAAAGCTGCAGCCCAATCCACGGTTCTTATCCTGCTTGACCTATCAGCTGCCTTTGACACAGTCAACCACAGGATCCTGCTATCCGCTCTCTCAGCAATGGGCATCTTGAGTAAAGCACTCCTGTGGTTCGAATCCTACCTCTCGGGGCGTTCCTACAATGTTTTGTGGCAAGGACAATTATCCTCCTCCCAATGCCTCTCCACAGGGGTACCCCAAGGCTCAGTGCTAGGGCCCCTTCTCTTCTCAATCTACACCACCTCACTAGGGCCGATCATTCAGTCGTACGGCTTCTCTTACCACTGCTACACAGACGATACGCAACTCTACCTATCCTTCCTGCCAGGCGATCCCACCGTCTGGGCGTGGATCACGGACTGTCTCTCGGACATATATGCATGGATGAAGGCTTGCCACCTTCAACTAAACTTCTCCAAGACTGAACTCTTGGTCATTCCAGCCAAGCAATCTATCCACCATAACATCAAACTACAAATTGACTCCTCAACCATCACTCCAACCAAGGTGCTGAGAAACTTGGGTGTCATGATCGATGACCAGCTGTCCTTTTCAGACCATGTTGCTGCTGTCTCTCGGTCATGCCGCTTTGCTCTATACAACATAAGGAAAATCAGGCCCTACCTCACTCAGTACGCCACCCAGCTTCTGGTACAGGCCATGGTTATCTCTCGCCTCGACTATTGCAATGCCCTCCTAGCAAGTCTTCCAGTTTGTGCAGTGAAACCCTTACAAATGGTTCAGAACGCAGCAGCATGTCTGGTTTTTGATCAGCCCAAAAAGACTCATGTCACTCCATTACTCAGTGACCTCCACTGGCTCCCTGTGGCCTCCAGAATCAAATTCAAGTCACTAATGCTTGCATACAGAGTGACTACTGGGTCTGCACCCATCTACCTAAACACCATAACACAAACTTACGTTCCTTCTCGGCCGCTACGCTCCTCCAACAAACGCTGCCTGGCTCTGCCATCACTTCACACAAAGCAATCCCAATCCCGGCTATTCTCATCTGTGACACCACGATGGTGGAACGAACTACCACACGCCATCAGAGCAGGGACGTCCCTCTCTAACTTCAAGAAGCTCTTGAAAACTCATCTCCGAGAACACTTCCTCTTATAACACCTCTAACTCCTAACCTCTAACATGCACGTCCTGTGCTCTTCTCTTTCTATCCCCTTACAATTATCTTGTATTGATTGCACTTTTTTGTTAACTCTTACTTCCTTCCCTAGGTATTTACCCCATTGATGTGATATGTACTATGAGCTCTTACTAGTACTTATTGCTGCTCTTACTAGTAAGTATTGTCAGTTGTAGATCTGTATTTGATGCTCTGTTGATGCTTGTATGTTGTTCACTTTGGATAAAAGTGCCAAATGAGTAAATGTAAATGCAAATGTAAATGTAGAAACTTTAAGAAAATGTTTTAGTAAATAGACATTAGGTTTTTTAGCCTGGGATCCTCAGGTACGTCAATACATACTTGATGGGCGCTGGTGCTGAAAACCCACAGGGCCTAACAGACTAGTCTGCGTGATTTTTAAAAAGTGAATGGAAACAAATGTGAATACTAAAAGTGGAGTAATATGGCTTCTTCTGCTGAAAATATATGTCATGGTTGTGTGTCTGTAATATATATATATATATGTGTGTGTGTGTGTGTGTGTGTGTGTGTGTGTGTGTGTGTGTGTGTGTGTGTGTGTTTTTTAAAGGAAGTGATGATGTCATGAGTGATGTGATTGACTAATGGGCCCAGAGGGGTTATCAGATGAGCCCTTCCCTGGCTACCTTAATGGGTTAGCAGCAACTGTGGTTGTTTGGTGTGTGTGTGTATTTGTGTGTGTGCGCAGATGAGGACTGTACATGCACGGAGACATTTATATTCCTTTTGGTCTCCCTTGCTATTTTTCATGATATTTTTATCTTTATATTTAGTCACAGAAACTACTGTATGCGGATGCATCAACAGCTGTTCATGCTTCACAAAAACTCCCCTTTTACAGCTATTAATGAAGTCATTGGCCCACATACTCTTAAAAAGGACAGGAGAGAACACATTAAAGTCTATTTTTGCAGGGTTAAATTCTTAAACTCTGACTACCACTGGCTCAGATCACTCTCTCTCTCTGTCTCTCTCTACTCCTCACAGAAACTGCTTGGATCAAACAGCAAACGTTTGTCTGATTTTTCCAAACCATCAGTTACCAAAGTCCAAATGACAAGCTCTTATTGTTTAACATTTCGCATTGTCTCTGCGTGCATGTGTGTGTGCAGTGCACGTAGTGTGTGTGGTAATGAATCTGATAGTTTGCCAGATTGATATTGACTGGAAGCCTCTTGACTGTGTCTACTGAGTATGTAGAGCAGGCAAGGCTGAACACAGTCCAGGCGGTGCAGGCTGCAGCCTGCCTGCCTGTACACACACAGGCCTAGACAGACGTAAATTGTAGTAGTACTAGTAGGCAACCAGGGACAGCTCACAGGTCAAACTGCTAATACAAACTGCTGTTTCAGAATACTGGTGAGCTGGAATCTGTATTGTGTGCTTGAATCGTATAAACCTTTATCTCCAGTTTAAATGGGCTGTGGTTTTTTACCTTTCATGGGGAGGGGAGCTATGGAAAAATAGCTTTTTACATGGTAACAGGAAAGCAACAAGGAAATGCTCCACAGTGGGAGCTCCATGGATTGATTGATGAGGATGTGCATTGTGGGTGTGGGCTGTTGGGAGCATCGTTCATTGTGAAAGAAGCAACAACTCATCTGTCAAACAGCGTTAGTGTTGTCTTCCCAGTTAAATACCAGTGTGAAGACTGCGGTTTGCTTTTGAGCTGTCTATGGCTGTCCTCCCATGTGACAACACTGACATGGGGTCTTAATGAAAGAATAACACCGGTTATGAAAACTTCATGACTCAACAGTCCATATGAACAACAACCCAGCCCAGACACAAGAAGACCACGCCAGGCTGCTAAGTTGGTGCTGGTGGAGAAAATGCACGTGTGTCACACATAATAATCAGTGATGAGTCATGTCTTAGGCTGGTTTAGGGAATGGATTTTCCATAATATGTGAATGCAAAAAAAAATCGGAGTGAACAAAAACAATTTACATCTGTCAACTGCATGAGTGTGCATGTGTAATCATCTGTGTGCATCTGTGGATGAAATGACCATATGCCAATCTACAAAGCCCAGGGGAAAACAACCAAATACAATATCTACTCCTGCTATGTGGTATGTTTAATGTGGGTTCCTGCGATACAGAATAACCAGAATATGAAGGCAATTTAATTCCCATCAAGATAGGCCTTGTTTTAATAGAAGGCAACCTACTTTTCTTTGTCAGCCTATGTTATCAGTAAAATTTAGCCATATAGCAACAAGAGCTGTGTAGTTTTGGTTCCATTTGAAGCTATATTTGGTTTGTATGCTGCTAACCATTCATTTACATTATGCTGCCTTCATTCACTGTTTATTGTCAAATGTAAAAAATTAAGACAAATGAAATGTAGCCTACATTTTCTGACATAAAAGATGAGAACTCCTTCGAAAATAACCCGACAGAAGAGATGACTCCAGATCTGCATAAGACCCATGAGGTCCACACCCATCCATCCCTTGCAGTCATTGTTTCCATTTCTTCGCCCGTTTGGAGAAAAAAAAAACAAAGATCGAGGAGAAAACAGTAACATAAACCTATTCTTACCGTATTTAGGGTCCGGATTTTTTTCCTCCAGCTCCATTCTCACACGCTGCTCGGCTCCTCGCTGCTGGTCAGATCTTAGACAGAGCAGTTACCATGGACATGTCGAGGGAAAAAACATCAATAACAGTGGCTACTGTGCTGAAAACCCAAGTGAAGCACGGCGCATTTAGACTCCAGGTTAACGGAGAGGAAACCCAGCCAATGACAGCGCAGAGAAGGGAAACAGACAGCTGCCACAGCCAATCACAGTGCTCCTTAGCGGGACAAACACATTTCTCTCGCCGCTACTTCAATGGAATGTGTAGCGTGTTTGTGAAGGCGTGTTTCTATAGTCTAATGAACATTTAATGCGTCTAGAAAGACGTTTAAAATGACCGGTTTTTATGATTAACACTCATTCAGATAGTTTACATGTTTTGTTTGTTTTTTGTGAGACAAAGGAGTGGTGAAAAATAACAAAGTAGGTTGCATCAGCTGTTGGGTTTTTAAACAAACTGTATGCCTGGTTGCTGCACATATATTGTAATACTGGAGTTAAGGATATATAGTGCTCTAAATTTCATGGTCTTCATGGCTTTACTGTATGCTGACAACACCTATTGTATGTTTTATGTGTTTTAACGACTGTTGCAAAAGAAATTGTCCCTCGGGGACAATAAAGGCTAATCAAATCGGCTCATCTATAATTATAGGCTACTTGAGAACAAATTAGAGATTCTTGTTACTCAGGGTAAGTATTTTCTGCCATATTATACTTCTCTATAATTGAGAGGGAAATGTCCTCTACACCACTGTATAGGCTATAAATCGCATGTAGGCCTACAGCTACTTTGATGATTAAGGTTTTTTCACACAAAGCATATGATCAGTGTGTTCACTGATCACTGCTCAGTGGTAATATAAGCCTATATAACGTAGTCAAAATTGGCTCAACATTTAACATAGACATTATTAAATACGATATATATATTATACTTCTGTATATTGACTTAAATACAATTTTCAATGTTCCTATAGGTTTTTATTGCATGCTATTGTCACATTTATGTACCACTGGAGCAAAATCTCCACTGCTTTGAGGGAAAAGTGTTTATTTTACTATAAAAGAAACACATTTTCAGTTCATAAGCAGTGGATCACAGGAGCAGGATACCCTGTAATTTACTTACAGAAATCAATAGATAATCATACAGTTAAGCCGACTACCATCCGGAAACACAGTTTCATGAGATGGAACAGGCCAAAGCACAGAAAAGACTGTCTTGCTATTTTCTGTCTTCCACTCAGCTCTTACAGACACTACAGCAACCTGTGCTGTACAAAAACAAAACAAATATACAAACTCGATTCCTACCAAAATGAATAATGTCTCTGAAAGACAAACATTTAGGAGAGACTATCACATATTTTTATGTAATCAACTGGCTGGAAGGGAAACTGTGGCAGGTAACAGCTCTGCCACACCTTTGACCACAAAAGTGTCATGTGTAGATGTGTCGGTAAAGCAATGAATAATTTAAAGGTATGAAATGTTATCAGGTTTCTTAAGAAAATAATAGAATCATTTTAGGTATCTAAAACAACAGACAATCAGTCAAACAAACAAACAAATAGGCCTACATGTTGCCGAGCTTCTTGGTAACATTATTCTTGACAATGTCAACTGATTTAATGTCAGTGGTTTAATTGGTTCATAGCTCATCCAGAACAATACCAAAGTTATATTCTAAAGGTCATCTGTCTTTTCTCTTTAAAATCCAAGGGGCTATGAGGCCAATGTTTTCACATTTTATAGACAAAATGCCAATTTTTGTCTTTGCTTTCTTTCTGTCCTTAAATATATTACCTACAAAACATTTCCCTCACAATGTCAGCACATCAAAGGTAGACTAAATAACCATAACCTCAACTTTAAGACTGGTAGATCTAAAAACTGTTGATAGCTGTTGCTGCGGCAGTCAGGGGCAGTGTCACTTACAAAAGTTGGGTTCCTCAATATACCAGCCAATGAGCTGTAGGGGCGTGGGCCGACACACCCCGGTCCCACAGCCGTCCATAAACGCCATTTTGAGTGTGGAAATGTGTTGCAAGTTTAGTTCACACACCTCCTAGAACTTAAAACAATATGCCGTGCACTGTACTTGGAACAGCATAAAACACACCCAACAGACAATTAAACTCCCCAAGTGTATTTAATATATTTAATTTTGCAATTCGAGGTTTGTTGCATAACTTTCATGCGTTGCACAACTATCTGTCGCGCACGGGTCCAGTGTCTTTTGCCTCACCAGCATGGAGGAAAAGAGCTCCCATGTTTAAGGTTACGTATCCCTATGACGTTGCACCAGGCGAAATATTATTTAAGCAACTTTGATCGCCCACATCACAGCGGAAAAGTCATCGGATCATCAGACAAACCAGCCCAGAAGAAAAAGGTACTGTACAAATGGAGGTTTAGACTTAAGGGTTTCCTAAAAAAAAGCTACCAAAAGTTTACATTGTTGCTTGGACTAGTTGATTTAGGATATTTAAACATTGCTCACAAGAGCTGCTACTTTGTTTTTTGTTCATGTCAAACATGATTAAGAGGCTACAGTTGTTTCTCTGTATCCAGAAGAGAAAACATGTAAAATAGTATTCTAACACAGTGCATAATCAATATCCAAACTTTTATTTTGTGTCCTGCATGGAATTATAATTATGCAATAATAATAAAAAATGGTGTAGCCAACTACAAAGCACCTTACATTATGTAACAAAGAAAATAAAAAATTAAAAGAAAATTGTAATGTGTTATATTTTGACAAGCTTGGTCTGGCAACTCAACATATAACATTGTCACATAACACTGTCATAAACTGGGAAATGTGCCTGCAAAAAATATTACAACTATATATTTTTTTCATTTCCTTCATGTTTAGTAAACATATGGCTCTCAGAGGTGCTGTCACCTGTTTGCTTTCAAACAGCCAAAAATGTGCTGCTGTCACAGTGTCCAGAGCCCAGGGCACAGCTGCTGCAGCTCCCCAAGGTACATTTTAAATTCTTTATTCATTCTTTTAATGTATAGAAAGAATGGTAAGACCAAGTTTGGACTGACAGTCTTTAAGGAAATCTCTCAATGTAGGAAACATACAGGAGGTGAAAATAAGTTGTTTAAGTATGTGTAAGATGACCCACGAAACTCAACACTTGTATTTTTCTTCCTTTAGATGTGGAGAAAATCAAAAAGCCGGCAAAGGCACGTAAGTGAAATTTTAATGGAGAGAGCCTGGTCTGTCCAGATCCCTTCACACATTCTGTTACCACATCACAATGACATAACCTGTGTGTGTGTGTGTGTGTGTGGATACATGTTTTGGCCCTCAGCCAAGGTGCCATTCAACTGGCGGGACGCCCTCAATCTGGAGGGTCAGCTGACTGAGGAGGAGATCATGATCCGGGACTCCTTCCGCGACTACTGCCAGGAGAAACTCATGCCCCGTATCCTCATGGCCAACAGACATGAACGTAAGCAAAGCACACATCCATGATCAGAGCACACAGAGGAGTTCTGTCTGTGTTGGACTATACAGACTAACTTCCGTTAAGCTCAAAGAACCTGAACTGAAGTTTTTGTTGTTTATAGTCTTGTGTCTGTGCATTAAATCTCTTATAATGTAGAATATGGAGAAAAATATCCGCATAGCACAGAGTAATTACATTTTTGGATAAATATTTGATTTTCAGTTTCTTTTATCCCAACATGCACCATGCTACAGATTTCCACCGTGAGATTGTCTCAGAGATGGGAGAGTTGGGCGTCTTAGGCCCAACTATTAAAGGTAAACAGAAACAAAAGTATGTTATCATTCATTTGTCCAACATAATACAAAACATTTGCTTAATAATTGGATGTCTTTGTTCTGCAGTATTATGAAGATCTTTATGTGCCATCTGTATGTTTTTATGTCTTAGTTCTGCCAACGTCTTCAGTACACTACAACCTTTTTCGTCATGTTTGGAATTAGTTTGCTTTACACTGTTTTATTTACCCTGCAGGGTACGGCTGTGCAGGCACTAGTTATGTGGCATACGGCTTGATTGCCAGAGAGGTTGAGAGAGTGGACAGTGGGTATCGGTCAGTCATGAGTGTTCAGTCTTCGCTGGTCATGCACCCTATCAATGCATACGGCACAGAGGTCCAGAAGGAGAAGTACCTGCCACGGCTTGGTGAGAGGGATATTTTCTTTGCATTTGGACATGACATTTTAAAAATGGCAAAACATGGTGTCAAGATTGCCCTCCTGTGTTTCCATTTGTCTTGCAGCTCGTGGAGAAATCCTGGGCTGCTTTGGCTTGACAGAGCCCAACCACGGCAGTGATCCCAGCAGTATGGAGACCAAGGCCAAATACAACCCATCCAGTGGCACCTTCACCATCAGTGGAGCCAAGACCTGGTAGGTACACAGATGCACACAAGAAGCACTGGCTTTCCTGATAGTGTTTTCTCAAAGATCTCTATTAGAATGGGACAAACATGAAGATACTGGGTCCTGGACATTGATTTGTGCGTTAGATGCCACCATAGAAGATGGTTGTTTGGTTTCAGTGCTGAGCTTGACTTAACTTGTACTTGAACTCTGATATACTATGGAAAACATATATAATAGGAATAATTAATTATATGTCAACAAAATAAAGAACAATTAACTTTACTACTTAAAGTCCTATTTTACTCAGTGCTGCAATGGAGAACAAGGAAAAACCATTCTGTCCCAGGGTAGCCTTTAATTGTGGACTATAAGGTAGTTTAAAATGTTAAGTGTTACTTTAGTGCTGCTGTTACCCTACTGCTCCTGTCTTTTGGGGTAGGTTAGTAATAGATATGAGGTCAGTTAAAACTGAAAACTTAACCTAAAACTAAACTAAATTCAACTACTAAAATGTGTAATCATGCAGTTAATGTTTGAGATTCTTCATTACCAAAGGTCTTTTGTCTTGTTACTCACTCTCCTTCCTCTGCTAGGATTACAAATTCCCCCGTGGCAGACATCGCAGTGGTGTGGGCTAAGTGTGAAGATGGCAGAGTGCGGGGTTTCATCTTGGAACGTGGAATGAAGGGTTTTGCCACCCCCAAGATCGAAGGCAAGTTCTCACTGAGGGCGTCCGCCACTGGCATGATCCTGATGGATGAAGTGGAAGTTCCCCAGGAGAACCTACTACCCAACGTCTCTGGTCTAGCTGTAAGTGGCTGCTCTGTTAAATGAAGTTTAACTGAAACCAAATAAATGTTGTCTGTTAATGTTACTATGTGCTTACACTCCTTTTGTTGTGTTGACCTTTGTGACCAGGGTCCTTTTGGCTGTCTGAACAATGCCCGGTATGGCATTGCATGGGGAGCTCTGGGAGCTGCTGAATTCTGCTTCCACACTGCCCGACAGTACACTCTGGACAGGTACCTGATATTCTGTCTACAGTATAAAGTCAAGGTCCCAGGACCTTATAGACATCCAGTGGAAAAAGTGTGAACATTAGCATTATCATACCGCATATATCCAGATAGTCTCCTCATGTTATGCCAGCCTCAGCTTTTTTTAAGAGAAGGATTGATTTCCAAGTCTCTCTACCCTCCAATCAGAATCCAGTTTGGGGTGCCACTGGCCAGGAATCAGCTGATGCAGAAGAAAATGGCTGACATGCTGACAGAGATTACCCTCGGGCTGCAGTCATGTCTGGCCCTGGGAAGACTTATTGATGAAAAGAAGTGAGTCTTCCCTTTCTGTCTTTAAATGTCCTTCACGTGTTTGTGTTGGCCTCTGTTAACCACAGGTCCTCTCTTCTGTTAAATCGCTTTTCCTTTAATGTATGTATTCTCCTAATAGAGCAGCACCAGAGATGATCTCCTTGCTAAAGAGGAATAGCTGTGGCAAAGCTTTGGATATTGCCAGACAAGCCAGAGACATGCTGGGAGGAAATGGGATCGCAGATGAGTACCACATCATCCGACACGTCATGAACCTGGAGGCCGTGAACACATACGAGGGTAGGCAAGCATCAGTGGATACACCTAGTCTTTTTTCACCATTTTAAGTACCAAGTACAAACAGAAGGCTATATTGCAGTGAAAAGGATTTCAAACTTTAGTTGTATTTATCCACCACTAGAGGTCAGCAGTGTACAGATTAGTAGAGGTTGACGTCTATGGTTTACACATTCAAGAACTCTGTCTACATTTTGATTAAATTCATGAAAATCGCATGGTTACAGAAAGGAAAATTTGGAAAAAATAACTTCTGAGGAATATCATGATTTTTACTAACAAGTATCTTGTGAAAGTTATGTGAAAACAACTTGTTTATGTTTTTTTATTGTTCATTTTAGGAACTCATGACATTCATGCCTTGATCCTGGGCAGAGCTATCACGGGACTGCAGGCTTTCACTGTTGGACAGTAAATGTTCTCGATCATCTACTTGAAATGGACATTTATGTGGATTTGTACTGTACTACCTGTTCAACTGGCCTCTGAGAATCATGGCCTCACAGGGCAAACTTATAAGTGTCAAAACACACAGTACACTCAATCGCCCTTGCATTAGCTTTGCCATGTGGGATAAATCCCAAATACCTCATATGTTTTCAGATTATGGGTGGGAGTCATCTATTACTGCCCCCATTTGATGTCTTTGGTCAATATGTAAGGTCAGCATAACAAATATAAAATGTTGTAGTTTTATTTATTGAATAAGCAGATACACAAAGGGAACATGGATTCAGCTTTTGGTTTCGACTGCAGTCATGGGTTGTAACATGAACTACTGTCCAGAAAACAAAGATATAGTCAACCATGTATTCTTGGAGAAAGAGGAAGGGAAAATGAGTAATCTAGACAAGGTCAACTATTCCGAATACTCAATATAATATTAAACAAAATGACACATTAACTAGTTCAAAATAATACGGACATGAGACAATATCTGGTTTATCAGGGTTCTGAGGACTGGCTTATGGCCAGGGCCTCTCTCAGACCTGTCAGTGCCTGGCTGGCCTCCAGGAGCTCCTGGTTGAGCTTAGTGCAGCTCTCCAGCACCTCTGACACCTCCTGCAGCTTCACCTGCATGTCATTACTGTTCTTTTCGTAGACTGTGTACATGTGCTCCTTCATCTGCTGGCACATCTCTGACACCTAGGGAATAAAAATGTGTGTGTGTGTGTGGGGGGGTAAATCTAACCATTTACCAGACTACAACATTTGTGGACAGGGACAGTACAAGAACAATAGTATCAATTCACTATAAAAGCATGAAGTGCATTCAGGCCAAACATCACATCATTAAAGGAGTGTTTGGTAAGTATGTACATTGCAGAATAGGATCAGAAGCACAAAGTATTTTACCTTCTCCACAAGCTTATCCTGAAAGCCGTCCATCACTTTCTGGTCACTAGTGCGGCTGTCATTGACCTTTTCAACCAGATCCTGCACTCTCCTGCTGATTTCATCGATGCTTGAGCTACAATAGATATTGACATGCTAAATGTGGCTATAACTTAAATGGCTTAATTATTGAGGAACAGTGTGCTGTTCGTCCTGGGGCAAGTGGATAGTAGGTTACTGCTCAGGAAAAAGCAGCCACTACATAAATGATCACTTCAGGGACAGTATAGGTAACTGTGTACCTGGTTTGCTGCTCTTGAATCTTAGTCATGCTCAAGCTCAAGCTTGATGACTTCCCTCTTGATGAGTCATAGTCTATGTCTTCTGTCTGTATTGCGAAAGACAGTGGGGAAAAACAGCTAAAGTTTTCCATCATCAACAGGTGTGCAATGGCCTACAGTAAACATTTAACGTTACTGTGCAAGTATGATTTCACAGATCCCAAAAAACAGCCCCCATAAAAATGTATGTTGATCTTGTGAGTACAAAATGTTACTTCTGGGAAATCAATTAAAATCTGTGGCAACACACAAGATGTGCTGTGTGAACAAGTATTTATTGTAAGGTCTATTTTCCCATTTATTCATTATGACATCCGTATTATTAATAAATGTTACCGATTGTGACTCTCCATGATCGCTGTTGGGAGTGGACTGTGAGGTGGTTGGTAGGTCCTCAAAGAAAAAATCCATTTTGATCAGTTTGACTCTGCAGGGGCCAGCAGTTAAATGTGAATTGAATAAAAAAAAGAAACAGCTGTTAACACATGTAACCTTAGTGAAAAAATATTATTTTCTAGGAACATAATTAACTCATTCTGAGTAAAATGTATCGTTAGCAAAAGGCTCAGTTCTCACTTAACGTCTAGCTACACACACCTTTCGCTTTAGCTAATCCCACTTGGCTGTAAAATGTAACATTACATTTAGCATCACATTGACAGACCACATAATATATATAGGCAACAGCAACACAGCAAACACATGCTTGTAATGCCACCAACACAAACACTGCGTTAGTGATTGCTGTTTAATAAGCGTAACTTAGCAAACGTCTGCAGTCACTAGCTAACGTTAGTTAAGTGCAGCTAACATAACTACTGTAGCTAGGCAGTGACTGTAGTAGCCGAACCCAAGCAACCTGTTTTATATGTTTTGTGTTTTAACGTTATTTTATAAAACTCATGGACTACATATAATATATTTATATACAGTATGGTTAAAACGAAGTTAGATGTTTTCTCACCTGGTTAGCAGTAAATTAGTGGAAGAAGTTCAAGTTGCAACTCCGTGTACAAATACTAACGTTACAAGCATAACGTTACACTGTTAACGTTAAATTATGAAAACACTCAATATATAGCCCTGTACTAGTCCCTTTACCAGTTTTATTTTTGTGTTATTGAAATTAATAAAAAAAAATTTTTAAAACGTTAAACTAATTTTCACTTAATTTCTATTGTTATTAGATCAATTAGGTGAATAGTAAGTTTAGCAGAAAATGGAAATACTAAATTTTGAGTACCTCAATGCACTGGCTGCTTTCTAACAATGTTTTCAACAAATTCAACTAATGTAGCACCCATTATATTTAGAATATGGACAGAAAACCTCCTGTATCATCTTTTTACACAGACCAATGAGAGGATATGAGATATTATATTAGGCCTAGTAGAAAAGAGACAAAGCCAAAAGTGGGGCAGTTTAAGCCTTTCCAGTCAGTTGAGATTTCTTTTTCTTTTTATATATGTGTGTGAGTGGTTTAATAGGTATGAGCATTATAGGGGAGAACATACTCACTCAGTGATTGTGGTGGATTAAGTATTCTGTGTGGGATGGGATGAGGGGTTGATGATCTGCTGTGATTGGACATGTAATCTCTCCCTTCCCATCTCTCTGCCTCTCTGTGTCACCACCCACTAGTCTGGATTATTTCAGCATAGAGGACACAGCACACCGCAGAGAAGCGCAGAGGCTGTCTGAAATGTTCTGATGTCTGGTGGAGGATGAACTGATGATATCCAGTATGATACTAATGAAAGCAATTAACCGCTGTGTAGAAACATGTTGGTGAACCGGCACTGCAAAGATCCAACTGTGTTTAATCTGGAAGCTGCAAATGCTTGCGTACAGGTGGGTGAATGTACTGGCCTATTTTCATGTTGCTAAAGTGTCAGAAAAGTATCCATTGTATGTTAATAAAAGGGTAAATTCAGAAGGCTAGTTGAATATAATTGCATCACACTCCATCTGCCTAATATTAAAGTTAATTAAACGGTCAGATATAAATATATAATTTGTTACTGTAAGCAGTAGACTTTGACTTTGGCTCTCTGGATTATAGGGCGAGTGGATCAATCAAATTTCTTTGGAACATCACTTTGAATAAAATGGAATAACTACTACTCACTGGGCGAAGTGGAGTTTCCAACTCTGGGAATATGGACAGCTTTAACAACACAGACAGTGGCGGACTTTCATTCATGTACTTGGTTCATAATGGGGAGCCTCTGTACAAGGAGTACAAGCCTCCTCCCAGGGACCTCATCCAGCTACCTAAATCTGTTCTCTACCTCTTGATGGCTGCTCTGGTCGTGGTTGCTGTTGCTTACGCTATCGTGGGTCACCTCATCAAAGAGCTCATGCTGGATATAACAGGTACTCAAACCTATGAGATGTAGCTGTCTTATATATATATATAGCTATATATCAGATATATCAGAACTCTGTTTGACCTCTTCATAAGCTTAACAATCTAGTCATTTTGTGCTGTCTAGTCTTACTCATCAAGTAAAAAAGTATAATATAAGTTCGACAATATAGACAATATAGTACATATTTGTTGAGAAGGCAAAAAATTAACCTGTTGAGGTATAGTAATGGGATTTGATCCATCATCTACCATCAAGACATCTGCACTGACTGAATTTTGACAAAATTAATGTCACATCTGCAATGACATGATGCACTGAAGCTTCCATACACATGTTATTGTTTGATTATGTACTCAAAAATGTATTTCAGATTGTCAAAAGCCTGTCAAACTGTGCTGTGGGTGCATATCCTCTAAGAAAGGGTAAATGTACCGTGCTTGTCATCACATTGTGGATATGTGTTGAATTTTGTTAAATTTAAATGGGAATCATACCCCTAGGAGGTGAAGCAAATGTGCAGCAATAATTAACCAAATGTGTTTGACATGATTAAACAAAAAACAGATGGGCTTTTTAAAAAAAGATTAACTGGGATTGGGGCGGTTGGGATAAATTGTTACATTATCATCCCTCGACTTTTATCCGTCCACAGACTGTTTGTTGGGCCCAGTGGATGAGGACCTGAAAAAAGATGGAGAGGGGGGAGGAGTCAGCCCTCTGCATATGCCACCTGCCCTCAGCCTCTCCCACCCAAATGCCTTCCATGTGTGGGACCAGGACGACGTCATCATCCCCATGAGTCACCAAAATGAGAGCCCGCTGACCAGCCCTCTGATGACCGTCATCCCGTACATACCTTCATTTTTTCCCACCTCCCTCACCAACAATAGCCCATCCTACGGTCATCCAATTCCCAGGGAGAGTGACGCATGAGGCAAAGTAAAGGATCCCAAACTGTTTTTATATGGTGCATCTCCTTTTAACTGCTCTTTTCCCCCCTCTTGCTTTGCTTTTCATCTTTAGTTGAGCATCTTTAGCTCCTTGTTTTCACCTCTGAACCCCATTTTAGCCCAATCTACTTTTTAAAGGAAAAAATTTGAACAAATTTAGCAATTTCTGAGAAGATCTGATGAAAATCAGCGAGTGTCACAAATCCAGCAACATCATATGACCTGCAGAGAATTAAATCCAAATCTGACTGGAATCATACACAAGCAGCGATCAAGGCCAACCTGAATGGATTTACTTCTTTCGGAGTAACTGGTGGGTCTACTTGACCAAGGGCCTGGCGCACACACACTGGGACAGACGGTCTTCACTTTTCCTGTGGATTTGTGCCAAGTTAGCGTCATTACTATTTACCTTCTTTACCATGATTCGACGAACTTCAGATACGTAAAACATAAAACAATGCAGAATTAAAATGTTTGGTTTCATGTGTCTTTAACTCCAGTCAATGACAGAGACAGTCAAAATCATGTCTTAAAGCTTCACTGATTTACTAAGTGATTCCCCAATGTATTATTCAGACTTGAAGAGGAATAATGAAGGCAGCAGTGTGCACATTACAGGAGAACCATGTCTTTGTGTTGAGTTCTTGTGTCAAATAAAGCTCAATACTGGTGTCTACTAAGATAATGCTTGCTAGCACTTGTGTGTCTTATTCCAAAGCTAAATGTATTTCCAGTCCCTTGGAGGATTGACCTAACTTAGTAACTAATAGGGTGAAGTTAATTCAATTACTGGAGATGACCCCTTTCACATGACTGTGTGATTGAAGCCTCAGAAATAGAGTGATCATCTCTGCTTATCTTTTTTGGCTAAGTAAACCACTAAAATCCAGCAATAAAATCCTATTTTTTAAGAATCTGAGTATTTGAAAGTGAATTGTATTAAATCGGTGAAAAAAAAGCATTGTGTGTGACATAGGTACTGCATTATGGCCTATTATTGGTATATGATTCACTGGAGTCATCTCTGTTAAACTGTTAAAATATGACAGTGTGTGTTTAGGGTGTAACTGCAGAAGGCATGTAGCACTCTATTCTTGCTTGTTGGCATTAAAAAAAACTGTTACGCAACTCAAAAAGACAGATTCCACGGTCCATTTTAAGCAGGATATTGGCTAAGATGCAGAAATCCTGGGATATTAAAAGCACATGAAGGCGGTGACGTCACACACACACACACACACACACACACACACACACACACACACACACACACACACACAGTACATGCATCTTCATTTATTTTTTATTTGTTGTGCCCATAGATAAAAAGTAGATTGTTCCACCTTCACTGTCCATCTCTGGATAAACATCAAAGTATTAACATTGTCTTTTTTATATTAGATCATTTTGGGGCAGTCGCATTGAGTTAACACTGTTTATTCCATCTGTGAAACCCCGAGCGCCTGTATTCAGTGAGGGACAGAGATTAGGGAGAGAAGATTACATGAGCAGCTTAGCCTTTAATACAACATCCTTTCATTACTTTTGAGCTGTGGAATTAGATAATGAGTTGCAGCAGCCCAATCTCAGTGGACGAACTTCAGAAACGTGCATGGTTATTCTGGTTTTAGGATTAATTGCATCCAGGCTGTATCCAGGAGTTTCAAGAGGGAAGAGTGTTGAGTGAAGATTAGAAAGGAAGCGTGGAGTCAGTGATAAGTGGGGAAGGGAGAGCTCAGTGCAGCAGAGTGGGTTTGATTTAAGTCCAAAGCAGCATGATTGTATTGTGTGTGGGATGTGGGTCTTGCATGACAGCATTGGAGATCTGGGCAGAGGGCTCTATGTTGACATCCAACACGGACTTTCCTGCCAAGTTATAACAGTTTTGGTTATTTCACATGAGAAATATCTTTTTTTGTGTTTTCTGCGTGATTTCCAAAAGTAAAGTTCCTCTCTCTCTTTATTAGATTTCTTCTTCTACTTCCCATTAGTTCTTACTTAGTTGGTTCTTTGGAACAATGTGTGGGTTTCAAATAAATCAACACCTGCACTCTTTATTTTAAGAAATCAAGTTTCTATTTAAATGTAGTTTAAAAAAAATGTATTTTTCAGTTCTGACTTGAGGGAAGATAATAAGTTAACTAATCTTATTTCCTGAGGCAGGAGATCATAGCACTCTAAACGCCCACTGATGCTGTGGGAGATGCATTGGTAGCACTGGAGCTCTCTAATTGGTGCAAAGGGGTTATGGCTTAAGGTGGAGCCAGATAAGCTCAAAGAAGACTGTGAGGAGGCGATACACCAGAATGTTCCAGACCCTCACTTTAACCCTGAGTAATAATGTCACATTTCACACAATGTTTATTTATTTTCTAAGGTAGCTTCTGACCTTTAGTATTTGGGTTGCAGGATTTCTCAGTGTACTAGTTGACCCCAGGTTTAAAAGTTTGTTTAATTTTTTCTGTGCTATTAAAAGCAATCTTGCAGGTTATAAAAATTATGTGATGCAATGCTTGTCTAGTGTTGGGTGCGGAGTTTAGAAAGACGTTATATTTAGGTTATATTAAGGTTTCAGTGTCAGTTAGGTCAAACCAAAGCTCAGAACGTACCCGTGCATATCCTACACTACATTCTTGGAATAATAACTCCACATTGTATGACAGCATAATCAACAAGCAAATGAGAAAATGAAGTATAACTGCTTGTGAAATCCCCCGCGACCCTGTACGCAGAATAAGCGGTTGACGATGGATGGATGCTTGTGAAATCAGCCATTCATTTCTGCTCACCACTGTCAAGAGACATTTTAGGATTAGCTGTTGTCTGGATTTGAAGTGGAACATGTGAGCGCAGGATTACTGAAGGTGGGAAGGTTTCCCGTTTTGCTTTGAAATCTCATCTATAAAAACGATGACCAGTAGCAGCTATTTTCTGATCACAGCTTACATTTAAACCTGCAACAACTGATTTTTTTGCCACTTTGAGGGCAGCGGTAACAAATTGTAACTATAACACTGACAAATTACTTTCTAAGTTGATAAAATTGTTAGCAACACCAGCTGCTTATTTACACACCCAGCAGTCACGGAGCAACATTATCATTCATCTGGAGTTGTTTCTGGCAACCTGGAGAATGTAAGTCCAATGTTCACTCTCTTTTAGCTCTGGTTTTGGTCTCGCCAAACTGCTGAGGGTAATATTTGTCTCTGTAGCTGCTAAACACTCCACTATGTTCACTCACTGACTTTGTCTGCCATTTGGTGCTGAGTAGGTAGGTCATGCACATGTGATTTCTGTAAATTCAGATAGTGTTTAATCATTGGTCTGTCTGACCTAACCTGACTCTGGAGTCAGTCAGGGTTAAGTGATCCTTACCTGTCCTTTATCCTCAGGTGACAGCTTATCTGCCGATTTCTTGTTGGCATTGACTCAGTTCTGTCAGTCCAGCTCTCTGTCTTACGAAGCATGACACCAGCGGACTGGAGCTCATCCTAATAGGATCAGGACAACACACCAGTCAGTAACGCTACAGTAGCCAGACAGTGGTTAAGACATGAAAAACGCAAGGGGAAAAAAATCTCTATGGCATTTCAATACATAATACAAAAAGACATTACAGCGTGTCCTGGCCTTTTTGGGTATTTGTGAGCCTATTAACCAACACAGTTGTTATTTGCGTGAAGTGTACATACTGTACATTTATTTTCTTGATGCAGAATGAAAAGATGAGATCTGCTTGGAGGTGAAAACTGCTTAGATCCTACAGACAATAAAGGCAGAAAAGCTAAATAATTCAACATGTCAGCAGGAGGGAGGAGAAAAATAGCTGTTCTAGACCTCTGCTCCCTGCTTTCTCAGGTTAATTGTCATTGGTTGACTGAGTTTATCCTGGTTGCAGCCACTGCCAATCTGCCGTCATTCAGCCTAATCCTCTGTTGGCAGGCCAGGTGGTTCTCTGTGATGGACAAAAAAGCAGTGACTGTGCAAATCTTGACCTCTCCTGTCTGTCAGCAGCAGCCAACCCTGTCAACTCAGGACACAGGCTTCTAATATGGCAAGCATAAAACTACTGCATGTAACTGCACATTTATGGGCAATAGCATCCAAATTTGTTACAATAGTTCTTGTGTTTGAGACATTTGCAAATAGCAATGAAATTGTGTACTTTGAAATGGGTTTTAAAGGTGGTATTATGCTTTTTGGCTTTTTAACTCTCTTTCATCCCTGTGACGTCACAGGGATGAAAGCTAAATGCGCCTCATATAACACTCACCAAGCGGCTACTCCGACACGCACTCAAAAAAACACACACCTCTCCTCTCTCTTCCAAACACTAGCTACCCTCCAGGCAGTCAAGGGACATAAAGTTGTTACTGTAATGTAGAGGCACAGTTAAAACTTTATGGATGAAAAATACATTTGTTACAGATTAACAACTCACCACTCTGAAACTCTTGCTCCAGTCCATGTTGCCAAGCTGGTCGGCAACATATACAGCTGAAATGAAGCCGTGTTTACCGGCTTCTCACTGACCCGCACTTCTCTGCTTCTGATTGGCTAGTAGTCCTTCATTAGGAACTGCGCAACTCCCTACAAAGATAATTTAGAGACAAGATGTATCACTCTATAGCTGAAACGAAGCGTTCAACACACAGGGTGAAAAGAGGAGCTGCAGCAATGTGCAGTGTGACAAAAAATATGGTGTTTTTTTGAAAATTTAACCATGTTCTGGTACAACCCCTAAATGAGATTTTGAATCTGAAAAAGAGCATAATACCACCTCTTTAAAATACAGCTCTCATGTATTTCTCATCCCTGCATCATGGATTTTGCTCAATTCAGTTCAATTCAACAGTTATCTCAGAGCGCTTTTCATAAAAGAGCAGGTCTAGACCATATTCTGTGATGTTATTTACAGAAACCCAACAGTTCCCACCAAGAGCAAGCACTAGGCGACAGAGGCAAGGAAAAACTTCCTTTTAAGAGGCAGAAGCCCTAACTATAAGCTTTATCAAAGAGGAAAGACTTCAGCCAACTCTTAAATGTGGAGATGGTGTCTGCCTCCTGAACCCAAGCCGGAACCTGGTTCCACAGGAGAGGAGCTTGATAGCTGAACGCTCTGGCACCCATTCTACTTTTGAAGAAGATAGAAGATATACTTTATTTAATCCCGCGAGGGGAAACTCAATGTTTTCACTCTATTATAAGTACTGTAAGTATTTTTACACACAGGTCCGAAATACACACACATGCACAAACGGGACCCATAGCAACACACAGAGAGTTGTCAGAGTGAGGGGGCTGCCACTCAGTGCAGCGCCCCGAGCAGTTGGGGTTTCAGGGGCTCGCTCAAGGCCTCCTTCGGCAGTGCCCAGGAGGTGAACTGGCACCTCTCCAGCAACTAGGGGGAAGACTCTAGGAACCACAAGTAACCCTGCATTCTGAGAGTGCAGTGCTCTGGTGGGGTAGTAAGGTACTATGAGCTCTTTAAGATAAGATGGTGCCTGACCATCAAGAGCTTTGTAGGTAAGAAGAATGATTTTAAATTCTATTCTGGATTTTACAGGAAGCCAAAAGGAGAAATGTGAACACTTTTCCTGGTTCTTGTCAGAACACGTGCTGCAGCATTCTTGATCAGCTGAAGAGCCTTAATGGACTTTTGAGCAGCCTGATAAGGAATTGCAGTAATCCATTTTATGGCTTTGATGTGCATAACTGCAAGTTCATGGTATATGCTTAATAAGCAGTCATCTGACAAAGCAAGACACCGTTTGTCCAATAGACATCCTAGTAAACTTGAATGGACTGCAGACTCTGCATTCCACCTAGAATCATGTGAGCAAATCTACTATATCATTTCATGTGCTTTGTGGCTCCTGTAATGTTTTTGCAGAGAAATGTTGTGTACATGTAGCATTTCAAGTATAGCGCAGGGGGAATGAAGTGCAGATGAGGAACAGAGCCCATAATCTTTTGAAATGTGAAGGCATTTCCAGTCAAACTTAAGCGTTTAATACAAGAGCAGCAGCCACCAGGTGCGGATGGGTTTAAATTAAGGCCACAATTGAGTCACATTCCAGACCTGACAAACAATCACATTGATCAAAACAGTTTACTACAGCACCTGAATTTATTTCAGATTTCTGTACAGAAACAGATTAGTTTTCCATTGCAGATGAAAAAAAAAAAAAAAAAAAAAAAAACCCCACACTCTTAAAAAAATAAAAACCACATCCCTTTATCATACAGTAAATTTACATGTAAAAACAAATTTAAAAGCCGCAGATATTGCTTTGAAATATTAATGCCAAACTTAAAAACCCACAGGATTAACAGCCATTACTCCAATCTCACACTACACTGCTTACTAATGCTGTATGTAATTAAATTTGAATTAAATTCCTTTGTTAGCTAGTCTACTCAAAGTTCCTTTCAGAGAGGACCGTGCGATAGAGAGAAGTGCCTTTAGCCTGGTAGAAGGTCACGATCATCTGGTTCTTTGTGACTTCTGCATGGACGAAGCCTCCCAGCGTTGAAGCTTGGCCGCTGAAGAACTTCACAGAACCTTTGGGAACACTGTTCCAGTGAGTGACATCAGGATCCAGGAAGTTTCCAGCACCGCTCACAACATAGCCCAAACCAGAATCTTCTATGTACTGTAGGGGGCAAAGACAAGATGGGATTAAAGGCAGGGTGGCCATGCAGATTTATACAAAGAGTGTTCATATTTACACAAACCTGCAGATTGTGGTCATGGCCGCAGAGGTAAGCAGTGGCCTTGTATTTGATGAGCAGAGGATTAAGCCTCTGAAGAAGGCACTCTGTGGGCCCGTGTTCGGACACAGACCACACAGGGTAGTGGCCGGCCACCAACAGGAAGTCTGCCTTTGACAGAGCCAGTCTCTCCTGCAGCCATGTCAGCTGACGGTTGGCATCCACTGCATGCAGGGGGCCTCTGGGCTTCTCATCCGCGAAGTCGTCGGAGTTGCCGCACAGTATTATGGTGTCTAGCATGATGATGGTCAAGGTCTTCCCCGTATTGGGGATGTGGAAGTCCAGCTCATAATAGTAAGAGGGAAACTTCCTAAGAACAGAGCGCAACAATGCCAACAAGTTCATCCCTTTAAGATTTAAGGATGTCTGAACTTTAGACACATCTTTTTAAACACTTTACCATATGTCAGATTTGTGGCTGTAGTCGATCTGGGCTTTGACGTTCCCTGCATGGTCGTGATTTCCAGCAATCACATACCAGGGGATTCTGAGAGACTTCGCAGTGTACACAGACTCAAATGTGTCCTTATACAAGATTAAGAGAAAACAGGGTTTTACCTCTACAATGTTACTTTATCAGGTTTTGTTTCCCCCAGTTGTCATTTTAAAGACACATCAAGTTTGCTAAACTGACCTTAAATCGAGGAGAATCCACACTGTCCACACCTTTGTAGTAGAAGTTGTCACCAAGGGCCAGAATAAAGTCAGCTCCCATCTGTTCTGCTATTTTGCTCATTTCTCGAGCAGTAGCCTTCTGCACAGCAGTGATGTAGGGGGGATAAGGCACTCCACCCCAGTCTCCTACAGCCAGGAACTTAATGGAGGTTCTGTTTTCTGTAATATAAACATGAAACAACATTTCAGGAGTAGAGTCTGAGGAGCAAGACCTCATAGACAAAGTACTTTACAAAAGTTAATACTCACTGCTAGTTTCCTCCAGGTCTTGGAAGGAAGTAGGATAGCAATAGGCCACAGGGACAACAGCAATTAAGATGGATACCAGTGTAAGTGCCATCTTTAAAGAAAGTGAATCAGACGTTCAGTAAACAGCAGAACTAAACACGCGCAAATGGAGAACACGACATTTAGCCATAGCCAGAACTGAAAGTAAACACGCCTATGCAAAGAAACCAGAAGTGGAAGATAACACAATCATTACAAACCACAACCACTGCTGTATGTGTCTCATGTAAGCCTACACTTCCTCTCTCCCTCCTACCTCACTAAACAACATGCTCTCTTGCTCTCTTTATGCATAAAGGTGATTTGTGATTGGCTGCAGCCTGAAGCTGACATACCCCAGGTGGAGCCAATAGAAGGTAATAAAAGCAGCCATCTCTATGAGGCAGAGAGGGTGAGAGGTCACAATTTCATGTCTGACAAAGCATATCAGTCTGCTTCAGTTAAATAAGAAACTGTGATTTATGAAACACACAGATCAAATTGCTTACATTGGCCTCAGCAGCGGAACCACAGAAGCCGTATCTAATTCCTCATTCCTTTTCCGTCAAAAAGAAAACAATGCTGTCTGACAAGAAAATCTATTTGTCAGGAGTATGAGTCAGCATGCAGGGATAAAAGAGGCCAAAGACCAAAAAAACACTTACAGCTGATAACTGGTGAAGTATGTTCAGGACGACCTGGTGGGAGACTCTCCGTCCTTGCAGCGTTCTTCCTGCCCACCTTTTATCAGCATTCCCGGAGGAGAGGCTGCAGGAGGACCAGCCCATGCAGGGACACAGTGCAGGGCCATGATCATTGCTCACACCCTGACTCAGTCTTGGGACTGGAGGGTCATCTGGGCCACATGTGATCCACAGTGGTTATTATAGCTGGTGTCCAGACTGTGAATCACTGTTTTCCTTCCATCTTTTTGGATAATTTGGGAATTTGTAGCCTACTGAGTTTATATCAGTGGCTTAATGCTATATAATAAAAGCATAATTAAATGTTGAGGGCATGACCAAATTATAGTGTCTTACAGAATGCAGTCTTGTACTTCGTTTTATTTTTTTTGTTCTATGAAATGTGTGTTCCAGAGCCATGACATGACTGCTGGGGCAACTCTAGCAGTGCGGCTCAGGTGGGCTGCAGCAGCTTGTCATCTAGAGATTGGGTCTCTGGTCTATTCTTTCCACAGGCAGATCTCAGCAAAAATTGTGAAAATGATTTGTTGACTTAACACCTCCTGTATCCATTTCAGATTAAAAGCCCTTTAGCGTTTCTGCAGACAGAATCCCTTCATTTGTTAACAAGGCTTTTATTGTATTGTCTTTATCAAAGACAAACTCATTGTAGAAAGATGGGGCTGGCAGTAGCAATGCTGTCTATTTACACCAGATGAGTGCAAGCCGCAGCAATTCAAAGAGGTATCTGTCACACACAAGCCCAGGGGAGGCAGTGTGGACCAAGTTCTGTTAACTTACAGGAGGAGTGCTTCTCAGCCTGGATGCTGAAGAAAAAAAAATAAATAAAAGAATAAAGGCTCATCTTAGATTGTATTGCGTTACAAACTGGGGCCATGGAGTTTGAAAGATGTGCTTGTTTATAAGACAGGATTGTTTAATGAACGACACCATCAAGTGGCATCATGGGTAATGTTGGATCCAGTGTTTTTGGATCTTTACTAAGGACTAAGTCAGCAACACTCTGCCTGTATTGCTTCGATTTTGACCATTCTTTTTGTAATCTGTTTCACAATTTGGAATATTCATTCAGGTTTGTGAACTTTAGGGCTAAGGTTTAGGTGCATTCAGACCTCATTTTCTCTCAGGGTTCAATGATCTTCATGATCAATCATCTTCAGTAGCGACGTAGCTGTGCATACAGACCGTGCATACTACGAGCATGCTACATTGGCTTCAGGTCAGAGACCATTCAATATCAGAGCTTTATCCATCACAGTAACTGAAAATGTAAATCTATAAAATCTCAAACTTGACAACTTTGTACATGTCTGAGTTAGAAAACTGATGGTGTGAAACATTGTTCCAAAATAAAAGTAATTTATTTTACAAGAAGGGTTAGAGCATTTTATGTGACAGAAACAAATACATCTTCAGTTCAAAACTACAAGCAGCTCTGAATAAAAACAACATACTGATACAGAACCAGTACTCTCGATTAAAAAAAACAAACAAAAAAACACAGCCACCCTAGAAACAGACAGATGACATAATGATGAACCATGTAGGTTTTTACACATGTCAACATGGACATGATGAAGCTTGTTGTAGTTAAAAAGAAAACAGGTAGACATTAATTAAAAGATAAGCCTGCATCTCTCACTGACAAGTGTCCAAGAACTAACAAGTGTGGTGAAAAGAAAACAAAAAACAGCAAAATTCCAGTTTCAGAGAAAACACAAGCACTTTTTTTCCTTTTCAGAAGTGGTATCCCAGGATCAAAATTGAGGGTGGAAAGAGCCAAAAGATAGAGCAGTGAGGTGAGAAAGGCTGTACAAGATGTGATGATTAGTAATTCATGTCACTGTATCCAGAGTATGAACCCTGGTTTTGTTCACCAAAACCCTGGTACATGCCATACCCCTGCTGATTCCCCCAGGACGACTGGTTTCCCCAACCTGAGGAATGAGATCAAACCAGAAGACATTATTTCCTTTATATGATGCAGTTTCTCTTAAAACAGGATGTTGAAACAGGGCATGCCAAGACTTTACTCACCGTAATTATTATACACTTGGCCACCTGTCACCGAGCTAGGGTAAGCTGTGCTGTACATAGAGTACTCTCCTCCCTGTCCCTCATTCTGACCTTGTGTCAGCATCTTCTTCTTCTCATCTCCATACCCATAGCTGTAGGGACTCTCCTGGTCTGCGGGAGGAGGCATTGACTGGTAGCTTTCTCCTTTAGTGGTGCTGGTGTCGGAGCTGGAGACCGGTGGGGAGGAGTAGGTGCTGCTCTCCGGGTAGAAGGTGCCGTAGCCTATGTTGCTGCCTGATCCGGCAGGACCATTGCCTTTGGGTGTGATGCTGGCTGCACTATTACCATACATTTTATCTAAAAGACAAGATCAATATCACTGCTATATAAAATATTTTGTTGCTTACACAGTCTAATTTCCTTCAATGATGAAAAAAAAGATGTGCTTGGTTCAAACTAAAATGAACACATCAATCAAGAGAGTCATTGGAGACGTGGCAGCAGCGTAACTTCAGACATGCATGATGTGCTCAGCATAAATATGTTGACTTTTCTACTTATATTAGGGTGACTAAAGAGGAATCTAGTTGGCATACAGGTAGGTGTATTTGGAATTTTTAACTCCTGTAAAATAAGTAAAGCTTAACAAAACTGTAATTCCTAATTTGTGTTATCCGGTGGCAAAACAAAAACACCACAACAATCTAAAGTCAGTCTGCACTGCAGAGTGCATACTTACGATAGCCTGTGCCAGTGCTGCTCTCATAACTGTAGTTGGCTTTTAAAATAAAAGAAAGAAATTACTATTTAGATGATTTCCTCACCGGTGTATGAAATGGATTTAAAGGATCCTGTATTGTCTTTATAAGATAAGGCCAACACAGTGAGTGTAAAATTCCTTACTCTTGTTATAGCTAGGTCCTGGAGGAAATGGTTTGCCTCGGCCCCTGCCTCGACCTCTGTTGGGACCCCAGCCACGAGACCCGGAGTCTGAAGGAATGCCACGGATAGTGCCGAACCCTGGGATGTGCTGTTGAACAGGAAATAACATGTAAAGAGCAAATGCTTTTAGGCGGAGAGTATTCGTTTGTGGAGATGTGCGTGCAGTGGCTAATGTGTCATGTGAGAGTTGTTCCTTTTTGTCTTAATGTATAACTGCATCTCCAAGTGAGCATGTCTTTTTGAGGGGTGTGACAATGATGAACTGAATCTTTTATTAAACATTAATAAACTTTGTACCAACATGTGTCAAATTCCAGCAGTATTACCATGTCGGTGTAGGTGACCTTCTTCTTTGAAAAATTTCTATTGGCGTTTGACACCCCATTGTCTTCTGGGAACAGCTTCTCCAGAGCAGCGAGGGCAGCGTAGGCCTTTGCCTCCTTCTTATTGGAGCCTCTCCCTTTGAACTTCTGCCCATCAACCTCCACCTGATAGACAGGGCAAAGACAACGCATCAAGGTTTTTGCCCTTTTATAACTGACAGTGTTTATTCTATCTAAGAGTCAGCAAAGTAAGAAGGTTTAACACTTTACACAATGAGGTGAAAATCTTTAGTGGACTCTACACTGGTCTGTTTCTATGGGATAGACATCCCAGTGTTGGCGTTTGTTTACACCTCTAGCAAGTGGTAAGAGGCTAGCAGGTTAGCATGCTAACTACAGTAGATATCTCTGCAAAACAAGACAGACATCTTTGACATAGTATCAGAAAGGTTACTACTTCTTTATTTTTTTGATAGTTTGTTCATTTTGTGATTTTGAAAAACGTTCTGGCCACATCTTAAACATTGCATCTTTAAAGGTTTAAGTGATTTTAGTGTACAGATTTGGTAAGCAAAGGGTGAAAAAACAAAACAACAGACACCTTTTGATTATATTTGATAAGTCTTTTCTTGCATGTGATGCAGCTGCTGACTCACCTCCATGACAAAGCACTTTTCATGGGAGCCCCCTGTCTCTGCAGACAGCTCGTACTTAAGGCTGCGGCGCTTCTCGTTCAGCTCCATCACAGGGTTCTTGCCATTTTTGGTCAAGATAGGACCCTGTCCACTCTGTTCATAGCAAGTGGACAACAAAGGTTGTTAATTACACATGACTATAAACACTTTACAGTCATATATCACTTTTTTTCCCTCACTCTGAGTAAATGTTGAGACTGCTTTCCTGTGTGGGAGGGCTTCTAAATACATCACTCCAGAGGGAGGTACTGAGGCACGTACGTCTTCTGATGTAGTAGAGGACGTGGTAGCAGCTTTTACTGATTCCTGGGTTCCTTCAACCTCAACACTGGACTCTGATTTTGATTCTGAGCCTGTTGGAAGACCGAGATCCTGCAGGACCTGTGAATGACAAAAAAAAACATTAACTAACAGGAAATCGAAAAAGGAACAACTCTTGCTTCAGTCACATTCCCAGAGTGGGTCATAATGGTTGAACATACTGTCAACAATCACAACAAGCAAACGTTTCAGGAATAAGCAAGGTGTTTTGTCATAAAACAAGGTTTAAATAACAATGCACTTGTTATACACACACAGCAGAGCATAGGTAGGTAGACGTTACTGACGAGTTTACTGTTGGTTTATCAAAAACAAACTGTGCCAGGGAGCCAATAAGTAAACTACAACAGTAACTCAGACCAACAAAGAAGTCAAAAATGATTTTGTCAGGGTAGCAGATAAGTGAGCTGCCAAGCAGGCTACTTAGGAGACTAGCTTTTATAATAAAGGAAATTAAAGGCAACTTATACAGATAGAAATACACAAATCTTTCCTTGGTGGCTACATTAAGCTTGGCAGCTCGTTTGGAGGGCCCCGTTGCCTCGTAGGTCTTCCCATTTAAGTCCACGGCCATTGTGAAGACTGGCTCGTGGACCGGGCCAGTTTGAGATGTAAGTCGGTATTCCAGGCCAGGTCTGTACTGGTTCAGACGCATCACAGCATTCATGCTGAAATCATCTGTGACTACGGAGAAAAAGGAGCAGGCAGAAATAGAAATATGAGGAATCAAATTAATGAATTCAATACATTTGGAGATTGACCCAACAAAAATAATTGGGTATTCAGCAGCATTGTCTCATTTCATTACTTGTTCTCCACAAAACCAGTTACCTCCAATAACTAGATTTCTTAAGCAATTACAGAAGATAGTTTTGAATTAACACACCAACTTTCTATTACCATAAGTCATAATATTTCTGATTCAGGTTCATGGAAATTATCTTGCCCAAGGACACTTCCCCATGCAGACTGGAGGAGTCGGGGATCGAACCACCGACATTCTGATTAGTGGGCAGCACGCTCTACATCCTGTTGACACACCTCAGACAATGTACTACTATCAAATATTTGAATGATATGTTTAAAGTAGTATCATGAACGCCTGTAAACAGGAAAGGTGGAAAAAAGTGTCACCGCATGTTACCACTGATCCACATGTTCTGTATGTTTAAAACACTCAGGATATCCACAACACAGCCAAACACTCTACTTCTGTGTCCCAGTATCACCTCCTCATTGCTCTGAGGCATTACTGGAATTAGTGGTTCATGTAGTGGTAAAAATGCTCAGCCTATCCCAAAGCCTCTGATAGTCATACTAACATGATTTCCTCTGAAAGCGCTTCTGGAACTTTAGAGACTTCCTCTGTTTGCTGTTGAGATGGGGTGCCTCCTCTCCTTTCTCCACCTCTGTGTAAGGTCTCTTGGCTGGCAGGCTGAAGTGTTGAGCAGGTGGTATCTGGGCTGTATAAACCAACAGAAACATGTCTGAGAATAAATCCTTTTTATGAAATGTAGAGACGGGGGGAAAGGACACAGATCATTAGGTACCTTTGCCATCTTTGCTACTGGTTCCCAGTGATTTCCGTGGCCTTATAGGTTTGAAGTCCATCCCCAACACTTTGTGCATCTGTCCAAATGCACAAAGCCTCAAGGCAAACTAAGAAAAAAAAATGTTAGGTATTTTCAGGGTTAAAAAAATACCAGTGTGTTAGCATGTATTAGCAGCCTCATCTTACCTGAGCACTCTGCGTGATGTCTTCCCGCTGCTGCGGAGTCAGATTTGCAGTGGCGTCGACAGTTTCCTTCTCACATGGATCCTTCATTCCAGGGCCATCTTTGTTAGAGAGTTATTGTATTAATGTTAAAGCCAGTGTGTAAACATCCATGCTGGTTTCACAACTCAATAAAAAAAGAATTCACCTTCTAAGAGAATTCCAGATGCAACACACTCCAGCACCCTGCGGAATGACTCGCCCGCTCCCATCGGTCTCTCCGATGTACCAATAGCCTTCTCTACCAGCAGCTCAAGAGGCTACATGGAGATGGGAGCACAGAGTTTGGACATTGCTGCTATAGATGCTGCTCCATTAAAAAAAAAAAATCATGGTTTTGAACACAGAGCTAAATAAAAGCTGTCAAAAATTAGTTTTCTACACAACAAACATGTTCAAACTGTTTCCTCACCCATCCTGAGAGTGGCGTCCAGGTAGGAACACGGTTACACAAGTCTCTCATGATCCGGATCACGACGACGGCTGAACTCAGGTCGTTGACTTTGGCCTGGAGACACAAACAAAAGCCACGTCAGTCAGAAGAGATGCCGCCTCCGACGTCACCTCAACCCTGTGGTCTCTTATAGGTTCCACAATATGACCCCAAAAACAAAGCACGGAACAACCGAGTCATCTCCAGATCAACAACTTTCAAGACTAATACACATTATCACACACTTTTGTCAACGTGCTGTTTGTTGTGGTCAATAGAAAACAGTAGTGGAGTTCACACTGACAGTCAGACAGAGGACATCATTTGATAAATCAAATTATATGCTGGTGTCAATACCGATGATTTATCCAAATCTGTAATTGGTATGGACCAGCACATCACTTTTCATTAGTTAGTAAGTAAAACTTCTAAAACTTCCGACACACTTGCCCCTTTCATAGGTTAATGGACAACATCAACAACTGAGAGCACAGTTAAAAAGTGTTACTGTGTCTAAATGGAGAGAAAATAATAAAGAGAGACCATTCAAAGTAACAGTTCAACCTTATGTACAAATAAGGACGTGGATGCAAACCTGGAACCACTTGGCGTGGCGGAGAGACGCCAATGCAGATAGGCATTTCTGCCTGTCCAGAACGTCCGGCGGATCGTTGACTGTTCGCGTTTCTATTGACGAGGTGGGGTAAGAAGAGAAGGTACAGTTTGACCAAGGGGGTCGGCTCTGTCTTGCAGCTCAGGGAGTAGCAGCTTTCCCCAAACCACCAGCAGCAGGGAAAGGGGGTCCCAAGTACCTAATGTGTAAATCTTTGGTCTCAACAAGCATAATGGTCACCTGTAACAGATCCCAGCTAACTTTCCACAGTGTGTGAAAGTAAAGACTTTCATAGAAACAAAGTAGAATTTACTGCATAGAATGTTGTTAATGTATGCAGTGTGAAAACTACCATAAATGCCCCCTTCCCTCAGCCCCTCGGCTTGGGTTTGCTGCTTTCCCCCCCTCCTGAGACAGTGTGTCCAGTTGGTCAAAGGTCCAGCGATCCTAAAAACTTGACAAACTAAAAGGCAATCAGTTGTAAATCACAAGCATTTAGAGAATTTTCACGTCTGCCCCACACTGCAGCAAAACTGATGGACTCCCTGATCCAAACGTGGCTTGAACAGGCCTTATGAAAGATCGAAAACACAAAAAGGGCCATACCAGCGTTGTGCAGGTTTTAGCTCATTTTCCACACTATCCCCAGCAGGTTTAAGGCTTCGGCGTGTTGTTTTCCATTCTGTGCCACAATGAATGGTTACATGACTAATAGGACAGATTGAAAACTGAAAAACAGATAAAGGGCTGCACAATAATAGCCAAAACCACAATAATAATAATAAAATAATATTTAACTGAAATTATAACTATCGGCAATATGCGTCCTTATTAAAAATGTTCAAAGCTTTAAATAAAAGTAAGTCTTCACATGAAACCTGCGATTTCTTAAAGCTTAAACATATATCAGTAAATATAATTATATTAATTAATACTAAATTTGAAAAAGTAATACTATATATAATAACATTTATTATTAAGAAGAGCTGCAACGATTAGTCGATTATTTGAAAGAAAGAAAATTGACAACTATTTTGACAATCGATTAATCGTTTAAGCACAAATGTGAAATATTTACTGGTTTCAGAGCATTTTTCACAATTTCTTGACATTTTATAGTCTTAAAGATTAGTCGATTAATCATGAAAATAGTTGTCAGATTAGTCGATAATGAAACTACTCATTAGTAGCAGCCCTATCAATAAGATGCAGATACAGTTTCCTAAATCATGGATGTCCCATTGCAGGTTTTTATTGGCCTTTATCTCGATCAGAGTCCTTTATTACTGGGTATCTCTGATACCGATACAGAGTCCGATACATATTTATTTAAAATGTTAATTCAATATGTATCTCACACATTGGGGCAGAAGCTTGTTGACAGGGAATACTCACAGGGCTACTCCCCATTGCACACAAAGTTATAAAGGAGGGAATATAAAGCTCTCTGAGCTAACGGGACAACGAGTTCAGTTTATTCAAAAGACGTCTTTGTACCATCCACTCTTGTCTTGTAACTGTCTGTAAACCACACACTGTTTCCCACACATTGATTTATTTGTGGCGGCCCACCACATTATCAATGCTGATCGCCAAATAATGATTATGGATTTATTTTTTTTACTATTTAAAATAGGTAAAATCGTATTTGATTACAGAGCTGCGCACAGCGCATATATTAGCTCAGCACCTCCTCTCGCTCTCTCCCTCTCTCTCGCAGACACATTGACAACGTCCCATGTATGAATTGAATGGTTAGTATCATGAACACTGCTGCACAAATCTGTTCAACACAATGCTGTCAATGTTGGAGACCCACCTTCAAAAACGTTATTAGCAAGTAGCCTAGCTAATAAAGACAGCTACATCATTTTAACTTAGCAGCTCCAGTGTGCAGTGTCGTAAATGGACTAAAACTGCACAGAGGCCGGTATGGTTCTATATGTGGGGCATCAGCAAACTCCCCGTGACCTTTAAATGAACTCACTGAAACTTTAGACTCCCGTGTAAATACAGCTCATGCTGATAAACACAGAAGCTTGACAAACACTTGACAACACATTCATCAATAAACAAACTAACGATAATTTTGTTGTTTCCTGTCTGTTTTAATTCAAATTCTCCCAAGAGAAGCCACAGAAATATGCCCATTGCTGATCAGTTTTGCTGCAGCTGGTGCCAAATGTACATGTTCAGCATCAAGTACATGCAATGCGCGCTTTAACTTGTTATTCTTAGAAAGCCTTCACTTAAAACATGAAAACCATTCAACAAGAATAAAAAGTTGTTTCTATGACTGGCATTGTTATCAACCACATGTGCATAATGTATCAGCGAACACAGAGGAAATGTAGTGCCAGCAAACGCCAGTTTGTCACAAGACGACGATAGGACTCCTGAGCGAGTGAAGAGCCAACAGTCATTGGTTGTTCACTGGCATCGGTCTGAGACAGTCACTGTACAAGCTCCACTGACGTTTACTGAGATGAAGATGGACAACGTGTGGCGTTTCAAATTGTCAGAGTTGCAGATCAGCGGAGCAGTACAGTGTCTGCATACTGAAAACACACAGATCAGGCCTGTGGTAGCTGATGTCTAGTTGGAGGCAGAGCCAGCATACGTACCTTCTTCTTCTTCTTCTTCTGTTTTACTCTCTTGCTCTGTTCTGATAAGCGGTGATGTCAGGTGGATAGTGAGAGTCAGGATCGACTCCTTGCTGCTTGTCACAACAACTGCTGCATTCTCTGGACACTGGTTTACTGTGTATGTCCCCACTGAACTCGCCTATTTAAAAAGAGGAACAAAACATTAGGAAGGTAAAAAGGGACTTTTCATATGTAAGCAACAAAGATAACCTCATTCTCAATCTGTGAAATGTTTTTACGGGGAATTACACAAAGCATCTGAAGGGACTCAGTTCTACCTCTAACTGTGCAGATAACTTTTCAGCCACTTGTTTAAGCAGAGTAACAGTAGGCTTGTTGGAGCAAAGCAGCACCAGCTCCAGGTCCTTGTCTCCCTTCAGCAGGAGTCCCTTGGACACCAGGCCGACCCTCATAACCCCACGCAGGACACGCTCTTGTGAATCCACACTTGCATTGCAAAGAGGAAAAACAGAGTTAATGACTCAAAAGCCACTTGATATACTTCTTAATCATTAGGACGCCTTGCTTACTTCCGAGCCTCTGTATTTTCTTTGTCATCTTTTGGAGCATCTATCTGGTCAGACACAGTCTTAAGGGCACACTCCACGTGGGAGACGATAGTCTGCACCGCCTCCAGCTCCTCTGGTGTGGGATACACTTCAGAGTGTTTGGCCATCACGTGGCGATCATACGGCCCTGTATGCACGCGGGGGGCTGCAGCTTCCTTAATTGGGAAATCACAGAAGCTAAGGTTTATGTTGGAGAACAGAACAACATAGTGTCGATGAGACTAAATGTATCTTTAGTTTATACAGTAATCATATGTTCATATAATAAAAAGTTATTAAAGACTATATAAAACAGCTCTTGTATTCCTTCTCCAGTACTACATTGATGCATTCCAGTGATCTCATTCAATAAGTAAAGTAAAAATACAACCGGGAAGTACAATATTAATTGTAATAGTTTGGAAGTGCCAAAAAAGCACTTGGAAAAAGAGACATCCACATGCACCACATACAGCTTTCGTGCAAGAGGAAGAACAATCTTTTTGAAGTACAAGAGAAACAAAATGGTGATGGAAAACATTAGATGTTCAGCGTTCATGTGGACAATTGTAGAAGCGCGTTAAAGGATTCAAAATTAAACAAAATATATATGGATCACAAAGTGTTTGGGGGACGATTTAGCAGGTGAAACAAGAACCTCATGATGCTGTTCGTCCTCAATCTCCTCGATCGCAGCGATGTAGTCGTGGTATTGTCTCAGCTCTTCCTCATAGCACAGGCAGTCGTACCAGTAACGCAGATCCTCATATCTGGAAGGAGGAAATGACAAAATGAGGACTGCTCTGAAGACAAGCAGAGTTCAAGCCAAAAGCAGGTGCTACAACAAAGACATAAGTGTGAAACAGAGCGCCGAGTGACACGACAAGCAACGTTTTTTAATGACACTTTGAACAGTTAGCAAGACCCTATATGGCTTGATCTGCCCAGTGAGTGTATCATCACATACATTTAATTCAATGGACTGGGACTGGTCAATAAAAGTGATTTCAGAATTTACTGATCAGCTCACTGGTAAACTTGAGTATTAGCTGATCTATCACAACTGTGAGATACATTCAAAATGTCTATTTTGTCAGGCTTAGTCATTCATATTGATTTTTGATTTTTCTGTGCGTTTTATTTTGTATCATTGAACTTTAAAAAAAATAATTTAACAGTTATGCTCCTGTACATGTGCATGTATTTGAATGCTCATTTCGAAATGTGCTATACAAAATCAGTTGCTTTGCCTTTATGTGTGATTTCTCTGACTGCTTAGTTCAGTGGTTCTCAAACTTTTTCATGTCAGGGACTCCTAAACTGTCCCAAATTAGACCACGGACCCCCCAACTGATAGGATTGTTGCTTTTAGATATCTTATTACAGAAAGTGTATAAAACCACGACCTAAATGGTCACCCCTGAAGACCCCTTAAGGACCCCACTTTGAGAACCAATGGTTTAGTTGACTATACACTACATGCTGTGTGTGTACCTGTCAAAATCATGTGGGAGGAGCCGGTGGCCCTGTTGTATCAGGCTGTCCCAGTACAGCAGCTCCTCATAGGCCTGGTGCTCATCCCACATTGGCGCTGCAGCGGCCGCCATGCTGTCACGACTTCCAGACCGAAGCTACTGCCTGTTTCAGAAGGAAAATAAACAGTGTTACTCAGCGCACAGTTGGCAGATAACTGGCAGTATAAGACCAATCAAATCAAATGTAATGAATACGATTAGGTTGTCCCCATGCATGTTCTGCTGACCGCTGTTGTTAGCTCTCGTTACGCAGGAAACTTGCTCAGCAGGCTAAGCTCCAAATAAGCAAAGTGTACATTAGTAATTAAGATCTGTGCAAACTAAACACTCATGATCTAATACAGCTGTCCAACGATCACGTCGTCCACCGTCCCATCCTATGTTGAACGAAGGTACTGCGATAAGCCATGACACAGCTAAGTTAGCTAATGTTTGTAGCATTGACCGCCCACTTCATATTAGCGAGCTAATGTTAGCTAACGCTCTCCAGCATGCCAGGGACATTTTTTTTATTTGCCAATTTGCCATTAGAGGTGCCGATTTCGCACAATGTCTTGTGTCTACGTTTCGGCATTTAGGGCTTACCTTTTATCACCGAGCAGATAAACAGGTGTGGACCTTTGCGCGGTAACGTTAGCTACCTTTTTTTGTTGCTGTCAACCAGCAAATGGTCCCCTGGAGATGACGTCACTACGACCTTTAAAAACCAACAGAAGCTGGATTTTTTGCTGTTTGTAAAATTATAGTAAAAACATAGTGAATTAGGCTAACCGTCAGTGCACTGCAGTGGTGGAATAAGTATTCAGATCCTTTCCTTCAGGAAAAGTACTAATACCACACTTTAAAAAAAAAACTGGACCCTGTGACTGTTATAGTATTATATATTATATAACATGAGATTATTATTACTCATGCATTAATGCAAAAGCAGGTTTTACTATTGTTGGTTGATGTGGAGCACATTTTTTAACTATTTACTATTGGACTGCAATTAATAATAATCATAATGGATTAATCTGCTCGTGTTTCTTCCTTAATCAACTGATTGTTTGTTAAAATAATAATAATAATGGGGAAAAAATGCCCTCACAAATACCCAGAGCCCAAAATGACACCTTCACAATGCCTGTTTTGTCTATCCAGCAGTCCAAACATAAAAATTATAATAAAGAAATTAAAATTAGTAAAATTATTAAAGGGAAAAGCAGCAAATCTTTGTATTTGTGAAGCTGGAACCATGAAATGTTTTTGAACGAATAATTATTTTCTGTCATTTGACTTACCGTTTCAGCTGTCCTTGTATAAACTGTTGGGTAGTTTAATTTATAACAAAATATCATATTTTATAATCTCTTTGTATGTTTTGTATGCAAAAATCTTTGTAAAGTCAATTTGTAAAGTAACTAGTTACTAAAGCGGTCAAATAATTCTAGTGCAGTGAAAAGTGCAATATTTCCCTCTGAATTAGAGTGGAGTAGAAGTAGAAAGTGGCATGAAAAGAAAAGACTCAAGCTGTGTCCAACTAGTTGCAATTGGTATGTCTGTGAGAAGGAAAAAATGTTACAGCTGTTGATAACATGAATGTGGCTGGAAAGAGATGATGCAGGGGAGGAAACAGATAAAATAGGAAGCTGATAATAATAGAATGGTATTTCACTGAAGCTGCACCTCATGTAAAGTTTACTCACATCAGATCCAGACTACCGTCCTAGACACTTGAAATGGCAACTGAGTCAAACCTGACAACAGTCTTGATATAATATGTTATTATCTGCATGACCTTTGTGAGATAATCCTTTTCGATTTGTCATTTTTGTCAGCTATGGAAACTGAAGTCTAGAATGACCCTGCAGGAAATCCCTGCTGAAGATCACACTGTCCTCAGGGTAAATTCTGAACAACATAGTCATGCACAACCCTACAGCACAGATTTTTAACATTAATACTCAGGAAAGCAGACTGCTCTGTGAGAATACTGAAGTATTCAAAACTATCTGATGAATTTAATACTGGCAGTGTTCATTGGAGTCCAAAATACTTAAAGTGCAGTTTAGCTCCCGGAATAATTACATACACTATATAATATATATTTAACAGTTTGCTACACCACTGCAGACAGTGTAGCATATTTATTAACCACACAAATAAACCCATTCACAAGTTAGTGTTAGGACAGTAATGGAAAACACAATTAGTCAATCAAATACATAATAATAATAAATGCAAACATTCAGAGTAAGGTCACATTGCATTGTTTTATTTACATTCAATTTAAAGTTCTTTACATATCCTCAGTAAATTGAGGTTACAATTCAAGTATTAACGTATAAAATCTTACATTATTTCACTTAAAGCACTGTATAAACACATGGAAAACATTTACACTTAAACATACCTACAATCCACAGTATCTGAATATTAACAGTCCTTTATGAAATACATTCAGCAGAATTATGAACATTACAAAAACACTCTGAATACTTCTGGTTTTACTCTGGAGCTCCCTCCGGTTATACCGACACAACTCAATTCTTTCACATTTTCCTAATGTAAGAGAAAGTTAATGCGCAAATAATTTTTTTTACTTTCATTGCTGGTGCAAATGAGGATGGGAACTGCAGACTATAAAGTATCTCAGAACAGAGAATGGTTAGTACTGCGTTCATATGCTGTGGTCATGATTTTTCAAATGAGAATGTAATGATAACAAGGAATGTTCACTTATCATAAGTAAACAATAGAAAGTTTATAATATTTTGTGCAAAATAATAGCATTAGCTAGCTTCCATTTGTAAGGTCAGACAATGAAGTCACTGGTAAACTCTAAACTTGAAACTGAGATATTTTGATTGAATCCTTTAAACATTCCTAAAGTGGACCAGCCGACAAATGTCAAACTGCATATCTAATCTGATCGGATCCACCATCACAGCCACAAAGTTCCTTCCACATGCTTCTCTTTGGGTCTCTCCTTCTAAACGTCTTTGTACCCCGAGTTCTTCATGTGTTCAATGACCTGGTGACAAAGTACATCCACAAAGTACTATATAAGCCTTTCTCCCAGCTTAAACTTGGTTGACTTCATTCTTCTCTGAGCTGGGAAAAGACGTGGGCTCCCAGCGGCCTGTTATATTACCCCTAAGGCCTGCCTGGCACTTAGCGATGAGGTAGATCTTGCGGAGGACGGTGCGGCGCAGCAGGATGTAAACCCAGGGGTCAAGGATCTGGTTCCATGTGGCCAGCCTCACACCCATCACCATCAGGGTTTTATAGTGGGACAAGTCCTCTCCAACAGAGCCGGTATAGGAGCGGATCACCGACATCAGGCCAAAGATCTGCAGGCATGAAACATGACTTTGCATTTATTACATGATGGAAGAGAAAAAACACTGCAAGCTTTGCAGCAAAAACACCAAACTACTTCTTAAAGTGATCCTGTTTATTTGATAAAAAACACGACAAATTGATATCTGAATAAGCACTCTTATTTTGGTATTCTTGGTGACATGGATACAGCATTAATGTTTTTATATTATCAGATTCAATATTGTTGTTGCATCCATATCGGCAAGGACTGATCCTGATTTTTGTAAGAGTAACAGCACAGATGCAGGTCTGAAACATAAGCTAGGATAAAGTAATTTAGTGTTTTGTTAATAATCCGTCCCCTTGCTTGTTAAAACACAAGACAGTTTTAACGGTAAATAACAAATGTGTATTACATGAATTCTCTGAACTAATGAGATAGCTGCAGAGAGACAATGAGTGAATGCACCAAGAAGTGTTGATGTATGGAGTATCATATTCATGTGCCTAGAAGGTGATCTAATATGAGATGGATCAGGTTTTTTAGAATTGATCCAGTCGTTGACGCTAGAACTGATACTCAGAAGAGGACTGTGTGGTGGTATTAATACTGTAGTTATTGATCTGCCCAATGATATTTGAGGGAGCATGCAGCAGAATCAGCCATCTGTGACCCTCTCCTCCTGGTGATTGTACACTGGAGATCCAAGTCTGATCTAAATTGTTTTCTCTCCTTTGTTTTGTCTTAAGAACAGGGCTTTCCAGGATAATCTTTCTATGTCCCTTACATTATTCTTTTATCTGTAAAACAGGTGTAAAAAAAAATAGTTGTGGCAGGTGAAACATTTTTGCTTCTTATCAGTGTTTGAAGTGGAAAAGAATAGGTGCCAATACCACAAGAGGAAACTAGTAAATATTATAACATTAATGACTTTGCGCACTAACCACTTAATTTCCTGCATTCTCAACACATTTTCTGCACCAATTTATGGAGGAAATGTCTTTATTTATATGAAGGGAAACAAAATTTAGGTGACAGGTGACAATTCAAAATATTAAAATATAATGGAATATAATTCAGTAATCAGCTTTTGGACAATGCACATTTATTTCCTCTATATTTCATTTGCATTGCATGTTTCCCTATTGTGCATTGTTTCATTTGTTATTCAACATGTCTTGTTGCTGTTTTTCAGAACATTTTTAACAAAAACTTCAAAAAAGTGATGGAGACATTCTGATTCTGACCTGTCCGAAGCGTCCCCAGTGTAAATGACCGATCTGTCAATATTTTAAATGTCCCGCCCCATCCAGGCTGTGATTTATCGGTTACGACAAGTGACATTGACGAGCTACATTCAGCACACGGCTGCTTCAAAAGCACCAGAGCTTCTCTTCTCCCTCATCTCTCTCCGCCAACAGAGATTAGCAGGCAGGTGAGAACGGGAACAGGTGAGCGCCACGTAGCGCCCACAGAACCTGATATGGAGAGGGCAGAGGAGAGTACCGGCAGCTTGGGAGAAGTCCCGGTATGCAAGAAAATGTCCCGGTACACCAAAGAGTAAAATGTCTAGGTTCCAGTACTGCGTACCAGTGCATTTCGGCCCACTGTTTGTTATAATAATTATTTTGGCCATAAGAAGCACTGCTGCCCCGAAATAGGACTAAAAGCATTCATTTTTTCTTCCAGTTGAAGCACTGATTAAAATACATTTCTAGCCAACGTTCATCAATCATGAATGCTTTTAGATTTATTAAGAACGCGGGGTAGTGGTGCACTTCATCCTCACATGATCCTGACAAAAATCATTTTTCACCTGCTAAAACATTTTTTTCTCAACCTGTTTTACAGATTAAACATTTTTTTTCTTTAAAAAACTTTTTTTCACCTGTCCTGAAGTCATAAACACAAGAGAGAAAACTATTATTGCTTGACTTTTGCTTTTGCAAATATATATATATATATATATATATATATATATAATACAAGTATACAAGCGTCAACATTATTATTATTAGTCCTGCTGTCACCAAAACTATATGCCACAATAAGAAAGGTGTAGTTTGAGGGAGTGAGCGAGCTGTCAATCAAGCACAGCCTGTACACACATATCCCATAATGGACTGACTGCATGCTTCCCTCTCATTGTAATTCCTCATACTCACCAGCAGAGGGCTCCAGCAGATACATGAGGTGACCATGATGCCAACCAGCTGCACCACCATCTCTATGTCATGGGACTTGGCTGAGTGATGGGAGCCGGGCTGCCTCCTAAGCCGAGCAAGCACCAGCGTCAGTCCACTGATGGTGTTACACACCAGCGCCACAGCTAGCGAGGTCAGACCTAGTCCGGAGAACAGCACCACAAACGCCACATCCACCTCCTCAGTGTCACTGAGCACTTTGATGAAGCACCAGGTCCCTGGGTCCTGATAGGTGTAAGAGCCCAGCTGAAAGCACGGCAGCATGGCCACACACAGAGCTGCCAGCCAGATGACAGTCAGGCAGATCTTTGTGCGGGTTTTGGTGACCAGGGAAGAGTGCAGCAGTGGCTTAGTGACACCCAGGCAGCGCTCAGCAGCCATAGCACAGCCCATGAAGAGTGGGCACAGGCCAAAAAACACCATGCTGCCACCCAGGAACTGACACATCCTATCACCAGAGTCGAAGTCTTCGGGATGCACACCTCCAGAGAGGTAAAGTCGGAGAACCAGAGCACCAGGGATCACATGGCCAATAAAATCTGTCACTACCAGTGAAGAGGCAAACAGAAGGAATGTGGCTTTCGTGCGCCGGCGCTGGATGGAGTAGGCATTGGCTAGGATGAAGAGCGCCACAATGTTGGAGATGATGCCCAGGGTCATGGACAGGATCACAACAATGACGCCGCTGGTGGTTGGCTCCACCAAGGTGAGATTCCCCTGCTGCAACAGCCCTTCAACAGCCACCATAGCCTCCACCTTCCCTCCGCTGTCATTAGAGAAATGAGGGAAGAGCGGGGAGGCTGAGGAGTTGAAGTGGCTCAAAGCTAACATCACTGAACCCTGAAGGTCATAAGGTCCATAGTTAAGGAAGGCTGCAAAAGAAAGATTTGTAGAAGAAATGTGTATAAAGCAGATGAGCTGAGGATTAATGCAAGAAAAATACTGTTGATCTGATGAAAAGAATGATTAAAAAACTAGTTACACAAAATTCACTAAATAACTGAAGCATAATGAATGCAAATGTCTCCATACAGGACACAAGGGATCTAAATGAATATCATCAAAACACCAAATGAAGGAATATCTTTTGAAAGAATGGCGTTCAATCCCTCCACACACCTGGAGAATCTATGACAAGGAGCATTGAAGCTGTTCTTGCAGCTCGTGGCGGCCCAACACCATACTAAGAAACTTTAAGTTGTCTTTTCATTTAACTTGTAGTCCATGTGTGTAATTTCATCCGACCTTTTAAGATTTTGGAATGTCTAACAGCCTAACTAAAAGAGTTAAACAGGTACTCCTGCAAATTATTCTTAGATGACTACAGAGCTGACAAGTTTACATGATGGAGAGTGGACTCAGCTGATTTAGTTCAGCTGGAGGTCAAACAGAGGTCATGGATCAGTCCTCCCAGCCATACACTAACAAAAATCAATATGATACTAGGACTGAGCAATATGGTGCATTGTTTAGCATCTGTTATCACCATAAACATATATATTTTTAGATTTAAATTTTTACGTAAAGCATCCCTATACATGCTTTTAGTGTCTAAACTGACCTTGCAAGGCAATTACTGGGGTTTCTCCCAGAATGCCTTAAGATTATTGTTTTTTGTTGAAAATATCAATTGCTGACAAAGTTATTATGAGATGTAAACCAACTAAAGAAAACCTAACAACTAATTCGCTGTGCCTAAACAGATAAGTTATATATGTAGATGTCATAATCAGGTTGTTTAGTTATCCTTATTTTTTTTATTTTTTGACTTTCTGTATCACCATGCCTCACTGCTGAATGTTGTGCAGCTTTACAGTGTGTTAGAAAGTATGAACAGGAAAAATTATGATCACAGTAGTAAAACAATATAAATGTAATCATTGCCACATATTTGAACAAAGATGCAATCCGTCATATTTTACATTTAGGCTGTCTCTTGTTCCCTTAGGGTGAAAAGTGTACTTTTGAATTATTAAATTTGAGATGAAGAAATCCTCACCATTACATAGTTCAGATGTCCCTCAGTGCAGCTGAACAACTTAGAAGATATAGTTTTCCTTCTCAAACAGATATCCAGAGGTGCGCAAAAGACGCGGGCTATTAAAGAAGTTCAGCAAAGTCGAAGATGGAAACATTCATTTTTCTGAAGATCAGAAATCAGGTTTCCTTTTGATAAAGTCCGAAGCATCGATGTCCTTTGCGGAGTATTTCCCATGGCTGAGTCGGTCTAGTTGTTTGTCGGTGGCTTGAAGATTGTGCAGGATCTCCACTGACACCCAAATACCGAGTCACGGTTTTATAGCTCGTGTTTCTGCCTTCAGTCTCTGTGGGCGTCTCTGCTGCTGTGCGCCCCCGGGCTCAAGTTCACCTCTCGTACCTCTGTCTGTCGCTTGTCTCTGTTTACGTTAAAGGTACGGCCAGTAAGCGCACTTTCATGCTGTTAATCACTTTGTGTGTGTCACCTACATTTCTTAGAAATGATCTCAGCTGTCCTTTTTTGTCTTTACATTGCTGCAGTTATTACTCTAACAACATGTTTGTATTTGCACAAGGTTATGGTTGGATTTCAATTGTGATGGAAATTAGACATGGTTCCAACGTTTTTTTTCTGCAGCCTGGATCGATGTGAACATATTCACTTTCATACATTATGGTTTTCTTGTTTTTTTCTGGGCTGTTTAATGCTCAATGCTGCCCAAAATAGCCTGAGAGGTAGCCTATCAGTTATCCAGAAAGATCCAGTACATGGTGGATATGCTGTTTATCAGTCTGCTGTTACATGAGTTTTATGTTTCACTTCTCTGACTAAATTACCTCAGTGAAAAGGAGGTAGGTCTATTATTTAGAGTTAAATAATAATCCACATACCTAGATCTTATGAAAACTCGGGAAAAGTATGGGAAAGTCCTGCTTAACCTCAAGAAAGATCCAGATGTTCCTCAAGGAGTCTGATGATAGTCCTGAGGATTTTAGCAGCCACATTACGGAAAACATGTCAGTTTTTCTTCTGTTTGATTGACACTCTGAGAGGAAAAACTATGAGGAGGCATGCTGTATCTCTGATTTTGGTCCTCTCGCTGCATACTGGGGACAGGTGGTCATGTTTGTTTTCATTTTTCAGGGACCTGGCAGCCCAGCCGGACACATACTTGCACAAGTTGTGGTTTGGAAACAGGGTAAAAGCAACATCTCAATTGGCTGCTGTTTCACAGGAAAGAGAGCGGAGGTGGGCACTGACACATAAATTGGTTTAATTGAGGCACCTGGAAGAAAGGCCCTCTGGTTGGAAACAGTGTAATAAGTCTATTTACTGATAGCTGTCTTTTGAAGATACATTGTAGATGTAAATGTTAAACAGACAAAATATCAAAAATGTCTTGTAGGGAAACATTGTTAATTTGTAAGGAGAGAGCTGTCTGTTGAAAGAGGGAGAAACACAAACACATTTGACTGTAGCAGAAAGTGAGGAGGGTTTCACCTAACACTGAATAAAAAACGAATTTGTTTTGGAAAGTCTTTTTTCTGATTTTAACTTTGACTAAACAAGCGTCTACAGCAATGCTAGCAGCTCTGTGAGGCTATACTAAATGCTAAATGAGCAAAATGTTAATGTCAACATGCTCACAGTGGCTATGTTGATGTGTTGATATTTAACAGGTATGATGTTTACCATGTTCACCATTGTTAGCATGCCAACATTTGCTAATTAAGAAAAAACACAAAGTACAGCTGAGGTTGATGGGGATGTGGCACAACTGAGGATGGCACAAGATGAAAAGTTAAGGGATCACCAAAGTTATTACAATTTTTGTACTAAATATGACGGCAACCTGTCCAATAGTTGTAGAAACGTTTTACTTAAAAATGTCAAACTCATGGTTGGGATAGAGGATTGCAGTGGTTGCATTCATTCTCCAGGCACCACGAACATTTTATCTGTCCAACAGTGTCAACTCAAAACACAAACTTTCTTATGAAACGACTCTCTTATGAAAGAAGAAAATAACCTGGTGGCGCTAGAAGAAAATCAGGGGATCATCAACGTCACTAGGCGGGGACCATGAACCTCTGTACTGCATTTCAAGCCAATAGACAACATTTTACATTTAGCTGACTATCCAAAGCGACTTACAGTTGCTGTATGTCAGAGGTCGCACACCTCTGGAGCAACTAGAGGTTAAGTGTCTTGCTCAGGGACACATTGTTTGATGTGTTACTTAAGGAATTGAACCCGGGTCTCTCACACTAAAAGGCATGTATTTTATCCACTGCTCCATCACCACCCTCAAGTTTCTTCCAAAATACACCAATGGTACATACAATGCACAAAACACAGCACACCATTAAGAATATATACAGTATACCGTTTAGTGCAAATGGTCAGGTAGCAGCAGATGAGTAATATAATTTATCCAATAGTTGCTGAGATATTTTAGTCAGGAGCAAAGTGGACTGACAGACCAAATTAATTTATACACATTCAGTTCTGACCAGACTGTTGTTGATTTCAAAAACCACAGAAGGAATTCAGATAGAAAGTTCCTGTCAAAGTGAGAAGTCAATGCTGAATTAGATTGATCTCTATTTGATTGGCTTTGTATATCTTATTAGCACTTCAGTATCTGCATGTTTTGGAGTGTGCTGGTCTTGGACTAAAATGTCAATAATTTCCGTCTGATTATGTTCTTTTCCTGGCGCCCATTTAGACTGTAAGTGCAACAATCAAGCTTTTGGCCGCCATGTGCCTTTCCTCCAGCTCTGAGAGGAGACCCTGTTGCCTCTATTTTCTCTTACAAATTGTGCCATTTGGCCTCTGCGGCCCACTGGCTCTTCCAATACTAAGTCTGGGGTTTATGAGTTTGGGGCTCCTTCTACACCCCCTTCCACTGACCACAGAGTGAAAAACCCAAAACTACATGCCTGGTGATCTTTGAAGCACTCTGTAATAGAGGAGCTCTTCTGATTGGAAAAGTTTACAGTAAGATCTCTATCTGTTCGAAGTTTGAAATGTAATATTGAACAAAATACAGTGAGTTTTCTTTTTGCATGTGCACACAAGTATTTCATCTTGGCTTCAACGGTTCCTCTCATCTCCCATTGATTTTGCCAAATCTTTCTGCAGAGCACATGCCTGTATGTCAGAGAGATTGAGTATTTCTTACCATTTGAGGAGCTTTGAAGCGGACAGGCGTTTGGCTTGCCAGTAATATGATTATTGTTTTTTTTTACAGCAAGGAAATTCAGACCTATGGCAGTAATTTTCACTATATCAGTGTGCTAGTTTCAATCAAACATTGTGACATCATGTAAATGGATTCAGTGTGGCAATACTAACCAAGGGGTCGTGTGCTTGTGCATTCCACGTTGACATTTTAAGGAGATGCTGGCTATTATGAGTGGAAAGCCACACGCTATTTGTCTGGGCGCCTCAGAAGCAACTGGCCAAAAATGAAACAGTGGAATGTTTGCATGAGAATATTCAGCTGAGAGAAGAGGAGACAAACATGCTGTCAGGGACAGAAACAAGTTCAGCTCCTTTTCTCTGATGAAACACACACTCCTTGTAGTGCAAATTGTTTGAAAACTGCTGTCTGACTGTCTGGCTGGAGCCCAGCGGTTATTTCTAATATTCAGTTACTTAGCCTACTGTATGTCTCAAACTCTGCAAAGATGGAAGGGAGTGGTCACTGAGCCATCTGAATATGTATTCTCACACATAGCTGCGCCTCCGTAGTACTGATTAATATTGTACAACAGCTACTTGCTAGAAATGATATGACACGCCTTTTCAATCAAAGCAAACAAGACTGAGCACAATATTGGTTGTTCAGGAGGAAGGAGCTTGTCAGTGTTTTCAACATCAAACTAAAAGAAGTTTGATTCATACAATAAAACTGCACTTTATTTTTAGAGAGGAAAAAGAACCTAATGAGCAGAGATGACTGTGAAGATTCTCAGTCATCCGGGTATAGCTATCCAAGGAGGGTTAAATCAAGAGCAACTGGACTTGATTGAAGACACTTTATCTTTAATGAAGTCCAAATGAGCAGATATAGTTCCTTCAGTATTAATAAGCTGTCCTGTGTTGACACAGCTGAATAATTGCTGGAGCGTTTGAGCAGAACAAACAGTGTTTAGACAGCAGAGCTTCATTGGACTGCTCTACTGCAGCCTCTATTTCCGCAGCAACACAGAGAAACCCCCCGATGTGACACAATATGAAAAAAAAAAAAAAGGCTTTCAAGTTTCAAATGGGTGTTTTAAGCTCAAGGTCCTGGAGTACATTACAATTATTCTGCAAGTTGTTTTTTGAGACCTTGCAGATGCTTGTCCAGACATAATATTTTCTCTTGCAGTGCTAAAACAGTTGCCTTGTTCACCTTTGGCCTTGATGTGTTGCGCTTTCTCCAAACGCCTACATTTACCAAGATATTCATAAAAATGTATCTTAAATCTAGAGCTGAGTCAATTGCGGTCTTTTTCATAAAGGATTTAAATGAGAAATACAATAATGATCATTTATGCAAAATTAAGAGTTTGTAATTAATATAAAAGAAGAAAGATACAGTGCATTCCTATAATTTATACTGCAGACCTGACAGCAACTTTGTATGGATGACAATGTTGTTTGTTTGGTCGGTCCACCACTTTGGTCCAGACTGAAATATCTCAACATCTATTGCATGGATTGCCATTAAATGTTGCACTGTCATTCATGGTCCATAGAGAAAGAAGCCCACTGATTTTGGTGCCTTTTTTATCTTGCATCATCAGGTCAAAATTGCATTTATCCAGTGAAATACTTCACATCTGATTTATAGGTTTGCGCAAAAGTTTGTAAACGGGCCAGAAGTGACTGTTGGATGGTCGAATACCTGCAAAACGAATGACATCAGCCCATCAGTTCTTCTTTGTGTTTAATGCTAATTAGCAAAAAGTAGCATGCTAACACGCTAAACCAAGATGGTTAACATTGTGGCCATTACCTGTTGAACACCAGCATGCTAGCATTGCATTTGGCTCACAGTACCACTGCGTTACTGACTCACAAGCTGCTAATGTGGCTGTAGACTTGTGTTGAATCTATTCTGTATCAGAGATGTAAACAAGAGATAGACACCACTTTGGCTGCCAGACATCTGTTTCTATTGATCACTGCCTGTAACATAATAGCACAAAATAGAAATGATGATGCACGATTCTCAGGTTATTCGCATCTCTCTGTTTATAGCAGTGGTCTGATACTGGTACATCATATAATACTGTATGTAAATGGAGAATGGTTATAAAGTTCACATGGCTCAATATTCATAAACAAATCAATGTAATTTTTCTTCTGTCATCAGTACTCAGCTGTCAAATGTGTATGAAATCAAATAAAATGTCTTACTGATTGACGTCCGTTCTGTTTCTCCCTCTATTATAAGTCCATCAACATGCATGTGGTTAAAGGTTTTCAAACCAATGACAGTGACTGCACTGCACAGTGAAATATGTAAATGTGCATGTTGGTGTTTGTCTTTCTGAAATATGGCTGTAATGCAGGATAATGAAGTCCCTTCTTAATCTTTGTTTCTTTCACCACATACATAAATATTGTGACCCTAAAGTAAAACAGCACAGCAAAGACCAAGACAAGGCATCAGCATTATCTGCCTCCAGAGTGGCTGACACCGTAAGAAAGGCTTTCTGAAATTGAGCAGTATGTCACAGTTACTGGATATTAGCAAAACGAACATCCTTCATTGTTTTGTCAAAATGTACGATCTGTCAGGATTTAATTATTGAAGTTTAGGAAGTTGGATGGCACGGGGAACTCCAGTTAGGACAGCATAACGAAGTGGTGTCATGAAATGTATAAAATAAATGTATAAAAAGGAAAATACATCAAAGTGATTATGACCCCAACCTCTGTGGCTATCCAGGCACACATGTCTGCTGTTTTGAACATAGTGTCTGGCTTGCTTTAGACATTCATTTTCTCAAGCATCTTTTTCCCTTTCACTTTTCCTGTCACAAACCATCTTCTAAAATGTCCTCCGCTCATTCCCACAACTGCTCTATTTGTATTAAACATTTATGAAACTAGTTACTGGTTATGACAGCACACTAATAACAAATTATTCTAATTTCGGTTAATCATCATACAGTGTATTCTCTTTAAGCTCACACGAAGGAAACTGTGACCTTTTTCTTAAAGACAGAAAAGACGTTTGATGTGTTTCCTTTTAAAGTTAACCTTCAATCCAATGTCATGAGGTAATTCAACAGCTTGAAAGTCAGCAGGTGCCAGGGAATACATCCAGTACAGGATTTCCTGACAGTTTCTCAACCAAATGTAGTTCTGAGAAGAGACATTTTTCAAACGTTCTTCCTGTTGTCTTTACAAGTGGTTTCTTTTTTTCCTCATTTGTCTTTATGGTGAAAACCAGTAAACCGTTTTCCATATCAGTTTTTAATGGTCTGTATCACTGCACACTGCCTGGGCCAAACTAAACCAATGTTTGGTCAATATCTGAATAAATATATAAGGGGCCTCTTGCTGCCTCCGGCTGTGTTGGCTGATGTGCTTGGCTTGTGGTATGGTTTAAATTGGATGGTTAGTTGCATAGATATTAGAATTTAAATGCATGAATGGCAATGAAAAACATAACTTCTGAGTTTTGGGACATAATTGTATTTGTGTCAAAGAAGAATAAAGACAAATACATTTTCAATGCAATTTAGCGAGTTGAGAAGATAAATATGCAGACATTTTGTAAGGAGACTCAACATATTTGATCCATGACAGTGCTCACCGTCATCCCATGGATCGTGTGCTTACTGTAGTAGCTTTGCTGATGTCTGCGTAATAAAACTGTAATAAAACTGATGGGCTCGCCTCTGTGTGGTGATTAATGAGAGGTCCTGTAAGTGTGAATAAAAGAGGGGAAGTGATAATTAAAGTGGGGCTGTGAACCATTGTTGCCATATTGCCTGGCAACTGCACAAAACCAAAAAATAGTTGATCACATAAATCTGCAAACTGTCATTTTTACACTTCAGTTTTAGCAATGATTAAACAGAAATGTCAACTGGTGAGCTTTAAAGGTGCTGGTAGGTGGACTTCTTTTTACCTTTGGAGGACAGGCTAGTTGTATGCTAAACTAAGCTGAGCTAATCATCTGCTTGCTCAAGCTTCACATTTACCTAAAGCAGTGGTGCAGTGGTACTGTATCAGCACAGAACAATCAGCAAGAGAAGCTCAGAGAACATAAAACACCATCTAATGAATGCAAACGGAATCTAGCCTGAAACAATGATACTATTAATTGATCCACAGAGCCATATGGAAGTGAGCCATACCAGGAAATGAAACAAATCCAATAGGTTCTATTTTTGTTCTATTTCTGTCTATTTCTGACTTGTGCCACTACAGCAAGTGAGAAACATTTAACTCCCATAAACCCTGTAATGACATGCTAAATGGCACTAAATAGTGTACAGTTGTTATCTGGCTAAAAGGCAACTCATGCCCTCACACATCATATCTTTCATCTGTCAAAACCAAACCATGGAAAATATCAGACCAGACTGATAAATAAATAATTTTCCACCACCATTTTTTCATTTGGTGCAGCGCTGTGGTCATTTGCATCACACATTTTTTTTTTTTGTGTGTGTCTTTAGCACAGGTTAGATTGATTGTAATGGCAGGTTGCCGTTCACGGATACAAAAAAGTGACCAGTTTGGAGACAGGCAGATGGTGAATTGATTAGGTAGCATTTAACCTTAGACACTGAGGGAGCAAAGACCACAATTATATGTAGATGTTTCTCCTTTAAGAGATTTACAGTACCAACAATAATAGGAGCAGTTATAACTGTGGGTTGGTTGGGATTTTGTAGCCATCCATCTCTTTGCTCCAGTTCCCTCCCTCCTTCCATTTCATTTCCATTTCATCATCAGTCTCACCGCCTTGATGAAATGTCAGTGGCAGTATGCTGCGGCTTGAGGGCTGAAATCAATGAGATGCATCTGGACTCAAGTGTTTTTGTAGTAGCTCTCATCATACATCATAATGTTTAGTAGTGAAAAGGTACTGAACTCAAACATTAACAGCAAAATCTTAAACATGTTCCTCATATTCTATAATAAATGGCCCAGTGGGGTTTGCCTGATTGGGAAAAGATTTGCAGAAGAAGCTGGACACTTGCCTCCCATTACTTACCCTGCATTTGTCTTCAGCTTGAACCGCTATGCAGGGATGAGTGTGCAGTACTGTATGACAGATTCAGTGCAGGCCGCACACAGCTGCATGACGCTACGGGAGACAGTGTAGGCAGATGGACAAAATAACTCACACGCCTGACCTTAAAACTTCTGCTGCGTTCACAACACTGAACTTGCTCAGCATAGTTCTCCCCAAGGTACACACTGTACTGTGGTGACACAGAATAAGTAACATGCCAGCTCATTGATTTTGGTAATACGGCTGATAGTAATCATACTGTGTTTACCACCAATCTGACATTCCCTCTCTACTGACACACTGATGGACAAATCTTTTTAACAAGGTAATTTGCTGTCAGCTGCCACTCATGGCCTTTATTGGCAGATGTTTGCTCAATTGTTATGGAGATTGAAGAACAAGTATTTATTAACTAATACATTAATAGATGTAGTCACATAGTTTTATAGATGGGTTATGGTTGCTTCACAGGAGGAGTTATAGTTGTTGAAAATATATAAATAAAACTAAAAATGTCCTTGTACCTGTTTTAAAAATAAGCACTGTATTAAGTGTTTATACACTGCTTATAAAATCTAATGGAATTCCTGGTGCCAAGTTTGCTGTTTATTTGGCTAAACACAAGTCAGTTTAGGAATCTGCAAAATGGAAACACAGAACTGGATCCCCCTAATGTTCTGGGGCCCAAGGACACAGGTCTTGTCAGTAGTATTCTGAGGGCATTGTTCATAATAATGAGTACTGATATCGTTTCCCCTGTTATTGCCGTAAGGATCCTGTTTTGTACTCTCTGTTTCAGTCTGTCATTGATGATGGAAGACAAACAGCTGGGATGGGGTACGAGATCGACAGGAACAGAATCAGTCAGTGTGCTGCCCTTATTTCAAGGACTGGTTGAGGCTATATGAAAAGATCAAAGGCCCATCACTGAGCCTTTTTCCGACAGCATCTCTACAGTCCGGGCTCAAAGTGGCGTGATGGCATCTCAAAGATGAATGTGGTCTGAAGTGTGATTTGAGGATCACAGCTGAACTGTGACACATCTGTTTCCAGAAAACCCATGTGTTTTCCAGATTGCTGTCTTACCTCCCATCATGTTTCTAGTAACATACTACACCACCCACTATTACTAGACTCGTTAGTGCTCCATGATCCCTGTATTTTATGTACAACAGACTGGAAACAACATCGTCTGAAGCTCCACTTGATTCTATCCTCAGAACATTTTAAGAAATTTATTTTAACTGTTTAACTTGTTTGCTGTTGCTGTCATCGCTTTCACTGATGTTCTTTCTGCTTTGCTCTCATTTACCTTAGATGACATGCCTTTAAATAACATCTTCATAACATGTGGTGCGATGTGATTAAACTCTAATCTTATTTTTGTTGGCTCTATATTTATTTATTGCCCCATGTTTTATTTGTATGTTAAGTTTTGTTATGTTAATTGTAATGTAGATACAATATGGAGCTGCTAAAATGTAATGTAAAGCCATTGTTTGTCTACTTTAGATTTCCGACTTATAAGTTATAGTTTTATACGCTCCTTATGCAACCCGTCATTTCTTAATAATGAAAGAGGTTTTTATGAGCCAAAACGAGACACTTTAGCTGATGATAAACAATGTGCTTAGACATTTCTATAAAAGGTTTTACAGCGGGAACATTATGTCATGCAGGGAATGATGGAATTAGGAATGATGAAACATTAGTGCTAATATTTAACCTGTAAATAGATCTAGACATCATTAAAAATGTTGACACTAAATGCCAAAATACAAATCATTTGTTTCCCATAATCCTGTTTTATAGTCCTTTATGAAATATCCGTTAAGACCTCCTAATTTTTAATGACCAAAACATGTTTTGTTGTTGGCAAGCTCTCTAAAATACACACACATTCGTACAGGGAACCAAACACACACCAGTATGTTCATTCACACAGACACAAACATCCACACACATTGTTTAATTGATCTTTAGCGTGGCTCAAAGTACATTTGTTCCATTTCTTTGTCTGACAGAAACAATGATGTAAATTTGCTGCAGTGTGTGATGATCACTTTGGCAAAGTGCAGCCAGTTCTGTGTAGCGGCCTGAAGCAGCATATGCCAAATTACTACAAAACCTAATAGTGTAAGGGCTGGAGCTTGATTGAAAAACAGTTAATAAAGAATCAATCAATCAAATGCGTGTGTGTGTGTTTGTGCATGAGTGTGTGTTACATGTGACGGTGAAACTGTCCCTCTTGTAAATTAGTAACTTTTATGTACTTGCACTTTTTATAGAAATTGTTGGACACATCTTTACTTTAAATATGAAGCTACACTCAGCAGCTGGTTAGCTTAGCCCAGAACAAACTCTGGCTCTGTCCAACAAAATCCACCAACCAGCAGGTCTCGTGGAGTCTCGGCTGGTTGCCTGGTAACCTCTCGGTGACGACAAGACATCAGGAAGTATAAATAAGGTACTTCATTACATTTAAAATCACTTCTGTTGCAGAATAAAAAATTTATTGCAACTTGTGCAACAGAAACTCAACAGATGTGAACTGGCCAGACGTGGATCCACTGGCAATAAAAACTTTAGAGAAGAGTAATTTGACTTTGTGCACTTTATACAAGGTAGATTTATTATTTTACAACACGTGGTTGAATAACAAGATTAAGTTTTTAGTTCCCTTTATGCTACCCACAAAACAAACATTATTCAAATGAATCCTGTCATTTTGTCTTTCTAATATTCCAAACTCAAAACAGCAAACTTAACTCTGCCTCAGTAAAATATCAGTGAATACATATTTCACTAACATTAACTTACAGGATCTCGGTGGACCCTGGCATCCTCACACACTAGAGCTAAACCACATCCAGACTCTGAGCCAATCACTGCTATATCCATATAGGGGTAGTACAAGACACATTTTATGTCAGTAAGATGTTGTTTCAGCAAAGCTTAATACTGTGTGTTAGTCATAAGATGGTATTAGTGTAACAAATGAATTTGTCCAGTGTTTTTAACATTTTCCCATTATAGATCAGGGTAGAAACAGCATGTAAGTGGATAACCAGTGTTTTTTTTAACATACAAAGGTCCGGGTCCAAGTTGTTCAAAGCACAGAATGGTAATCCAGACTTCAAAACATCTGGAACAAATAATGTTGCGTTTTTCCTACAAGATCTGGGCAAGATTTGAGATTTTTCACATTTCACAGATACTGTGAGCAGGTGTCAGTTACAAATACATATTAGCATGGATAGCAGTTCAAATAAAGTCAGAAAGGTCAAAAATCAAAACATGAACTTGGGCAACTTTCTGGATTCATAAACCCTGATGAAGCTAAATGGTATCAGATGACTGTATGAGGGTCACCAGAGGTTGGCCTACATTTCTTCTTTTTTACATGCATGTGATCAGAGGGCTTTTACCTTGTCCTCTGCATACTGTATAACATTTGGCAGCATTTCAAGTGAAAAGATAGCATGTAGCTATTTAACTTAGTGTGAGATGACCTCACCTTCCTCTGTTTTGACTGGAGACTGCCCAGAAGAAAAAACTTTTGCTCAGAATGGTCTTTTCTTTAACTGTTGAGAAAACACTAAGATCTCAATAGTATATCTTTTTGAGATTACTCCAATCTGAATTGTTGCTCCTAAAACCCCTTAGGAGAAAAGGACGAGATGAAGAGAGATTGATGTTTTGAGATTTGGGTAAGACAAATGGATATTGAATTGAGATTACAATTCTCCATTGTTTTGGGAACAGGTTTTAAGATGGTCAGTAATGGTCGTATTTAATCAAATTGGTAGATTGCAAAGTTATTGTTGAAGTTTGTGTTTATGTTACTATATTTGCCTAATGCCTAGCCGAAAATTCAATGTTGCTATCTAATGGGGAAAAAGACTTTAAAAAGCAGTTCATGAGCCAACCGATGCAAAATTTGTTACAAAGGAAATATATACCTAATATCAAGGTTGTCTTCACAAAAATGAAAACTTTGTCTAAAACAAGCTGTAAAAGGACAAGAACAAAGGAAAAGCACACATCTGCACTGCTGACTCAGATGTTGTAGTTTAAACCAGATATGGCCAGTGACTTGACAGGCGCCAACTTTCTGCCAGAATCTGATAATAAATGGCCCTGTAGAATCTCTACTATTGAATTAGCACTTTTAATGAATTTGGTCTCGCTGAAATGTGTTCATGCTGAAGGCCAAATGGTTTTCGGAAGGAAAATATTTGCAACAACAAACATCATAGAAAAAGAATGCAGCCCAAATCATATGGGCTCAAGCTTTTCTTCACATGCAGAGACATTCTTTGCACTTAACCTTAGGGGGAAAGTTAACAAGAAATAGGATAAGATGCCATGTGGATTCATCACAATTATGTATCATGATTCTTAAATCTGTATATTAATAACTTTACAGGTAAGATAAATAGGGGTTATTCCAACCAACTGTGTGGTTATATTGCTTCATTAAGCCACAAGGTCGTCCTGGAGCACATGGTCAGGTGCTCTTTCAAACTAAAACCGGGAAATATTGACGGCCATTAGTGTAATCACATTAAATGCTAATGTGTTTTGTAAAAGCACTAACAGTTCCTGTGTGCCAGCTGTCAGTCTGCAGTTCTCTATGATGTTCAAACCAGTGTTCCTGTTAAATGTGTTGGCGTGGTCATTCACTGTGGCTGATCAAATGCTGCTGGATAGAGTATGTGACAGGTACCGCTCTGTGTGTCAGGTTTTCACTTTCTCATTCATTCAGTCTGTGTTTCCTGTTTTTACTTCACACTCACCCCTCCTCTTGTTTCAGATCACTACACTTACTGCCCCTGTTTGTCGATCAGTTGCACCTGTTATCCTCACCACTCTAGTGTATTTATTCTGTCTGTTTCCCCTTACTCTGTGGCACTTCGTCTCAGTATCTTGTGTCTAGCGGTCCAGCATGCTCCTTGTGTCTGTCTTCTTCTTGTTGTTCTTTTGGCCTTATCTTTTGCCTACTCTCTGCTGGATTTGTTTGCTTGTCTCTGATCACTTGTATACTGAACCTGCTTTGGCAAGTTACTCCTTTCAATTGCCTGTTTCTCAGTTTGGGTCCATCTCCAGTCGTATGGAGAAGACAGAAATTATTGAAGGCCAGGGAAGTAGAAGATGGCTTTAATATGTCTGTGGTTGCTGTCAGGGCAGTGTTGAAATAAATACCAAAGAAACACTCAATATAAGAACTAGAACTGACTGTGAATGTTGACCCTGACATTTAGCAGACTTTTGAACTCAGCTGTGTAATATGCATCTGTACACCATTACAGCACTCTCCTACCAGATTCTCTTTTTCCTTTGACCGCATGTCCATCTTGTTGCTGGGAAGTTCAACTTTGGAAATAATTAGTGTTAAAAAACAAAAACAAGCCTTGGAGGGCAAACCCATTACCCTCCTAGAAATCAGCAGTTAGAACAGGAAATGACCTGTACAGCCAATGGCTGTTTTTGTATGGTCTTGTGCCTGTCTGGTTTTATTTACAAATCTGGAATCTAAATGAAGCAAATTTTGAGATCTGAATGAACCAACTTTGCAGTTACCCCCAATCAGGAAATGTAGTTGGTTTCCAAATATCCAAACTATTACAAAACCCTTGAAAACCCACTAGATATTTATATTAGATATTTATGTAATTAGATGTTAAATCCCTGTTGATATACAGCAACTGTCACTTTGTGGCTGTGTTGACAAACTTAGAGACTGAACTTAAAGAAGAAGAAGTTAATCATTCTACCAGATGTGTCTAATCCTAATTTAGAAACTGTAACTGGGCACGGCAGACTTGCAGCTTTGAGTTTCTCCACATGTTGAAGAAGTGTGGCTGTAGTAAGATCAGTATTCTGCAGTGTTTGAGTTTGGAGGGTGGAATCTTAACTGTATAAAAAAAGTAGACGTAGCCATTGTGATGTTTGTGGACTATCGTTTTGAAGCCTCGAGTTTGGCACTTCAGCCGTTGCCATCTTAACTCCAATGCAATCTGACCTCTTTTTTGAGTCGCCCTTGCTGGCCATTAGAAAGAGTGCAGGTTCATATCATTCTAAAAATAGTCTTTTAACACAATATCAAATCCAAAAAGTGAATATTTGGGGCCCCTTTTGACAGGACTCCTGTTTTAAATGAGTCAGCTTGGAACATGTCAGCCCGACATGTCGAGGTAATGTTACTTTAATTAGCCAGCTAGATACAGCTGATATTGACTGTCCAGCTAGAAATGAGAAGCCTGCGTATGTCTACCTCTGTCTAAAACCAAGGACTCATTGTTTAATAAATACAAACAAATAAGAGTGTGTGGATGAATTTGTAAAAAACAATGTATTGATTGATTGATTGTAATGATGTTAAGATCTGCCAGCGTTTTCATGGGCCCTGGGAAGGGCCTCCCAGTGAATGATGGGGGCAGGGTTTAGCGAACAGTCAGTTAAGATCCGTAACCCCTTCTGAAAGCATCCCAACCCCAGTTAAACTCACATGAAAGTGTGCAGCAGGTGCAACAAGGATGGAATGTACGTTGTTCTGTCTTACTGGGAATTTTCAGTCCTTTTGCGATTTATACAACAATATTTCCCCCACGAGGCAGCAGCGTTGCAGCGTATTGCTCAACTACTTCGATGACTTTACCTTAGACAACGGCTCCATGGGCTTCTGAAATGCTTGAACCTATGAATCACAGATCCCAGTGGAGGGAGGAAAGCAAAGAGGTAAAAGGGATGATGAAAATGAAGAAACTACATGCAGGGTTGATCCAATGGGCGTGAAGCTGAAAAAGGTTCATGGATTAGAACATTCATTTTGGCTGTACTATCTATTCCGTTTCTTAACAATCCACATGAGATCAGTACTGTCAGATCATGTTTTCTCTTTGTCTAGCGGAATTGGTCTGGGTGGGTCCGTTTTTTTAAATCATTACACATCTATATTTTTAGTCTTCACAGGTCGGGATGTCCTTAAGTGGCCATTGTGTGAATTTATGGGAAACTTCACAGACAAATTTAGGATACACAAAAAACTACAGTGGGTACGGAAAGTATTCAGACCCCTTTAAATTTTTCACTCTTTGTTTCATTGCAGCCATTTTCCAAAAATCAAAAAAGTTCATTTTATTTCTCAGTAATGTACACTCAGCACCCCATCTTGACAGAAAAAAACAGAAATGTAGAAATTTTTGCAAATTTATTAAAAAAGAAAAACTGAAATATCACATGGTCATAAGTATTCAGACCCTTTGCTCAGTATTTAGTAGAAGCACCCTTTTGATCTAATACAGCCATGAGTCGTTTTGGGAAAGATGCAACAAGTTTTTCACATCTGGATTTGGGTATCCTCTGCCATTCCTCCATGCAGATCCTCTCCAGTTCTGTCAGGTTGGATGGTAAACGTTGGTGGACAGCCATTTTCAGGTCTCTCC
>NC_060153.1:24951103-24971829 GCF_021292245.1 Micropterus dolomieu
CTGACCGTAACCCTATAGAAAATCTATGGGGTATTGTGAAGAGGAAGATGTGATACGCCAGACCCAACAATGCAGAAGAGCTGAAGGCCGCTATCAGAGCAACCTGGGCTCTCATAACACCTGAGCAGTGCCACAGACTGATCGACTCCATGCCACGCCGCATTGCTGCAGTAATTCAGGCAAAAGGAGCCCCAACTAAGTATTGAGTGCTGTACATGCTCATACTTTTCATGTTCATACTTTTCAGTTGGCCAACATTTCTAAAAAAAAATTTTGTATTGGTCTTAAGTAATATTCAAATTTTCGGAGATACTGAATTTGGGATTGTCATTAGTTGTCAGTTTTAATCATCACAATTAAATGAAATAAACATTTGAAATATATCAGTCTGTGTGTAATGAATGAATATAATATCCAAGTTTCACTTTTTGAATGGAATTACTGAAATAAATCAACTTTTTGATGATATTCTAATTATATGACCAGCACCTGTATATACTTCAGATCACACTTGCAAAAGTATTTTCCTGTTTTGAATATATTCTCACGCTTCAGCTGTCTTGTACATTTCAATCTGACCTCAGCTGTTTTATTCATGGACCTGTATAATATTAGGGGACACAGGGGATGGTTGTAACATTTTGACATTTATGTCTGTATCTTGGAGCTCTTTTAGGCCAGTGTGTTCAAAATTATCTCTGCAACACAGACAGAAAATCCATGGTTAAGTTTCAAACATAGAGAGTAAAACGTTTCAATTCGGCCCATAGTCTGGGTTAGATGTAACATACGCTGGGTTGAAATGTAATATTATGTAATAAAGAATATTTAAAAAAAACAAAACATATTGAAATCTTTTTATTCAACAATGAAATTATTTTTTAACATAATGTGTGTGTGTGTGTGTAGAACTCTGATGCTGAATGTGCAGTTTTTCTCCTTATGACTCTTATACGTGTAAGACTACAGTGCTGTGTAGAACTAAAATCTTATTTATGACTGCGAGCAGAAGATTGTTTGTTTAAACAAAGGAGAGATACTAAGTACAAAATGGCATTAGGCCTTGATGTTTCAAGGACTGTGTAAACACAGGAACTTTTTCTTTTTAAAAAGGTACCATCAGAAAAGAAGCAATCTGCATGGAAAACTGTGAAATACATCCAGTGGATACAATACACACTCACACATACTCACCACATTCTTTCAACAGAGGGAGTTACATCCTGGCAGGCCAAAGCATGAAAGCTTGACATGTTAAACGAGCCTGAGATACAATGATGAGTTTTTAGTGGAAAGGACAAGTGAAAATGGAGACAGCAGTGTTTTCTCATAAGTGGACAGTTATGTAATATCATTGATACACTCACTTTTACAACAAACGTTTCGCAACAATTGCATGTTTCTTTTTGATTTTCACTGTGCTGACGGCTGACATGTCCAGCAAAAGCAAACTGATGCAAGAAAAATCATTTTGTGACTAAACAAGCCATCTAATTTATTTATTGTTGTACATTAATTAAATTTACACATATAGTGGTGAGTGTGACACAACTGCAATGGCTGTCAAGAGCTCAAAGCTGAACAACAAAAACATTTGACAGGGTGCTCTTGTGGCCTAGACATTGACCAAAGACGAGAGCTATTAATGAGCAGGTGCGAAGAAAAAAAAACAAGAGTGGTAAAAGAAATCTATGTCAGCTCCCCAAAGATGTCTTTAAAAACAAATCTTAAATAAAAGGGGATAGCAGACACAGCAAAAGGAAAACACAATGTAAATGAGGAGATACAACAATGAATGCTGGTGAATGGAGACGTGACAGACTGTGCAGAATACATGGAAACTTGTTCAATATATTGGATTATATTCATAGACATGTACATGTAATTGCAATGTGGACACACTGTATTTGCATATTCTCACAGTGAGTGCCGCAGCTGCTGGTGAAACGCAGGTTGTAGTAAATTGATTTTGATTTTAATCTTTCACACACTATATGGCCATATACAAGACATATTTTAATTTACATAATAAGTGTTAAAAAAGAAAGGTAAAAAAGACCAGAAAAACAGTACATGTTTAGTAGTTATACCTGAAGTAAATGGCAACAAACGGAAACACAATGTCTCTGTGTTCAAGACGGTTGATGCTTTTTAGGACATTTATGTTATCGATGGCCTTAGTTTGAATCAAGTTGTCACCAGTTGGATTCAAATTACTATATGCATCTTTCTGGTATCATTGTTGTGTCATTCAAAAACATTACCATTTGTAAAAAGAAAATGTAATCCTTCCTGATTTATAGTAAAACACTTGTATATGCAACGTATAAAACAAGACTCCCTTGAAAGGCTTATAAAGGAGACAAAGTATATCACAGTGAAAATGGCGACCATGGCAGTCTATTCAGTAAGACAAAAAAAAAAAAAAAAAAAAAAAGTGAAAATCACTTATCAACATTCTCTCAGTGTGGGAAACTCACGTAGCAACACATTATCAGTACAATGGAAGGAATTGTGAGCAGGAGGAGAAAAGCACTGACCATCAAAATGAGGGATGAACTGTCTTTGGATATTCTTTCCAAAAAACTTTCTGTTGGATTTTACCTGAGTGGATTTTGTTCTGCTGCTTTCCTCATATGGCTCATGTATGCCCTCTCTGGGACAAAAAGTGAACATCAAATTTTCTCACAATTTGTCACCTCAAAATAGACATCAAGACGATCCTCAGACATGACACTGGAAAATGACGACCTTTTTTAATGTTTACTACAAAAAGATTTCGTGGACTAGACAGCTACTGGGTCGACAAGTGCTGGAGCAGCCACTGGTGCAGCTGGAGGAGATGCTTTGCCTTTGTAGCCCAGTGACAGGATGTGTTTCTGCAGGTGTGTGATCCACTGCTCTTGAACAGACAGAGGTCCATGAAAGACTTCTTGACAGAACCTGAACAGCAGGACAGAGAAGGGGAGTGTGTTCTCAGCTGCATTAACTGTGTTAGTGGGATATATTTCTATTTCTAGCAGGTTTCTTATTTTACCATTTCAATTCTTCTTCATTCTCCACCTAATTTTCGTGTTTACTAAGTACTTGAATCTGCTCACCTTGCTTTTCCCTTCAGTTCTCCCTTGTCACTACGCTACACCTCTAGTCTCTTACTGTGCTTTCAGACCAAAAGCGAAGCGAGCTTTCGTGGCGATAAGTTTACATACGAAGTCAATGCAAAGACGCCTAGGGCCGCGATTTCCTGTCGGGCGGCACGAAGCGACGCAAAGGGGGCGGTGCTGGCGACGCGAAGGCAACGCGAAGGGCTTCACGTGAGTTGAAAATTTCCAACTCGAGCGAATTTTTCAGGTTCAAATCGCCTTCTCGTGTTGTGTGTGAACACTTGCAGCGAATGTACTCACGCGAGGAAAGCCTCGCAAAGGATGAAATTCGCGTTTGGTCTAAAAGCACAATTACAGCAAACACACCGGCTTGCCCCACCTATTTCTTATTCTCTCTCTCTGTCTCTATGTGTCTGCTCTGCTGACTTTCTCCACAAGCAGTATGTTTAATAAAGTCACCAAAAAGACACAGAACCGGTCTCTTACAGCAGGTGGTGCACCGCATGTGTAGGAGGCTTGTTAATGACACAGCCTATCGAAACAATCAAATCCAACGTGGTACCCAATAACATCTGCAGTGGTATTCACTTACTCACTTTCACTTTACCTGGTCTGTGCTTTTAAAATATCCACCACGTCTTGTAACGTAATACCAGATAACATCTCTGTCTGCATGCTAAATACTATTTTAGTATTTAGCATACAGACATACATTTTTAAAGTCTATGTTTGGTATTATGCAACCTGGACAGATATAGATATACAGATTTTATATATATATTTATATTAACTATGTACAGTTGTACAAAGTTAATGTGTTAAAATGAATAAAACTTAAATGACAAAAATACAGAACGACCCACCAGTGGTTATGAACACAAAGCAATTTGCTAATTTGAGAATGATTATCTGTCTTTCTTCTCTCATTTCCTGTCACATCTCTACCAACTACTACTTAATAATGGCAAAATGCCATAAACACATTGATTTTTGAATACATGACAACAAAAGCTGCTGAAAATGGTACTGTAGGTACAGTATGACTGGCATTACATACGTCCATTATGAAGGACATTAGTTGACTTGATTTGTTTGAGGTATTTTTATTCATTTTATTTTGTACACATAAACTGTAAAGGTCCGTTATTCGAAACCCTAATGGGTATCTATGTAAATTTATATTTTAGACTGACCTGCACTTGAGGGAATAGATTTTGCCCACCAGTTTGACCAGTGGTGTTAGTGGGGGCTTCGGCAGCATAGCCGGGATGCTGCCTGACCGTGATGGTTGGTGGGAATTGGTGTCCTGATTATTTCCCCGTGCGGTCACTACATGTTTTGGTGGATGGAGCCCTGAAACCACACAGAAAGGTGTTAGAAAAACATGCAGAAAAAATCTTTATCAGTTTCAGCATCTCTGTATCTAGCTATTTTTCAGAGTCTTTCATTTCTCACCCCTTGGGGAGCGCACACCAGGGTCCCTGTGCGCTCCAATAGTCCGTGTGTGTCCTTGCGATTGTCTGGATGAGCCAGCAGTCACACCTGAGTGCTGCACCGAATGCCGCAGGCTGCTGCCAGGCACAGAGTCAGAGTCTGTAGACAGACATGGCGAAGCAGCATTTCTCTGGGAGTGAAAAAATTTACTGTAAATTAGAATTTACATCGCTTAATATATTGTTTGTGTGTATCCAAATGTGAATGGGACTTTTTTTGAACATATTTTTGAGCACAGCCCACCTTCTTGATGAAAAGGTCCCCCATACGATAGCGCTGGGTTATCGCTGCCACCTTTTCTGGGTCCTTCCGGATCAACTCACTGAGGAGTTCGATAGGTGAACTCGCTCCGTCTGCTTTCCATTCTATGATTCCTAGCTGTCGGAGGTGGGCCCGCGCATGACTGGCCAGGGCCTTCCGGTTTTCAAATTCAAACCCACAAAGCTCACATGATGTGTCTGACACAAAGAAGATGAGACATATTTTGACAAGCACAGGTATAGATACCAACGACAGATTAATCATGTATTACCAGTTTGGTGTTGTCCTGGAATACTTTTGTAATGTTATAACTGCGTGAAAACTGAGATTTGTGGTATTTTCCCCATACGTTGAACCTGGTTAATCCTCCACTACCACAGTGAGTGGTTTCATCTCATCTAACAGAACGTTTTTTTAAAACCTCTCCACGTGTGCATGTGGATTTTAGTGTATGCAGGCAGGGGCAGCAGAGTGATGGCAAGACTGCTGTTTTCCTGTTGAGGTAAAAGTGAAATGCTTCCCTTAGTCAAAGTACAGCACGTGTTGAGACATCATCGCACTGGGGGATGCGTCTCATAGAGAGAGATTATGTGGAAAAGCAGCTAATCTGTAAAATGAAATTTGAAGGATGAGAGTGATGCAATTCTGTTTTTCATCCTGTATCCTATCCTGCCTGCTGCACTCAGACCCATTTGTTCCTACTTAGATAGGTCACAAATATAAAGTGTGTTTTTTCATTTCCTTAAACACCTGGCCAGTGTAGTTTTTAACAAGAGTAACTACTGTATTTGCTGAGGATTATTTTCAGTTGCGGGCTAACACACCTTTCGTGCTCTAGTGAGTATTGTATGTAGGACTGACTCGGTACCCATGTTCATCACAGTTAAGAAACATGTCACAGAGTAGTGCAGCAGTGTGACTCACCGTGATTGTTAAACTCACATAAATAGCCAAACTGTTGCTTTACAGTGCTGTTAATCTCTTACCGGCGTGTGAGGCCCCACTCTTGCCAGACGGGGATTTCTCTTTCATGGAATAATCGAGAGGTGAGGTGCAGGAGTTGGTGGATGGGTCCCTTGACTGGAGGCTGTCCAGGGACCTTCTGGAGCCTTGAGGGGTCCACGTGGCTTTGCCTGATGACCCGCTGCGCACAGACTCTTTCTTGCCTTCTTCACCCTGCATCATGACCTCTTTGAGGAGATCAATCGGTGATGTTTTGATCGACCAGGTGAGGCCGAGCTGGCGCAGGTGGGCACGGGCGTGGCAAGACAGGGCTTTGCGTGTCTCAAACAGCTGGCCACAGTAATCGCAAAGGACTGTTGGCAGGGACGGGACGTCTGTGGAGGACACTGAGAAATGTAGGAGTGAAAATAAGAGGATACATCTAACTTTGGTGTACATACACAAACCAATTTATAAACTCAAAGAATAAGGGATATATCATAGCTGCTGACAGCATGAATCAAAAATTTACTGAACTGCAGCATATAATAACATGATATGGTGACGAACAAATAGCATTTGTCAACAACTCTTGTAGATCAATGGCTCTCTGCTTTACCTGCATTGAGAGGCTTTGAAGCAGCAGCAGCGGGTGACTTCTGCTTGGGAGAATTGCTGTTAGTGCTTGATCCCTTGGGCTGAACAGACACCTCTACCTCCACAGGCTCAGACTTGGGCTTCCTGTAAAGGGGGTCCACTGCAAGCCGAAAGCCTTTCTTAGCCTTTGGCGCCTTGTTAACAGGAATTTGAGGAGACTGAGTGAGGGATGTGGAGAGAAATGAGGTTTGTGATTGGCTTGCAGGTGATGGCGCTGCAGATGAGCTCCCTGTACAGTTTGTTTTGAGGGGGTGTATGGCTTCTAGCATGCCACTGCTGACAAGTTCCCTAACAGTGTCAATTGCAGAGCTTTTCCCCAGCAGGTCAACCACTCCGATCTGACGCAGATGAGCGCGTGCGTGGCAGGCCAGGCCTTTACGATTCTCAAACTCCTCCCCGCACAGAATACAGGTACACTCCTCTGAGGTTTTAGACTGTTTGCTTGGAGGAGATGCCGGCGGAGAGGACAGACTGGAGGGACGTTTGGAAGAGGATCTAGGCGGACTGTTTGAGGTGAGCTCCTTGTGTTGTTCACTGCTGATAGGCTTGAGGTCTTCCTCCTCCATGATCTTGTAAAGAAGATCAATGGGGCTGCCCTTGATCTCACTGTCAGGGATTCCAATGTGGCGCAGATGGGCCCGAGCATGACTGGCCAGGCCTTTGCGTGTCTCGTACCAGCAGCCACACAGCTGGCAAACATGGACCTCATCGTTGGTGTCTGAAGAAAATGATGAGTGAAAGGTACCCAGTCACAAGGAGACAATGCCATCATGTTAACTTTACAAAAACAAAAATGCTACATTTATAACTACCTGGTATGAATGGTCATGTAATCATATAATGTACCTGGGAGTTGAAGCTCCCCTTACGACTTTACACATTTCTTTATAACATCTATTCAAAATTCAGTCATACCTAGGGTGATGGGGGCGTCAGTTTCAAGCGGCGCCCACAGTGGCTTTGTTGTGGTTTGGCGCTCTAAGGAAGATGAACTGCTGCCTTCACTTGCACTAGATGCAACCAGCCTAAGACCAGAGGGGGATGATGGGAGGAGAGAGGTTGTTGCATCTTTCAGTCTGGCTGGAGATCCCTCGTGATCCTTCTTTTGCGGAGTTGACATGACCCTACTCCCTTCTTTGAAGGAATCACTCCTGTCCTCTGGTACGGACGACGTCTTGGACTCCTGCTGGGATGATTTTTTGAGAGGGGTCAACCCAGGTACAGAAGAGTCTGCTTTGAAATCAGGCAGGGGGCCATCTCTCTCCTGGATGAGCTGGTAGAGGAGGTCAATGGGAGCTCCGCTGTTTTCTGATGTTATACCGAGCTGCCGTAGATGGAGGCGGGCATGGTTGGAGAGTCCTCGTCTTGTCTCAAAGTAAGTTCCACAGACCTCACACATGATTGGCTGTGGGGTTGCTGGGGCAAGTTCAGATGGGAGTTTGTCATCACAAATTAAATGGGAGAACTTTAGTCAAGAAAAGGAACAAGCCTGAAGCTTGTTTTGTAATGACCTGACAAACACTAAAAATCCTGACTAATATTTGCCATTTGCTTCCAGCCTCCAACATTCACTTATGTCAAAATTAGATAATAATATGAGTTTCAATTAACACAACTCAGTAGGGATGCACCAATCTGACTTTTTCTCTCCAGGTAAAAATTCAAATAGCTCAACTCAGGTTATATGCTGATACCAATACCAGTTCTCTCGTTTTCCCAACTTTGAAATCTCCAGCACATGTGTATCACACTACGTGGGATTCTTTGAGATCCGTTATCTGCAGGGTAACATGAGGTCAGAGTTTGCTGTGCCACTAAAAACTAAGGAGGTGGCCAGCCATGACTGAATGTACCAGAAAGAGGAAACACGTCTCTGCACGATATCTATTTGGTAGATCAGATTGCTGCATCCCTACATAACAAGCCTAGAATAGTGATATGCACAACTAACTGCAAAGAGTAAAATGGGATCAAATTAAATAAGTATTTAAATAAGATATGAAACAAGGCATATCCTGGATTACGTTGTACTGAAAGAAATAATGAGACATTGTTCAAGAATCAAATCTACTGTGATGAAATCATGGTGATAACTAATGAAATAAAACCAACAAGTAAAGAGAGCATGAGCACATTTAGGATCTTTTAACAATGTAACATCAGAAATGTAATTATTGGTTACTATTATATAAGAGGCTCTCTTACCTTGTGAATCCATGGCTGCTGATACTGTTTATTTAGAGGGATGAGAAAGTTGATTTCCAGCGGATTCCGTGTTGAAGAGGATGTTTTAAATTTTCAATCCTGATTCAAATAATTTAATATTATCACTAGCGTGGAATACATTTTACAGATCAGATATTTTTAGTTGTTATAGATGCCGAAATGCAAAACAAACTTCCAGACAGCCAACCTTAAAATAACGTGACACGATTGCAACCTCGCGACAGTAAAATATCTATGTCTAAGTTATCTACCTATTGAAAAACATCCCTATTTCAGTTTGTACTGTTCGCATTTTAAAAAAGTATCAATAGACTAATTATACTTTTGTAAGTGGCCGAAGCATCTTGTAAGTTAAAGATATAAAAGCTAACCCTGAGCTAATGATACCTCTGTTGCTAACGTTACCTTTGTTTTGCTAAGGAAGCAAGCTACCGTTAGCTGCATGCTAGCTCAAATTACATTTAATTTTAGCGGAACAGACAGTAGCTACACATCGTGCCACCTTGACTAGAAACCAAACGACAGTTATAAATAATAGATAGATAATGGTTAATTTACCTCAAGCCAGAACAATCTGCCTCAGTGCATCAGTATCACTCCCATTGACAAGCTTAGCTGAAGTAATGGTACAAATATTCCCTGTGTCGTGTTTTTTCAAAATAAAAGTACCGGGGCCGTGCCACCACAGCCTCAGGAGACGTGTGCCCTCTAGTGACCATCTACGTGTAATTATATTTTACAGTGAAAAAGAAAACTCACTATTTGATGTTACTGGTAAGCGAATCACAACAAAATCACAGAGCCGGAGGAGGGAGGGTAATATTCCGAGATAAAACTCAGACTTTAAGAGATTTATGAGAAGAAAAAAAAAACTTGGATATTCTCTGAGATAAGAGTAGAGTCTTTAACAGGCCAAGAGGAGAAGTAACAAATGGGGAATTTAAGCAAAATGAGTATTAACCAATGCCTCTTGGATAACAGAACTACACTGCAACCAGTCATGAGAACCCTACATGAATATGTATGAATGAATGAAACTGCACCTGAAACTTTGTAGGGGAGAGCGGGTGAGTTCAGCCAGTTTTTACTTGAGGTGTCTTTAAAGTGAGGACATGACAGTAATGTCTCCAACTAAAATATGTACATATAATTTAGGATGTCTGTCTTCCATTTATAGAAGCATGCCATGATGGTTTTTGTTCTAAAATGCCACATCATTTTGGTGATGCATAAAAATGCATTGTAAAATTACATTAAAATAGCTTGCTCAACTTCCCCCAGGTCTTTTGGCTCAAATTACTCCATCCCTGCCATTTTAACAAAATCGTGTCATTCAGCAGTTCAAGGGAAACATCATACTAACAGTATAGCCTCATATTATAACTTCATAAAGCAATAACACATGCGTAAGATATTCTCAAACCTTTAATTGTTCAGACACAAGAATCAGGACTCCTTGAGCATAAAAAAAATCACTTTGAATGGCAAAATACAGTTTTTTTTTATCTTAAATGTGCTTATCACTTATTCCATGGGCCTCTCTTCATCACAGGGTGAGTAAAATGGATGACTCTTCAAAAATGTGTGGTCACATGACCAATTTTATCAAGACTTTTACTTAAATTAAAGTATACAGTACCACACAGTAGAAACATGCTAACAGAATTTTATATAAAGTATTAAAAAGTAAAAGTACTCTACTAGGCAGCACAATGGTTCCTGACAATGTGATATAACCATATATTATATTTTCAGATTACTATTACTGATGTATTAACATGTAAGCTGTAGCTGGTTGACGTGGAGCTTATTTTAACTACTTTATACCGTGTTGGGTAGTTAAATCCTTAACAATGTATTGTGTGTCAAAAGTAACTACTTACTGCAGCTATCAGTGTTGTTGACAGCAAATGTTGTGGTTAAAGCAGAATAACATGAATGTACTCAAGTACAATATTCGTACTTCAAAATTGTACTTAATTACAGTATTTGAGTTTCTTACCAACACTTCAAGGTGTATGGGGTTCACTGTCCCAATGTATGACAATATTTAAGACTGAAGTCATCCTGTCTGAGTCAAAGTGACACAGATGCACAATCTCATCTCAACTTTTACTTTGAAAGACGCTCTTTTCCTTTCCGGAGGCCACAGCTCTGGCCCTGCCTACTTCTTGCACGCAGCCGTCCCTTCTTTGAGTACTTTCTCCTCCTGCCAGTAGCAGATCTTTTCGCTGCAAACTTCTTCTCGGTTTCACATAAAGACAGGTGAGTAAAAAATAAGTATATGTTTGTTTGTGTGTGTGTTTTCTGTCTGAAGTTCACATTATGTGTGCACGGCTCGGCCAAAAGAAGCCCGGCACAGGGAGACAACAAAGAACCAGGTTTACTACATTAAGCTAATGTTACGCTAGCAATGCGGGTGAGTTTTTTCCCCTCCTTAAGTATTTGGGCCTGTTTCTGGCTCTTTCTTTGTCCCTGTTTCTGCAGCTTGCAGGAGAGACTGCTCAGTGCCCCCTCGCTTTGTTCAACCTTTGCACCCACCAGCTCATTTGACAAACGACTTTAAGTGTAAAGCTTGGAGCTACACAGCTGAGCTTTGACCAAGTAATGTTAATGTCTGCTACTCGACGAACTTTAAGGGTTGTTGGCGTTAAACTGTTGAATTATGACAAGGAAAGACAAATGCGGGTTCTCCTTGTTTGTTGTACCACCAAAACTATGTTTATTTAAAAGAATAAACACCTAATGGCTGCTGTGAAGGCCTGGCTGGATCAACATTAAAATCAAATGCTGCGTTCAATGTAACTGCAGTGGTTAAAACTGCAACCATGTTTGTTTTTTTAATCTCATGCACATTTCTAATATAAAAAAAAATATATATATATCACACCCAGTGAGTATGTGCTTTGTCACGGTTATGTAACCGTCCTAATAGGCTATTGTTCCCTGCTGGCTGAACATGACTTGCATGTGACCTTAAGTCGGTTTGCCTTACTGAGCAAGCTTTTGAGCAGTGCACAAACTATGAAAAAGCTGCAAAACCTGGAAACCAGGTTATTGGTGTTTTCTGTGTAAATATTGTATTTGTGCTCTTGCTCATGTTGCCTGAGGGTCATGTTGTTATCAAAGCTCCTCCCATCTGAGCTTATCTATCTTATCTGCAAGTGTGTATGAGCATCAGGAACTTTCTGTTAACTATGTGTATCTCTATCTCTCCCTCAGTCATTTGCCACCAACATCATGTCCTCTGGAAATGCTAAGATTGGCCAGACTGCCCCAGACTTCAAAGCCACAGCTGTAGTGGACGGACAATTCAAGGAGATCAAGCTGTCAGAATACAGAGGTAACTGGTATTTTTCATTGGTTTTATACACCAAAAGTAATGGCGGTATTTGCGGTTTAAAAAAAAATAATATATATATTTTTAAAGTGGAGACCCATCAACTTTTGTTGGAGGAGGGCATATCTAATGTAGGTTGACTAGAATGAATACCTGCCTCATTTTCTTCCTTCTGTGCTGTTCAGGGAAGTATGTCATCTTCTTCTTCTACCCACTGGACTTCACCTTTGTGTGTCCGACTGAGATTATTGCTTTCAGCGACAGAGCAGAGGAGTTCCGCAATATCGGCTGCGAGGTTATCGGCTGCTCCGTAGACTCTCACTTCAGTCACTTGGCATGGTGAGAATTTCCTTACTGACTGTTTCAGTGGAGCCAATAGCTGTCAATAACATCCACTCGGCCTACTTGTGGCATAAGCAGAGAAGTTTTAACAAAATGTTTCTACTGCTTTAACAGATCTACATCAACAATGTGAATCTCTCAACAAATATACAAAACACTTGAACACTGTGGGACACGAAAACCCCACACAAGGAATCTATTAAATGAAAGCTGTGGTTCAGACTTCACTTTCAGTATCAGATCTTTGAAATACTCAGCTGTCTGATATCTAATTGTCGGACCATGACTCTGTAGATATCAGATCATGGGCAGGTGAAGACATATGCCTATCGTGCGGGAGACCAGGGTTCAATTCCCACTGCGACACATGTGAGCAATGTGTCCCTGAGCAGGACACTTAATCCCTAGTTGCTCCAGGGGCGTGTGACCTCTGACATATATTGTAAGTTGCTTTGGATAAAAGCGTCAGCTAAATGAATTTAAAAAAGAAGAAATTACTCTTTACATTAAATGACAGAGATTGGGACATCCCTAGTTGGCAATTTCTAAGTAGTCCGAGGGGTTTAATGAGGGGTTTTGGCAGATCTGAAACAACCCCCACCCCAGTTTATCTCTCGTCACTGCTGTTTCTGCATATTCTTGATAAGTTCTGAGTCCTGATATACTGAGAAGAGGTAACGGTCTCTTAATTTTCAATTTGAATGGGATACTAAATTACCCAGCAGTGTATTGTTTTAGCATTTACATTTGACAGACTGTGTCTTACCTCAGTTGGAACATGCTCTCATGTCGTCATTGTAGGTTTTAAGGAGCATCTTCACTCATGTAATGAGTGTATTTTTTAAAAACAGTTTAGATCTTTGCTGTCCAAAAGGCATTTTTCAGTTTGAAGCGTGAATTCAATTGTTTTGTCCACCACTGCCAGAAAGACGAATTGTTTTCTTGTGTTTAGGTAACATTGAGGGCTACTTTGTCCTCTGCTTATGATATCACTTTAGTTTTACAACCACACTTATCCATAAAGTACCACTACATGCACTGAATCTTGAAGGATTACATTTATTTATTTTAAATAACTTAAGTACAGTACATCAAGACAAGTCCTGTATGCACTCACAACACTAAATGTTTTTTTTAAATTAGCTAATTATAATGTCATTTTTATCCTACAGGATCAACACACCAAGGAAGCAAGGAGGTCTGGGAAATATGAAAATCCCCCTTGTGGCAGACCTCACCAAGACAATCTCCAGAGACTACGGTGTGCTGAAGGAGGACGACGGCATCGCATACAGGTCAGACTGCTTATGTCATTTAAATAGTAAGCACTGAAAGTGTGGAGAGACTAAAGGATGTAGATGTGACAACGTTATGCAATACTATAACCTTAATGTGTGCCTTTCAGGGGTCTGTTTGTGATCGACGACAAGGGCATCTTGAGGCAGATCACCATCAATGACTTGCCTGTGGGGCGCTCTGTGGATGAAACTCTGCGCCTGGTCCAGGCCTTCCAGCACACTGACAAACATGGAGAAGGTGAGTAAAATTGTTTGTGTTAAAGCTTTATTTATTTCAAAATCATGAATTTGTAACTAAATGCATTGATCATGTTGGTGGCCTTACCACCTACTCCTAGACATTTCATCAGTAACTGCTGATTACTTAAATGTAGTGTGCATGTGTGTGGTGTTTTTAACCTCATAGTTAAAAAAGTAAAACTTTTGTCAGATATTAAATTAGGAGTACTGCTCTTTCTTGTGATGTGTGCTTGACAAAACATGAATGAGCTAGAGCTGAGGAAATGGTGCCGGCATTACTTGGTGGTTAAAAAGTCATCTGCCTGAAACATTCAGTTCATGAGTGCTGGATTCCTCTTTCACCTTCACTGCTTTTGATACATACTTTTCTTGATCTCTGGCACATCTAATAGAAACACCCCCTATGTACAACCCCTAAAAAATAATTTATACGAGTTTCCCTTTAACTGACTCGAAGGGTTAGTTTGTGGACATAGCCTTGCATTATTACTTTACCCTTCCTGGAAATTGACACATGTACTTTGTCCTGCTGGATATGTGTCACGTATGCCTTGTAGTAAACTTTGTCCCTTCTCCCTCTCCACCCAGTGTGCCCTGCTGGATGGAAACCTGGGAGCGACACCATCATCCCAGATGTTCAGAAGAGCAAAGACTTCTTCTCTAAGCAGTAAACGTGAAGACCTTCCAGCTGACTTTAGCACTTGCCTTCAGATAAGAGGTGTCCCTGTGAAGCAGTATATCATAGCGTCCAATGCTTTAAATCCAACAGCATTTCAGAACTTAAGATAAATCCTTGTTAAATTTTATCTTTGTACGTCCAGTGTACAAGTGGTGACCAACCTCATAGTCTCAAGCACTGAAAGTCAAGTTTTGCTCCCCTTTTATTTTATTTTTTTAGAAAAAGTATTGATACTTTTCGTTGCTGTCAATAATAATTTACTACCATCTCTATTAAAACAAGGGGAAAAATGTGACTAACCTGTGTTGTCTGATAACTGAAAGGGGACTGCTGTATGTGATATTGTCAGTTATTCCACATGTGACCTCTAGATGGAGCCATAAATCTTCCTGAATCTGTGATTGGTGTCTACTAGTTTAGTCTCTTGAAATCTTTGAAAATATTTTGCCAGCAGACAATTTTTGGAATGAGCTTGGCATATCAGTCCTGTGCCTGGCAGAGGATCTGAGCATGTTACAAGGCCGTAAAATCTTTGTTAATATGGGAGTTATGACTCAGCACAGCAACCTAGCCTTGCCAAATGGCACTGCAGCTCATTGGGGAAGACTGGATTGTTGGATATGATTTAACAGACCTGCATGACTCTCCCAACTACAGATACATGTCACTGTTTGAGGCAAAGAGTTAACCACATGTATCATTGTTTTACATCCTTTCCAAACTAATGACAATACCTTCTCCCCCCAGTGAGTATGAAACATTGGATGGCACCAGTCCATGTCTTATTTACTGAAGTAAAAAATATAGTGGGATACACTCTTCAGATAAACTGTACAGCCAATCATGATTATTTTCAGGTAATTTGTTATGTATGGATCCTACATGTCTCTGCCATTTATTTCTGCCAGCTTTTTTAAAGCATCAATTCTTGTAACTTTAAAACTGGCTCTCACATCAGTCTATTCTAAATGTTTCTCTGGAACTTTTTTCAACCCTGTTTCCTCAACTACTGTGTGTTCTCTCGACTTGTTTTGGGAAACTGAAAGCAAACGGGGAAACTCCCTTAACTCGAATAAACCACTCATTGACCAACCTCTTCATTTACACATACACATTGTGGTGTGAAGGTGGCGTCAAGGGGAGCTCGGCAGCAGCTCTGACGGGCAATGTAGGAGGGAGTTCCCGGAAACCTTTTCGTGATGTGACGTTTGCCAGCAAAACTGACTATATTTGGACTGACGTATGTACGTCAATACGGAAACAATCCTACGCTGGGACGTCTCCAACGTCAAGCAACTGCTGCTGTTAACTTAAACTGCTGACCAGAGAGATTGACAACACTGTGGTTATGTTAACGAGAATCACTAACAATTCCTAAGAGGTGGCATTTGTAAGATAGGCTACATAGAACCTCAAAAAGAAACAACACATATGTCTCGGGTTCATAATTTCATTTACTTAAATATATACTGTACAAGTAAAAACTCAGCAGGTTCAACCTGACAAACACAAATAAGTTACATAAGAATGAATGACAAATTGCAATTAAAGTTAAATGTAAACAGGCAAAGTCAGGACGACACTTTCAATAACTTGTTCAAAAATGCCCGAAGTGTTTTAGTCTATGATTTCTTTGTAGGCTTTTTCTCTTTCAGCCAAAGAAACCATAATGGTCCGGTTCTCTCTCACAGACAATGTATAAAGACATTGTTCATCGTTTTGTCAGTGCAGTTCTTTCCCAGTGTTTTTAAAAGTGCATTGTTTCTTCAATAAGACTTGACTTTGGGCGCTAACATGAGCTGGCAGCCACTGCTCACGTGTGTCATGACTTTCTGTTTGAGTTGGGCCACCTGCTCTCGCAGTACAGAAGCCGTGTTTGACAGTCCGGCGTTGTCAGTTTTCAAAATTTTCACCTTGTCCTCCAGACGAGAGATGCGCTCCAGCTTGCGCTTCCGACACTTGGAGGCTGCGAGCCGGTTCCTCAGCCGCTTGCGCTCCGCTTTGATCCGCTCCTGGTTCTCCATATCGATGGGAGACATCGGCGGAGACCCACTGTCGCTGCTCTGCATGTCGGGGACTGTCTGAGGCTCCTCTTTCAACCCGCCGTACCGCTGCGAATGGATGCCCGCACCGGCCAGGGCGTGCTGGAAATGGTGAGATCCGTGCGCAACGGCCTGGGGATGCTGGTGATACTGGTGGTGCGGCAGGTAGCTGATAGTGGTGGAAGGATAGTTGGCTGCAGAAGACAGGCTGGCGTTCGTGCTGCAGCCGCCCAGGGTGGTGTACTCGAGCTCTGGCTGCATGGATGAGCCGAACACTGAAGCTGGAGTCGAGCAGGCAACCCCACCGGCGCTGATGGACACGTTTGGAGGAGCCATCTGGTTCATCTTGTGTAGGTCGTCCAACGCTTTAACAAAACCGTCAGCAAAGCCCTCCTGCTCCTCTGTGATCCCGCGGTTGTAGAGGTAATGTGCAGGTGTCGGCGTTGTAGTGATCACCCCGTTGCTGTTCTGGATGATCAATCGCTCCAGTTCAGGAGAGGCGAGCTTCAGGGAGCCCACGTCCGCCGTCCCCGCGGAATAGAAATCACTGTCGGCGCGCAGGTGCTGTGACTTGAAGTTTGAGTTCCGATATGAGTCGGAGAAGTTCAAGTTCATATTCTGCTTTAGCAGCTTGTAGTCTGGCAGGGCTGCGCCTGGATGGCCATAAGCAGAGAGAAACGAGTCGTCATAAAAAGGCTGTTCCATTATTGTGGACATATTTCAAATTAGACAGTCAAATACAAGAGTGCGCTGCAAAGCTGCTGCTTGGACACCGAGGCTTCAGTGTCCCAATTGATTCAATCTCCGGCACAAAGTCCCGCTGTATTATTATACTGAAGATCAAATCTATCAAAAACAGAGCAAAACTTCCAAAATAGTGGAACTGTACTGTACCAAGTCGTCGATTTGTACCTTTAGTTGGATTCAAAGCGGAGTCCAGTGACTAATTCAGATGTTTTCAATCCACTCGTGAGTAGGAGTCTTTTCTGCTATGAATTTGGGCTCCACTTCTGTTTCCTCTTTAGTGACATGCGGCCGTCGAGCTCCGCTATATTTATATGGTCCGACTCCGCCAGCTCTCGAACCGGCGTGCTGATTGGTTGTTTCCTCTGTGGTCCCCGCCTCCGGGATGTCAGATAGACTCGATGACGTTGTTGCCAGTAACAAGGACTGTAAACAAGACGAGGCCTATTCGGCTTGTGGGAAGCTCAACCCAGGTAGGCTAAACACATAAAAGTGCACGTCCACACTCATTGTCATTTATTAACAGGTCGGTTTCAATGTGTCTCTCAGCTCAAATCCATCCAAAAACACGCTGAGCCTTTTCCAACCTTACCGGGACACTTACAACACTCCAGCAGCCACTTTGCCCTCCATCCTCAACAACAATCTCATCGGTTAAGGATAGCCTATATAGTCTGCTGCTGAGTCATGCGCTCCAAACTGATATCGCCTGGCCATATTTGGGTATCCTGGCGCACCAGTTCCTCCCTGTCAGGAGCGGGAAGCCTTTCCCATCCTGGCGCGCTTCCATCTCTTCGACATGTGGGAGGCGGAGGAGGCGCACCGCTGCCCTCCTTCACCCTGCAGGCAGGGAGAGGATGGGTAGGTGGTGTAAACTCTTGGGCGTGATGTCTTCAAAAATGCATGAAGCATAAAGTGTGTCTGGCAGATGAAGACATATGCTCGGGGTATCAGATAGAAGTACCTATGTAGCCCATTCAACCAGCAAGGTTGAGATCGGATAGGCTTAATACTCAGTGATGGAAATATAGCCTATAATAGGACTAACTGCTGCAGTAGGCTACTTAATTCATATTGTCAGAATTAGCCTGAGTAGTTTTATCATTCAAATATAATATCCATCTCTGACTCCTGCCAGTAGGTATACGTTGCTATAGAAATAAAGAGAGTGTAAACAAATGATGGAGCCTTTAAAAACATGTCCCATGAGCTGAACACCTGTTTGATAGAAAGACGTCTTTGTCTTCTCTATATGGTAATGACCTCTGAATCACTTCCCAGAGGGCCATGCACCCACGCATGTTCATATCTTTTAGTTAGACTTTCCAGCTTTCTGCATTATAGGCTACCTATCCTCAGGTCACGTGTGTGCGTCTGTGGTGTTTTTTTTGTCATTATGGCAGCACCTCATGCATCAATGTTTCTTTTTTTAATCTAGCACTCTTTTACAAATGTAGTAATTTGACTGGAGGATACAGTTTTTAATTTATCTGAAGAAAATCGCTTTATAAATGAAGTTAAATGAAGAGTTGAAAGTCATAATGTTTTGTATCATTGAACTGATGTTCAACTTATGCCCTCCTAGACCACTGAAGGTAAAGTATCAGACAATTGCACTGGGGTATAATAGTCTGATTTTAAGTATAGCATCTCCTGCGTTTTTAAACAACAGTCTTCTGCCAGTCCGCCTTAGAGCGCACACATGACAAGAAAGCTGAGCGAGGAAATTTGGCAGGTAATGAGGTAAGAACTGGATTTCTGAATTCAGTCTTAGTTTCTTCTATGTGGAGCAGTGTAAAAGATGACCGTGTTATTGTCTTTGGGTTTTAAAGGGTACTTCAGTGATGTAGTATTGCAATCCAAATGCCCACTTATATTAAACTCCTGATAAAACATTTTCACTTTCAAGCCAATGCTGAGACAACACTTATGACGTCATCTGGGTTATTTTCTCAGTTAGTTCCAGTTCACATGCTAAGCCATACTCCTCAAAATGACTGAAATGAATGTGTTTGATGGGTACCTGGCCACTTTAAGTGGCAATACAAATTTAAACAATTTTAATTGCTAATTAATTTTTATTACAGGTTAAAGGGTAACTTCAGTATTTTTCCAGTAATTTCCCATGTGTTTATGTGTGACAACACTATGGAAAGGACACTTGTAAGAACAATCTGAGCATGTCAGTGACAAAACAACCACTTTTTTCAACTGCTTTGACAGGACGCAATTACCCGCAAGGATTATGTTGCAGTCCTGTTTCGCTGCTGCTGACTGCAGGGCACTCAGTCACTACTGGACCAATTTCAAAAAATGTTGTCACATAGACACAAAAACACCATGAAAAATACAGGTTAGCCTTTAAACTCTTGTTTTTAAATGGTGGATGGGGATTTCCCTCATATAATTATCACATGCTTGAACTTTGAACCTTTGCCATCCCCTTTGCGCCTACATGAAATACACTGCTAAAAAAAAATAAAGGGAACACTAAAATAACATCCTAGATCTGAATGAATTAAATAATCTCATTAAATACTCCTTTCTTTACATAGTTGAATGTGCTGACAACAAAATCACACAAAAATTATCAATGAAAATCAAATTTATCAACCCATGGAGGTCTGGATTTGGAGTCACACTCAAAATCAAAGTGGAAAACCACACTACAAGCCGATCCAAGTTTGATGTAATGTCCTTAAAACAATTCAAAATGAGGCTCAGTAGTGTTTTTGGCCTCCACATGCCTGTATGACCTCCCTACAATGCCTGGGCATGCTCCTGATGAGGTGGCGGATGGTCTCCTGAGGGATCTCCTCCCAGACCTGGACAAAAGCATCCGCCAACTCGATGGAGTGAGACATGATGTCCCAGATGTGCTCAATTGGATTCAGGTCTGGGGAACGGGCGGGCCAGTCCATAGCATCAATGCCTTCCTCTTGCAGGAACTGCTGACACACTCCAGCCACATGAGGTCTAGCATTGTCTTGCATTAGGAGGAACCCAGGGCCAACCGTACCAGCATATGCTCTCACAAGGGGTCTGAGGATCTCATCTCGGTACCTAATGGCAGTCAGGCTACCTCTGGCGAGCACATGGAGGGCTGTGCGGCCCCCCAAAGAAATGCCACCCCACACCATTACTGACCCACCGCCAAACCGGTCATGCTGGAGGATGTTGCAGGCAGCAGAACGTTCTCCACGGCGTCTCCAGACTCTGTCACGTCTGTCACATGTGCTCAGTGTGAACCTGCTTTCATCTGTGAAGAGCACAGGGCGCCAGTGGCGAATTTGCCAATCTTGGTGTTCTCTGGCAAATGCCAAACGTCCTGCACGGTGTTGGGCTGTAAGCACAACC
>NC_060153.1:24971929-25153679 GCF_021292245.1 Micropterus dolomieu
CAGGCAGCAGAACGTTCTCCACGGCGTCTCCAGACTCTGTCACGTCTGTCACATGTGCTCAGTGTGAACCTGCTTTCATCTGTGAAGAGCACAGGGCGCCAGTGGCGAATTTGCCAATCTTGGTGTTCTCTGGCAAATGCCAAACGTCCTGCACAGTGTTGGGCTGTAAGCACAACCCCCACCTGTGGATGTCGGGCCCTCATACCACCCTCATGGAGTCTGTTTCTGACTGTTTGAGCAGACACATGCACATTTGTGGCCTGCTGGAGGTCATTTTGCAGGGCTCTGGCAGTGCTCCTCCTGCTCCTCCTTGCACAAAGGCGGAGGTAGCGGTCCTGCTGCTGGGTTGTTGCCCTCCTACGGCCTCCTTCACGTCTCCTGATATACTGGCCTGTCTCCTGGTAAGGCCTCCATGCTCTGGACACTACGCTGACAGACACAGCAAACCTTCTTGCCACAGCTCGCATTGATGTGCCATCCTGGATGAGCTGCACTACCTGAGCCACTTGTGTGGGTTGTAGACTCCGTCTCATGCTACCACTAGAGTGAAAGCATTGCCAGCATTCAAAAGTGACCAAAACATCAGCCAAGAAGCATAGGAACTGAGAAGAGGTCTGTAGTCACCACCTGCAGAACCACTCCTTTATTGGGGGTGTCTTGCTAATTGCCTATAATTTCCACCTGTTGTCTTTTCCATTTGCACAACAGCATATGAAATTGATTGTCAATCAGTGTTGCTTCCTAAGTGGACAGTTTGATTTCACAGGAGTGTGATTGACTTGGAGTTGCATTGTGTTGTTTAAGTGTTCCCTTTATTTTTTTGAGCAGTGTAATACATCAGATGTAGCTGTTAAATTAGGCCTCACCGGACCTGCTGAATTTCTCTGTAAAACTGTAGGCATTGAGCAAGTGTTTTTTTGTTTTTTAAACTATGTGAAGCAACACTTCCTCCGTTTGTGAGAGTCGAAGCTTGCAATTTGGCCAGCTGTTCTGCAGTGGTCAGTTTGAGCTGAGCTCCTCCCACTGAAACAGTGGTCTGATGTGCAGGTCAGATCTCCTGTCAGTGAAACAGAGAAAGAGAAGTAGTTCTAGGGAAAAAGAGTGAAGTATCACTCAGTGGTCAGTTCCAGTTTCAGAGTGACCTCATCTACTCATTGAAAGTCACCATAGTCACTGCTCTGAGATACCACAAAACTGTGGAAACTGATAAATGTTTGCTTCAGATAAGATGATAAATAAAAATTAGGATGATGATTCTTATATTTTGTTTAATTTACATTTTCTCTGCCTCCTTTTTTGTTCCTTTTTTTGTTTGAGAATATCTTGCCTTAAGCCTGACTGAGTGTGGATGATACGGAAGACTTCTGTGTCTTATCGTTGCTAAATTTGCATGCATTAGAAACTCTGCTATGGAATATTTACATGTAACTTCCCCATTTGAGACCCTTAATTGGCTCTGATGCTCTGAACAATTTCTTGCTCACATGCACATGATTATATGGGGCTGTGCACCAAAATTCACAGACGCACACTACAAACACCTCATACATGCAATTCTGTCACTCTTTTTGAGCGCTGGTGTGATTCAGGTTGACAGATAGGGCAACAAAGAACAAAAGCAGCAGCAGAAATGTGAAGAAAAAAAACATGAAAGCAACAAAGAAGCAAATAGGCACAATCTGCCACAGCAGTACAAACGGCGCCTGTGGCTGAGCCATATAAAGACACTTTTCTGTTCTTTCAGGGCTGTTAGTACATCAATAGGGTACACATTGTGATGGAGAGAGATTGAGTGCATGTGAATTGTGGGAGGTAGATGTCCGCGATAGAATACATGAGAGGAAATAATTACATTTGTCACACTGTACCGTAGATGTGTGTCATTTATAAGAAAGTCTATAATGTCAACCACACACCTGTGCTCACTCAGTTATGAATCATGCTGCCAAGATATATATTTTGTACTCAGAATTCAAAGATCGGGAACTGGCCAAACTAGCTCTACGAGGTGATTTAACCACAGTGTGATTTGAATTGCTAAGTACTTATCTAAGTCAGGATGAGTTATTAGTAATAATAACTTCACTCACTTCACATAGGCCTACAAAACTTTTGTCAGAAAAGGACAAAAGTGAATAATGCCTGGAAGCTGCTGATGTTCATTTGGCCTTCATCAAGACTTTAACTCCCTCCTTTTCTTCTTGCCTCCCACAACAACCTCCGCAGCTCATTCAGGCCCTAAAACACTGGCTAGCTTTATTAAATGAACCAGAAGTAACGCTTCTGCTGCTTCTTTGGCAAGGTCTTCCACCCTGGAAGCCCATTGACCTGGAAGCGGCCTGTAGGTGTGGTGACTCAGGTACGGGTGTTCGTCAGGGCAAAAAGTTGGCTGTCCCCGCGAGGAGGGGACAGCTCACTCCCAAGACTGTTAGTCAGTCCTTAAAGAGTGTGTGGGTCACTTAAATTAATGCTAACAAGCAATTCCTCTTTCACCCCCCTCTCCTCCATAAACTGAACCACATCCCTGCACCAAAAGCCTTTTTCTTCTTCTTCCCCCTCATCGTTATTTGGCTGCCCGTGGGAAATTGAACCTCCTTGTGCATGTAATCGCTTTAATGAAGGCATGTTTAATCAGCATATTCTTCGTCTGTAGCTCCCAGATAGTGCCAAGGAGCCTTGTAGCGACGAGAGACCTTTAGCACAAGACAGGATGATTGCTGGGGCCAAATGAGTGTGGCAGGAAAAGACAGTCGGACGCAGCTGTCCCCCTGGGCTGATGTAACGCATATGGAGCTGTCCTTCCCACTTCCTCTCCATCTACACGGATGCTTAAACTGCCTGTCACTTTGCCAGTCTGTAAAAAAGGCAAACAGCACGACGTGGGGGGTTTAATGAGGTCTAATCTGATTTTACATGCCCATTTGGTTTATTAATTGTGCTGGCTCGTTGTTGGCTTTGTTTTGTTTTTTTTGTTTAAAGAAGACAAACTTGAACTTAATAACGAGTGGGGGATGAAACTTTGAGCGTAATGGTGTTAACTATGAAGCTAGCATATATTTTAGTCAACATTACTGGAGATTGTGGCGCCCTTTGTCTTGTTCTAAATAAATCACATAGCAACAAGACGAAGAGTTCACAGCCATGCTAGTGACTATTTGAGGCTGGCACAGCGCTGCTTTGAGCTGAATTCTAATGCTAGCATGGCACCATGCTCACAAACACAACGCCAACATGCTGATGTTTAGTATGTGTAATGTTTGCTATGTTCACTGTCTGAGTTTAGTGTTTTAGCATGGTAACATTTGTTAATTCGCACTAATAATACAGTGCAGCTGAAGCTGGTGGGAATGTCATTAGTTTTGCAGGTTTTTGGTCATAAACCAAAGTATTGGGCACATAATTTTGAGGTTGGTGCTTTTGTACATTTATGAGTATAATTTAGTCTTTAAAGAATCTGTTTTTTGATTTAAAAAAATAGAGAGGAAACTTTTTAACTTTTTATGGCTCTCATGGTGAAAGTGCCTGAAGCCAATACGAGCTACAATTAAAAGAAACACAAAAAGGTCTCAGACAGTTCATACACTGTTTTCAAATGAGCGTAATAGTTAAGTGACAGAGGTGAGTAAGAAGCCAAAGACTCCCTTTTCTGCAAACACACCCAAACAAGACACATCATACGTTTGCTGTGAAACTATGAGGGCTGATATACTGTAAGTGACTAAAAGGCTGCTCGCGGTGCTGTGGCGTAATCTGCTATCAAGCCCATACCATGATAAATAAAATACTCATGTAAAACAATATACTATATAGCCTGTTAGGCAGCATACTAAAGTATGGGAATTTTTGATTTACTCAATAAGCCACACAAAGATGAAAACTGGTTTCAGATTTGTTCTAAACTGGTGCGACAGGGAGGAGAGGTGGGATGTGTTGTGGATGCTTGATTCCTCCATGTGACAGTGGCTAGAGTTCCTCTTCTTGCGAAAATAGGAGAAGTGAATGTGGCGGAAGGTGGTGGTGGCAGTAGGCTGGGGCGTGGAGGATTTGGGTTCACCCCGTTTTCATTTCCTCAATAAGCTGCGGTAATGGGCCAGCTGCGGTGCCAGTGTGGCAACAGCAGGCTTGAAAAGGTTCATATCAGGAATCATGAAAACGGACGCACCAGATCACCAGACATTTAGAAACAAAGATACATCCAAATTATTTTAATTATGCATTTAGATCTCTCATGAGGGGTTGCACATAGTTTGTGAACCTATGCTATCATGTTTATGACACAACCGTCACTAGAAGTCTGTTACTTGAGGCTGTAGAGTCAAGTCATTTCACTTTGTTGAACATAAAGACTGGAAACAGGGAGAAACAGCTAGCCTGCTCTATCACAAAGTTAAAAATGAAAATCATTACTCCATAGAAAAACTGACCAAAACCATTAGCATAACACCCGAGTCTCCGATGAACTGTTGGTGGTCGAGATGCATTGTGGGTAACGTAGGAGCGTTTTGATCCCTTTTTTGTTATAGGATTACAATGCTACTCATTATCACTTGACTCACAGCTGTTGAATAGCCATGAAATAATTTGTCTCTCCCTCCTGCTTGGCATGTCTGCAGCATTCCTCTACTAAACTCATCTCTCCTGTGAAAATAAAGAGGGAGCAGAAACACTTATTGGCCTGTGAGAAGAGAGCTCATTCACATGAGGGCAGATTAATCACAGTAGCTGGTAAATGACTTGGCTTATTTACTCTCGACGTGTAAAATGAGAAGCTGTGGTATTGGTTTGAGGTTAGAGCCTCACAACAGCCTACACAATTTCCCAGCAGGTCATTTAAATGAGAGACGGTAGCTATGTTTATCTTTCAGTGCAGATACAGTGTAGCTAATGGTAATTAACTTGCTGATCTAAGAATAAAAGGTTAAATAGCCAAATCTGGTTTCTGTAGTGGGAGTTTGAAACCCACACCAACAACACACTTAGAGACCATCACTGTCTCTGTACATGTATTCATACGATAATGTAATGTAAATATCATATGTCTGCTGCATTAGTTTGTATGGCTTGCGTGTTTAAATCTGTCCATTGTTTGTTTTCATTTGTCTGCAAGTCTGCTAGCTTCGTCAACAACGTCTGTGCCTCTAACAGAGCACACCTGCGTTATGAGAAATGTTTATCAAAGAGACACAAAGTAGATATAGGGAAAGGACAGTGTGTCTAATTGCGTGGTTACTGGTGAGATCAGTGGTGCGAGTTGGGCTGAAACTGTGTAGGCGCCCGAGGTGCATTCTGATGCTCTCACTGTCACTGATGATCATTGAGACTCAGCACTTCTACACTCCATTGCTTCCTGGAAATAAAGCAGAGAGATTTGAACAGAAGTGGATGCCATGATAAGGCTGCCTGAAAACACTTCATGAATAACATGTATAACTGGTGTAACAGTAAGCAGAGGGAGAGAATATAGAGCACTTATTGACTTATGTAGGTGAACAACCTCAGTATTTAACTTCAGTGGTAGCCACAAGCCACAGAGGAGTTCTTCAAAGTCAGTTTCCCATCCATCCATTCATTCATTCATTCATCAGAACAGCGACTACACAACTGCACACCACAGACTGATGCGCATGTTGATAACTTGCAGAGTGATGATTCCCACGGTTTACTGGCTACATTGTTTTCTGTCAGATTTGATACTTTAAAAGTCCTCAGCCTTTCGATCTATAAATGCGTACATTTGTGTGGCTTTTACAGTCCCTAATGCAACTGCATCACAATATATCAGGGATACAATATCATGCACATAGCACAACACTAACATAATATTAATCTCATAATCAAATTGCCTGCTGTGAGAGGGATTACAGTCATAATTCATGCTAACTAAATCTCCTAATTAGTCATTGAAGCCCCTCATACTTTCGTCTGAAGTCAGGCATTTCACTCGACCTCATTATTTACTTACTTGACTTCACAGCAATGTAGAGATGACACCAGCAAGCAAAGCCCACTTCTATTTTATTTACCAGAAGTGGTTCAACAGCTTGGGTTTTCACACACACTCACTTAAACGTGCGCACACACACAAGTACACACACACACAGGAACTTTCCTGTCAAAGGATAGTTGTTCTAGTACTAAGAAAGCCAAGTGAGTGACTACAAAGGCGGCCAAAGGTGACTGCTTTTTATATCTATGTGCATCTATGTCTCCACTCAAAGCTATAAGTAGGCATCTAGATAATTTGCGCCAGCCTGTATATGAATATCAAACTGTGAAGAGAGGCGTTTCAGTCCTCGAATGAGCAGATATTGCTTCTTTACTGCTCCTTCATTTACTGTATCTGCTCTTTTCAAGTCCTTTTACTGACGTGTGTGATAAGTCTGCATAAACACTTGAGTGCTGCTGAGATGTCTTTTATCTGATGGCTCTATGATACAAAAAGAATTTCCTGATAAGTTAGTCACCACCATATAACAGCCCACAGACCTTGTAGTGCAACATATGCCTAAAGGTAAACTGTATGGGTGGTAGTGTTGGACTGCTACACATGGAGCACCACTACCAGCAAGTAGCACAGGGGAAGAAATGCTAATAACCAAATTACAAATTACACACAGTCACAAGCCATTTTAGACCACAACATTAAACACTACATCCCGTGAAAACAACAAACCACAGACACTTGTTGTAAACATGACACTCATTTGTGTCACCTCTCATTCTCCACTTAGTCCCCTGTGAACATGACACATGAACATGGGACATTTATTTTTTGCATGTTTTAAGTTTTTGTAGATTCCACAGTGGTCAGTCTCGTGAGGCGTGAAACTGAAAGACTACATGTTATGTTTTATCAACCTTCAACTGTCGATGAAAGCATAATTACAATGATGATTTAGTTCTATGTTCTTAATTTTTGATATAAACAAAACAATACTGATGTATGTTGTTCCTCAAATGTAAGCCGCTTTGGAAAGAAGTGTCTTTCAAATAAGTAAATGTAAAGGTAAACAGTTTGGTTAAAGCAAGACTAAATTGCTTCCAATGGGAAAAAACAACCCAATCTTCCTCTTAGAAACAAAAAGTTAATTCATAAGTAATAAAACCATTTCTCGATTCAGCTCTCTCAGGGGTTTTCTGCTACAACCTCACTTGACTGGTATGACCAGTAGATTATGGTGTCTAATTTTAATAAACTCTAAATAGATTCTGTTGTGTGACATTACTGAGTCTGTTCGCTAACTTGATGATCCGTGTCTACTTGTGCTACTGTTACACTACAGTTTAAAATTTGACACAATCCCACAATTGTCACTTTGTGGCCAAAGTGTCTACTTTCTAGAAAACGTAACACAGACTCAGTTTAAAATAGAATGGAAATAGAAAGAAGAGCCACTATTTACTAAAAGTGTGCTTTAGGCTCAATTCAATAAACCTTTAAATAAACTCTTTCATTCAACCTTTGCATCACACTGCCGTTTTCTTTTTTTCATAGCAGACTAGCTAATGTTGATAGCATGCCTGTTTTTTTAGAAGTCAGTACATTTTAGTAGCAACATGCCAGCGGTGAGTAAATACAGAGAATGCACATTTATCCCCAAAACATTTTTTTGCAGTGACTTTTATGCCAGTAGATTTGTTAATTCTGATGTACTATACATTATGACAAACTGACTTCATAACTTTGTGAATAGAGACTAGCAGAGATACAACCAAGGACTAAGCAGGGCGTTCAATTAGACCCACTGGCCAGTGCACATATTACATGATTCTTTATCACCAATGCAAATGTTAAATGATATGAAAAGATGTACATCAAGCCCCTTATATTCCCATGAGAGCAAAGGGGAAAGAGAAACACAGCGGGGGGAAATCGCAGAGTCATTTGTAGTCGTAAGTTCTTCAAAAAAACATCCCCTCTGCAGAGGCACTTAAATTCAGAAGTGGTGAGTGCTTTATTTTTAGCGCTTTTAATGATGAGGTGAACCATATGTGCTTATCTCATGAATTCAGTTTTATTAGAACATTTGGTTGCATTCAGAAAGGTGGAGATTATAAAGATACACAGCAGCCACTAGTATCCATCAGAGGTAATACCTAAAGATGCCTCCTCATAGTGCTCAGTAATCTGTCAGGTAGTGGTAGAGACAGGCGTGACTGGGAGAGGTCTTGTGACACTTTCATCAGTACTCACTGGCGTGAAACCACTAATATATAGAAACAGAGAGAGAGGACGTTTTTAGTCAAACAAACCACAAGCTACTCAATTCTGTCTGGCAATGAAACGGTTAAACTGCACTTTTGCTTTTTCTGCCTCCCAGCTGTCTGGTATTACTGGTGGAGTCTGATGCCCAGAAATGAGGTGGAGGGTGTTATCACACAATCAGATGGGTATGATAGTAACCATCAGGCGATGTGTAAAAGATCTCTGCTTGGCTTTGGGTTTTCTCTAAAAAACAGCCTCCTTCCGTGTATCTCAGCTTCTCGGTTTATATACCTGTCAGTTGTTCTGTCTGTTTATCTGAGTCTTTTTGACCCCATGTGTACATGCATGCATGCATTACGTGTGCTTTGCTGAGCATGTTGTTTGCTCTTGGGGTGTTTTTTTATGTAGACATTCTTGGCACAAGCAGTGTATTTAAAATTCTGTCCAGGGGCAACATTTGTTTACTCTGCAGGGCCACATAGGTGCACACACAATAATGATGAGATGAAGTTTTCTTTTCATGTAGTTGCTTAATCAAAACAAACAACACACATGCAAGCGTGCACATACAGACACTGTTGTTCTGCAGACAGCTAATTGACCTCCTGCTAATCCCTGTGTATCTTCCTTTCTAGCCATGCTTGGTGCAGATACAGTTTACAATGATAACAGTGGCAGATTTACCTCTGGAATTTCATGGTCATTTTTGAAAAAGGGAGTCTTTAATTTCAAACAGAAATGGACAAAAGCAGGCCTCTTTATTTTTAACTGTACCAGGTCTGTCAATATTGTTGGCTGAAATGACGACTGCAGCTAGCTTGCAGATTATATCTCGTAGCTTGCTAGCTAATTAATGCTAAGTTTGTGAATTGGTTGAAATTTCCTCCCCAGCTGACTTGTTTTTTATAATGGGAACATGAAGTAACCTTAAAAGGCTGAAGCTAATGTCCCAGAAAACTGTCATTATCCTTACTAGTTATTCGTTATCGACATAACCTTGTTTCTCTTTTATAGGAGAAGAAAGGCTTCAAGGATGAGGACTAACTGATGAGTTTGACAAATATAGCTAAGACTCCTTGGCTTTGGAAGTAACCTTCGGTTGCTACTGTACGTAGTAAGCTAGCTAAAGTTTTCTTAGAGCAGAAAAAAGACACTGTTTAATCTATTGCTAACAATTTAAATAATTCGATCAACCACAACAACAAAACCTGAGTGTTAATTAACAAGGCCATATTGAGCACCTGTGTAACAGACCCATTATAATCTGTCTAATGACCTCGCTGGTAGTCAAAATCAAAACCTGTCCATCAAACACATACCCCGCCTCCTCAGATGTGGACAGACTTCAACATTTATTCTTTTCAAAAGAGACAGAAAAGGTAAAGACTAAACTGCTGACATGAAACAGTTCTCTCAGCATTCATCTTGTCTTCAATTTACCATCTAATCTTTTTTAAACTCATATAAGTACACATTTGTGTGGCCTTTTTATAACCCACATCTTCATTCATCAAATGTGTGGGAGTTTTGCATCTCATATAAATGTGATCACCACTGATTGTAGAACTTCAAAAGTGCTGTGACTGCGACTGTGGTCCACAGTGAGAGTGGCTCTCATTCATAATACACTGAAACACGGCAGGTTACTAACCTCACATCCTGTGCCAAATGCAGCAGGAAATGTTTGATTTCCTGTAGTGAAGTGTGGGTGGGGGGTAGTGTGTATTTGTGTGTTTGCATGTGTGTGTATGTCCCTGTATCAGACACATTGGGAGAGTGTGTTTGTAGATGCGTGTCGACATTTCATCTATATGACGACCAAAGTATACCCTTCTTTGAGAACAGCTATTAATGAAATACCATAAATGAGAACATTTTGTTTATTTTTCTGAGATAACATCTTCTTTCTGACAATTGTTAGGTTGCGCTAGGGTCATTAGCAAGTTGGAAATTGCAGAGAAGTGTGATGTTCCTTCTTATCAACAAGTCTAACGCACACATCAAGCAGTAAAGGAAGTCTGATATTGCCAAATCCATCCAGATTTGTGGTTGTCTGTTGTCCCTAAATGACGTCAATGAATTTCTAAGCAATTAGATGATCTGAGAATACAGTTTGTGACTGTGCTGGAAAATATATTCAAACTTCTCCTGCCATCTGAGGGCCTTTGAAACATTTTCTGTGCCTTTAGTTACACACCCACACTCTTGTCTCTCCTTTATTTTATTTACTTTTATTGATTATTATTTTTCGGGACTTCAAATGTGATGACTAATTTCAGACTGTGTGAAGAAAGTATACCATCTTTAAGTGACGCAAAACTGTCAAATTCATCAGAATCAAGGGCCTTGTTTTGCAATTTTGGCCACATCCTTCTTGACTAACAAGTTCTTGACAATTGTGTCGAACACAAATGCGTATGTGTTCACAAGCAACTGTGTCGAACACACACACACGTATGTGTACACAACTGCCACTTCTGATCCCTGAAAATACTATACTGTTGTCAAGGAAACAGCCAAAGCCTCAAAATGTGTGTGTATGTGTGTGTGAGAGAAAGAGGAGTTAGAGAGAGGGAGAGATTTGTGCATCTTGGAATAGCTTTGGTGACGCATACATTTGCTCGCAAACACCATGCCAGCTAACCGCCCTCTTTTACCTCATACACATCCACCCATCTGTCCTCTTATCTTTTCTTTTCTTCTTTTTTCTTTCTCCTCTCCTCTCCTCTCCTCTCCCTCTGCATCGTTTCTCTCCTCTCCTCTCCTCTCCTCTCCCTCCACATTTGACCCTCTATTGAGGGAGTTGCGGAACATTCATTCCTTCTTTTTCCTGGAAAATATGAAGCTCCCTTCAATATTTTCCCCTAACCTACTCATTGATTCCTGTTATTTCCAATCATTACATTTAATTAGCTTTAGTAAAATCAGCAGCGGAAACACAACTAATCAATGCCACTAATCTTGGCTGATTTGATTACTGTTAAAAATATATATATATATTAGTTCACCCCCAGAAAAGAAGAATGCACAACAGGCCAAAGCTTGCTAGTGGTGATATCAGTGTAAGCAACTCTGCTTATGAGCCATGTAAGGTTTATTTTTACAGGCAGTAAAATCCCATGAGGGAGCGATGACTTCATGTCTGTGATTAATGGTTCTACATGAGGATGGGGGGTGGATGGGAAACTCAGCCAAAATCCTTTCTCCTCCATCCCTTCAAGGCATCTACAACCTACATTTTTACAACAGCCGTGTTCTGTTGGCAAACTTTAATCTTATTTTCATATCTGTTTGTTGAGTGAAAGGATGTCCACCTGCCACTCTGGTACGGATCTCATTATTGCTGACCTGATACTTTTATTATTAATATCTTGTATAACAATTTTGGTGTATTTTAGACTGCATCTCCTAATATAGATTTATTTTGACATGACAACAATAATATTTAAATACTAATCCCTAATCCACCATCAAAGAAATACTTAGTACTTGTCCCCTTCAGTACTGATTAATATAAACTTTAGCTTCAATGTTCACATTGCCACTTTTATGGCTCTTGATCATAACATCAGTTACATGTGATATGTGATATGTGACATTTTTTTTAATATCACGTGATAACAGATCACAAGGTCACTTGTCTGCTAGTGTTCTGTAAGAGGTCAGGTCTGTGTGAGGTCAGAAAACAATTTTTTCTTCTTGTTTTAGTCTAGCTCATTTAACCCTATAACAACGCTCACCGTGATTAGCTCGCATCTACTAGAGCTCAGTCAACTGCAACCAATAAAGTTTGCCGCAGTTTGGCATTTTGGCAAGCGTTTGCGTGTGAGAGTTTGTGATGTGTGTGTGTGTGTGTGACTCGTTCTGAGTCACTGCTGTCCCCCTGGGTGCACAGCCAGGGCAATGAAGAAGGGTTTACATGTGAGTGTGCGTTTGAGAGAGAGTAAAGAGAGTGTGGATATGTCTGTATGCATGTGTGTGCATATTAACATCCATACAAACATGAGTGTGTGTGTGTGTGTTTATTTGTCCTGTGGAGCTGCCCAGACCTGAACACCCTCCTCTGATGACTCAAGACCGTGACTGCGTCTAAAACTGAATCTTTTTTATTTATTTTGAACCATCCATGTTTGTTTAGTAGTCGTTTTACCAACTGATTCTAGTTGTTCTCCTTTTCAAGACCACACACTGGTCCGCAACTGCTCTAAAATCCATGTTCTATATTATCCTATTGTCAATGAATCCCATGAAAAGATCAAAACCAACAATTAATTGATGATATAGCTTATTTCTCTGTGCCATAGACCTCCATCACTATCTTACTAGTTTATTTTGAATTGATCCCAGATACACTGTCCTGCTGCCAAAAATACTCACTAGACATCTAATGTGTATCAAACCGCTCCTGAAAATAGCCTCTTAAAGATACTACAGTGCTCATGTTTAAATATATTTCTGAACCTTTTATGAAAATTATGACTTGTTTTAAAGATTGATTCGGGATTTGTAAACAATACAAACATTATAGACTAAAAACATAAAAGAAACATACAACTATCATCAGCCTTATCATTCAGGGTAATAATAGAAGGAAATATGTAAATGCTACTTCTAATTTTCACCAGACTGTCAGGTTTAGACACGTTAAGATGAGGGAAGACAACAAGAACTAGAAGATAAAGGACCAGAAGACGAAAACAACAGCAAGAACAAAAAGCCCTGAACCAGCTGGTCTCAATGATCTGCCATTAATCAGGCCGCCTGTTGAGTGTGAACAGATTCGACTGATAGCTGGTCCACCTGAACTTCAGTGTGTGAGTCAGTCCCACCAGCAGGGGAGTTGGTAGAGAACAGATACCATGGACTCTTCTTCAGTGGAGTCAGTTAAGCTGTCAGCGTGTGTGTAATTGGAGTGGGACCCACAGTCCTGTGACTCAGGATGCTGCCTGTGAACCAAATGGAAAACCAGCATCATTTTGGGGTTTCAGTCTGTTTTTTGGGGGGCCTGTGTCTGGACTGATGGGAGGAGACGGAAAGATGAAAAGAAAGAGAGAAGGAGGGTTTAGTCCCACAATGATTGTGTTCTGCAATTTAAACTTTACAGTAAAATCTTTTCCTGGCATCATTGTGGGGGGAATAAAACGTGATGGAGGTCTATTACAAACACTCTGCTGTGATTCAATGTGTGGCTTTCTTGATGGGAGCATACATTGTGTGTGATTATGTGTGTCATTTTGTGGTTGTATGTGTCTGTTAAATGTTCTGACCATTAAAGAACAATAAAAAATATATACTTGGCAAATGGTATTAACAAATGAAAAAAGTTTATTGAAATCATAAATCATCTTATCCAGAACATAGACTACCTATATGACCTGCGGTTGAAGTGAGTAGATGTTCACTTTCAGATAAGCCATCGTGTGCCACGGTCGGTCAATGAGTTGTTTTAGTAGCAACTGAACTAACAGGAGCGGGTGGGATGAAGGAGAGCAGCACCATCAACAACGTTCACCTGAGGAGGACCCATGAAGGTTAAGCTCCACATGTAGACGTTGAAAGTCTGAAACTAAAAGGGCCCGTTTCCCGAACTGCCCCAGTGACTCACTGCTCCTTCTCCTGGCTTTACGGGAAGTGGAATGTGTTTTTAATTCTTCAGGTTTTCTTTCTCCCACCCCTCCTCCTTAGGCAGAGTAGAGGAGGGTCAATGTTTGTCTGTCTGTGTGAATGTTGTGGTGTGTCTGCTTTTCATGTGTGTGTGTGTGTGTCAAGTCTATACTTGAGGGCAGATAGCCAAATGATCTCACTGGTGTCTGGAGAGAGTTAGCAAAGCCATTTGAACGGAAAGTGTGGCTTCTGTGGGTCTACTGAGTCCAAAACAAACTTAAAAATCCACACTAATAGAAAGCAAATATTGTAGCTGATCAGATAACTGATGAATTAAAGTTAAAAATACAAGGACATTCTCGTTGGACATTTTGCTTTCTAAGTCAATATCACTCTCATTAAATAATAAGCTACAGCCATCTTAGCTTAGCAAAAAGACTGGAAACCGGGGGCTAGTCTGGCTCTGTCCAAAAGTAACAAAATCCACCTAACCAACACCTGTGAAGCTAATCTGATTGTTTAGTGTGAAAACAACAAGTAGTTTTTATAAGGGGTGTTGTTGTTTCTGAATGTTTCTTGGCCTGGAGCAGTGGCTTCCTAAAGTTTTGTTGGTTGCCTGGCACCCTCACAGTGATAACAACAATGCTTGTCAGACTATTCCCTCCAGCAAGTGAAGCACAGGTTTGAAACCACAGTGCAATCAATTATAAATTTGACATGTCTCCCCTTTTTCTTGTTAAGCCTTTCAGTCCCAGGTCAAAAACCATTTAGCCTCAAATATGGCGACATTTCCTGAATTTGCCTTTTTCAAAATAATCAGGGCACTTTGACAATGAGAAAACGTTTGATGTGAACAGTTTCATTAAATGTACGATGTGTATTGCAATGACAATGATAGAGTAATGTTACACATTACATGTATAATGTAATGTGCAATGCCAGAGACGCTACTCTCCCTATCACAAGTCAGTGGGCCATCAAAATTTTTTTTGAATGATTTCAATGACAGAACAATAATCCAACTACAGCCTTATAATGAATAAATTACTCAACTTAACTTTCACTCAAATCAAACCATGTTGCAAACTGTCATAGCTTTTCAAGGGTCTACATCTAGAAAGTAAATTTAATTAACTGTCTAAAGATAGAAGGATGTGTGTTGTAACAATGAATACAAAGTACTCGACTGGACCTCTTTCCTCTGCAATACTTAACATAATACTAGAAATACTGATATTAATAATATAGTTTGGGCAACCAGCCTTTAGTCAGTGTTACAAATCATCTAACATTGTCAATAAGAATCACATTACTGGGCATGCACATAAAAAATAAACATCTGTATATTTAGTGTCCATCAAATACTACTTTTCTAAAGCTCAAACTGTTCTGTTTTTCTCACTCGAATTGCACTGTAAAGGTGTTGCAGTTATTGTGTCCACCCCCCTGTAGTATTGTTCTTCAGTAGCTCAAGAATAGTAAGACCTTTTATTATAACAGCTTCTAACAGTCACCTTAGAGCAGTAAATGCAGAGTCTTGTTCTGTTGACCTGTGGCTGTTGTCAGTCAAAAGCATCACCTCCGGCCCAGACTGGCTTCCTTGGAAACTCTTGGCCTATTTCTGTTTCTCTTGACTAGGGTTTTTCCAGCCTGAGGTGGTTATTTTGGTCAGATAAATACAATGTTGTTTTGGGAGCGGGGGTTGAAGAGCGAGGTGCAGATGAGATCACCTCTCAAGGCTCCTGAGCTGCAAAACAACAGGCAGCAAGACAAGACAAGAACTGCCTCGAACAGAAGCGGAAAATAAAGGCTTGAGAAATTATTGACATCCCATCCTGGATTCAGGTTGGCCTGAGGCGAGGATTCGAGCGACAACCTGTCCCACTGTCTCTAGGAAACATAGAGAGAATTGGAAACATTGAAAAAAAAATCTGTGAAGATATATTTGTGATCACAAGACATATTGCTTTGTGCAGCGGAAAAGGAAACGTGTTTAATGGCTGCTGGGTGTATTTTAAGACCTCCACCAAAGGACAGACCAGACACGTCTGTAGTCTGTTATATGATTTGTTTTGTTTGTGTGTGGATGTGAGGCCATGGGAAAGAGAAGCTAACAATTTCAGAGAGGTTATATACTACTGTAAATGTCATATTTGCCTGGTGAGAGTGTCTGTCTGTCTTACTGCCTCACTGTCTGTCTGTCTGTCTGTTGTGTCTGTCTTTTGACAATGGGAATGACTTGTACCGCAGTTATCTTCTGATCAGTGGCTATGAGGGAGTGAGTGTGTGGGTGTTTGTTGCCATGTACACTCATGTCTCTGTGTGGGTGCGTGTGTGTGTGTGTGTGTGTGTGTGTGTGTGTGAAAGAGAGTTTATTGCCATGTGGTTGTCTGCGGTTCCAGCCAGGTGTGGTGGTAGTCGGACGGGCGTTTGCTTTGCTGCCAGGTACAACACCTGCATGAGCTGTCAGACAACAAGCGTGCAGTGTGTGCATGTGACTGTGTGCAGTACACTGGTTAAGTACACTTAACCAAGCACTGTACTCGGGTATTTTAAGGTACTTTACTTTCCATTCTGTGTTGCTCTGTACTTCTACTCCATACTACATTTCAGAAGGAAACATTGCACTTTTTATAACGCTATATTTAGATTAAGCCAATAAAATACTATTTATTTTAATTGTAGGCTTGTGACCCTATTATTAAAAATGCAATGTGTTGTCGGGGCCCTTTGTCACTTTTCAGGTTAGTCTAAAAGTCTGAGTCTAAAAAAAATGAATACAAATTTGTGTAGAAGAACATTTTGTCTTCTCTCCTACCCCGTGAATCATCTCATGATTTATAGGGGGGTTTGTCCCTCTTGGGAACCACTGGATTAAACTACCTAACTATCTAACAAAGTATTTAAAACTAACCACTTCTCCCCCAGCTACCACAGTACAATGCTAATTACGCATCAATGCATTCATATTAACAATATAATATTGTAATATCTGATAACATATTATTCTTGGAGATACTTTTTCTCATTTTACTTTTGATACTTAAAGTAAGTAATGATAATATTTCAGTGCATCTATACTTAGCAATAATTTGGGGAAATAATGTAAAATCCACCTATTGTACCAACACCTCTTAAGTTCACTAATCAACACACTATATCTTGTTTGTTTAGTATAAACATTTTTCAAAGTTGTGGTTTTATGGGGGGTTTTCTTGGCTTGTCTTGTAATCACCAGCCAAGAGTGAATAGTCTGGAACAACATATTAAAAGGTAACTATGGTATTTTTCAACCTGGACATTATTTTTCCATGTTTTTGGGTCTGATTGGGGCGAGAATTTTTTAAATTGGTCCAGTATTGGCTGCAAAATGATTCTTGCGGGCAATTGCACCCTGTCAAAATACGTCCACTAAAGTGCTTGTTTTTGTCACTAACATGCTCAGATTGTTATTACAAGTGTCAAACAATGTTGTGTAAAGGATCCCTTTCAGAAAGAGACCTTTTTGTTCAACCAGAAACAGTTGCTATGGTCTATGGTCAAAGCCACCAGACTACCTTGACAAAAACGGTACAGTCACAAGAGTGGTATCAGTCCTTTCATCTAAGTCTTGGCAGGAAACCAAATAAGTAAGATTATGAATGCAAGACATGCAATAAAGTATTTTTACATTGTTGTATTGGTACTTTTACTTTTGTAAAGAATCAGAGTAGGCCTACATCTTCCATCATTGAGTGTGGAAATGTGTTTGTGTTTGAGCGTTTGCAGGACAGACAGAGGCAAAGATTGCTCTGGTGTAATTCTAGGGTTAGAAGGTGTAGAGGGCCTCCCCTGCTATTCACATAGAATACCTGTATAATTATTTTACTTGTTTATTCTGATTATACACAGAGAAAAGCAGAAGACAAAACTTAAGTGCACACATGTTTGTAAGGTGTGTTTGTGTGTGTGTGTAAACCCTCATGCATCTGGAGCTCCTTAAAGAGTGTGTGGGCAGAGGGAGTTATGCAGTAAAATTAGGTCATCATCGCTGTTGATTTATGTGACACACGCTATTACTTACACTCCTGTGACTTCACCAATGCCTCAGCTGACAGCATGAATAATACATGTCCCCCCTGAAAGATGACATCCTCCACTTTCTCCTCCCTCATCTGCTATTTTATAAAGTTTACTTCATCATTACTGACCCATGTCAGCGTGTGTGTGTGTGTGTGTGTGTGTTTCTGTGTCTACGTTTGGCCCAGTTGTATTTCCACATCGGCTTCTGCGCTGATAACCTGCCATCTTCCATCCAGCTCAACAAGTTCAGCCCTCACGTCGGTAGTTTATGAAATTGCACAACAGGAAGTGGAAAGGAGTGTGTGCGTGTTTCGGAGATGATACCACACCCCTTTAAATAAACAGTGATTGACATGTAGTGATTAATTTGCGTGTGATATATTGTGTAACCGTTTAATTACCACAGGTGTCAAACTGACTCAGAAAAAAAAAATCCTTACAGTTTCATTTCAGTCAAGTCATGAGATAAAGTATTGATACATTCAGTAAAACTCCATTTTGGCTTTTTTTCTGAGACATGCAGTGATTTGCCTGTAGCGTTGAGAAACACAACTGTCCACCAGAGAGTAATAGTCATGGATGGGTGGCAGATCACGTCCCAGATGTGCTTTTGACAGCCAGGCTCAGACATTTTGCCCCTCAATAAGCTGCTAGCCGAACCGCAGGACGGCAACTTCCAAAGCGAGGTCACCGTGGTCAGAGCTGAACGGGCAAGAGCACAGGGGGCAGAGTGAAGGATAGAGGAAGAAGGGGGGTGGAGGAGGATGGGTTGTGGATGGGTGGGGGTGATGGGTTGGGGGACAGAGGACAGCCGTTACTGTCAGCCTCCATCAGGGAGCCCAGGGGTGACATGGGAGCAGGCAAGACAGAAGGAATAAAGGGGGGAGGAGGAGGAGAGGTCAGGGCGGGGAGTTGGGCCTTAACTAGTCACCCCTCAGCCCTCTTGTTTGCTGTCCCACACCCCACACCATCTCCTCCCCTCCCCTCTCCATCTGTTCTCAGTGCAGATGTATAACCCTGCAGCTGCTAGATTTCTAAACATGTGCTTCTTTACAGGGCCTTGCCACTTGTTTGGCATGTTTACCCCTTTAACTAAGGATTATGGGCAGTCTACATTACATATGACTATTTGCCAAAACATATCATATAGAGCTGGAAAATTAAAGACAAAACAAAAACGTAGTAGCATGGATGTAGCCTAAAACTGAAGACTCTACCCTGCCTGTGTTTAAAAGTAGCAAAACTTTACCTACAAGCACCTTGCTTGGTAACTGCTCCCAATAGTTTAACTGGTTGTTTGTTGTAGCTTCATATTTACTGCACAGACACAAGAGTGGTATCTTCTCATCTACATCTTGGTTATAAGGAAATATATCATCTCATGGGTGCTTTAAGGACACATTCAGAGTTATTTTAGGCACACACTTATCGAGACAACAAAACAAGTCTTTGTACAGTCGTCCATCTTGATAACATTACACAGCTCATTAAAAGTTGAACAGAGTGGTGTTTATATTTTAATCTAAACTCAGCAATAAAACTATTTCCCCAAATGTCAAATTATTCCTTTAATTTGTAACTGATTTTGATTTCACTTCATTTCTGTACAGTTAAAATGTGGTGTCATAGTGAACATTAATTTGTTTTTTATTGTCATAACTACATTCTAGTTACATCAACTTTTGGAAAACTGTCTCTCCCCTTGTTATGTTGTTTATTTATATAGTAATTTATAATGTTGTGCACATGTAATTTAAGTGCCAGTCCACATTGACAAGTATTTTTTATAATCGTCCAACCAGAAGAACTCATGAGATTACCAAAAGGTGTTGCCCTTAAATCATGATATGATGAGCAACTAAACATGAAATGGACTTTGTCTTTAATCTTATCTAAATCCCAAGTTTCTCTTAAGGGAGAACAATCAACTTGTTTCTACAGCTGGTGGTAATGTACCTGAACCTAACTGTGCACACACAGATATTTGACTTGTGTAAATCCTGCCTTACGTTAGTTGTTGTTGATTTCCAGACAGTGCTTATAAATTCAATGCTCTTAAATCTCTAAGGTTCAAGCATCTTTAAAATGTACAGAGGAAGAATTTATTAGAAGAAAAATTTCTTACGCCTGATATAGTATTGTGAATAACAGTCAGCATTAACGTAGTGAATTCTGGATTAATATAAAAAACACCTTTAATGTGAGAATTGATCTTTATGTCACAAGAAAATTACCCTTTTTAAATTCTAGTTTGCGCACAGTGTGGTAGAAATCCCGCCCATCCCTAAAGTCTGCTCCACCATACCCTCAGAAATAATAACATCTTCAGGTTGACTTAGATAATAATCTGCAGTCTGTCTGTGGGGACGTCGTCTGCCCAGTTTTCGGAGACTAGAGAGAAAAACATGTTTTGCTGCTGCTGGACACTACTGAGGGCTGCAGCCCAGACATAAACAGTAGTGTGGCTGGGCAAAGGAAGCTGAGAGGCTGGTGCTGCAGGTGGCAGCTGGCACTGAAACAGACAGTGGCCAACATGTCTGCTGCGCTGTGACACTCAGGTGTAAACACTCACTTTATAACGCAGAGAAAACAGAGACACCAGCTTTTATGTGACAAATCAGAACTCAAGGAGTGCTTCTACAATGAGCACACTGTGTGTAGGGGTTCTCAAGCCTTTTCATATCAAAGATTCTTCACCTCCACCCCCAGCTCACCCCCTGCCAAATAAAATATCTCCGCATTAGACCATGGACCCCCTTTAATTCGATTTTTAAAATCTATCCTTTGGAACCACATCTGAGACGACTATTGTTGTTAAATATAACTTGGTTCAGAATTATATAACTGCGAGTTAATGCCAGCAGAGTGTAGAGCAAAACCTATGAACAGAATAGGCCTTACATCTTGTGCTGATGATTAGGGAATAAAACGTTTACTTACCGTGGCAACTGCGGCAGAATATGATTGTTACTGTGGAGAAACAGAAAATACTTATAAATGTGCACACAGATATCTGAAATGTCGTACATCACGTTGAACTAACTGAGTTTCTGTGACTATTCTGTGAGTGAGGGGACAATTAAAGGGAAAAAAAAAGAATATTTCAAGTTCAGTATTTTGGAAATATGTTTATTTGCTTTCTTGCACAGAGTTACATGAGAAGATCAATACCACTGTCATATATCTGTCCATTCAATACTGAAACTGGAGACGGGAGACGCTTAGTATAGCCTAGCATAAAGACTAGAATAGAAACAGCTGGCTCTGTCTGAAGGTAAAATGTGCATAGTCTTGGTAGCTTGGTAATAATAAAATAAATATATATAACATAAAATGGGCAGCACGGTGGTTAGCACTGTCGCCTCACAGCAAGAAGGTTGTGGGTTCAAACCCCGGTTGCCCTGGCCTGTTGCATGTTCTCCCCGTGTCTGCGTGGGTTCTCTCCAGGTACTCCAGCTTCATCCCACCATCCAAAGACATGCAGTCTAGGTTAATTGGCGACCCTAAATTGTCCTTAGGCGTGAGTGGTTGTTCGTCTATGTGTGGCCCTGCGATGGACTGGCGACCTGTCCAGAGTGTATTGGCTCCAGCCCCCCCGCAACCCTGTATGCTGGATAAGCGGTTGACAATGGATAACATAAAATGGTAAAACATTAACAGGGGACATTTTTCATTCTGCTTTGAGTACTTTTACTTGTAACAGAGTATATCTACAGTGAGCTATTAGTACTTTTACTTACGTAAAGGATCTGAATACTTCTTCCACCACTGATGTTGAAAGATGAAAAAAGACAATAAAAATAAAAAAGACAATTATCTACTGGGTACTTTAAACACAAACATATGATCATTTAGACATACACACAGTCTTTTATATTCCCATCTATCTTGATAACATTACACTGTCAGACAGACCATTAACAAACAGTTGATTCATTCTGGGTCAGACAATACTGATAAAGTGGTCTTGTTTAAACAAAGTCAGTACAACAGACAGCCAAAAGGGTACTTTATGTGTGTGTGACAGAGAGGGAGAACCAGCTTGTAACAGACAAGCTGATAGACAGACACACACATATACACACACACATACACACACACACACAAACGACCGGAGAGAACCAGACAGACAGGTCCTTATGCACAGAGCGTACTACTTCATGAGGCAGGGTGTGAAAGACAGGGAGTGCCTGAAACACACACACACACACACACACACACACACACACACCAGACAAAAACAAATGTGACAAGTACAGGGTTAGAATTGGTACAATAAACACTGAGCGGAGTCATGTATGTTTGCTCAGTTGAAAGAGCATGTTGGATCCTGTTTTTCCATAATGTTCCCTAACCCCTAAATAGTATGTATTTTTCCAACAAATAAATCAAAACAAATATTGTTGCAGTTAAATTGATGACTTGTTTATATGTGTGAGTGTATGTATGTACTGGCATAAGCGTGGGTGTGTTTATCTTTTTCATGGGTGTAGATGTTTCTGTCCTTTTTTGGATACGCCAGCTATATGTTGTGTCAGTGTATTCAACAGAGATGTACATTATTTAAATTGTATTTTCATGTTGTTTGCCTTATTTTTAAGGACTTTGAACTTTTTGGCCATCCAGTGTTGGTTTCTATTTTTAACAATACAACCCTCGTTCATTTTCCGGTGATCAACTCCTACATGAGGACACATCATATATGTCATGGATAAAACATGTATGGCTCTTTTCTAGTACATTTACAGATGATTGAGATTCTGTTAAACCATATTTTTATGACCTACTTTTCAAACTTTATTTGAATGTAGCAGATTGACAGCAATTGACAGCGTATTCTCTGTATAGCTACTATCCATCAGTATTTATTATCTGTTTGGCTTGACATCACGCTGACATAATGTGACTAAAGAGAAATTCTGGTTTCATACAGCATTGTTGTATTTTCATTGTTTGGCCCACTGTAAAATAATCTACTCATTAAGTTAATCGCTAAGGTTTCGGTGGCAGACAGACAAACAGTAAACTTATTACCCACACTGAGTGCTGTAATCTGTAATCTGTAATCACAGTTTAATGTAACTTCCTGGTTCAACTTTGCTCTACTGTACTTAGTAGATAGTAGTAGATTTACACACACACACACACACACACACAGTTTCACTGTGCACTGAAAGGTTTTACTGATCATGGGTGTTCTCAGTTTTCAGTTTTACCTAAAAATTAAAGTGGTTTAGATGATCTTGCTAAACGTTTGCCGTGTTTACAGCTAGTCTAGCTGCTCGTGTTTCTTTCCTCTTTGGACTTGGACCTCAGCAGTTACTTTTGTGAATTATCGTAACTGATAAAAATTATGGTCACGAATGCCTATTCTAAAAATCTACTGCTTCAAGAAGTTTGATCCGTGTGATGCGCTGATGCGAGGAAACTGATTGTGATGAAGCAGAAATCTCAGACTGTAGTTCAGAAACTGCAGCAGTAGGAGGAAGCTTTTGCAAGAGATGTTCAGGCCTTACTAGCTAACAGGAATCTACAGTGCTTTGTGCATCTGTTGTGGCCTTGTGATCTCTTTCATAACAGAGTTAACATTTGCAGGTTTCAGATGAAGCCGATTCCAAGAAACTTGACGATGAAAGTTTCTTTTCTTCCCACATTTCTGTTTCTCTGTTTCCTTTCTTTTACTTTTTTCCGTTTCAGGAGTACATGTCTTTTCCACAAAACCTCACAAACTAAAAGTACACAGCAGCAAATACATACAAGTGAAATGCGCACACTTGCAAATACACGTTATTTTTAAATATGGTTGGATCATTTGTGAGGAACTGCAGAGTAGATGTGAGTCTTAAAGTTTTGGTAAGCCTGCCTGCTGACCTCAGTGCTCCTGGTTCCAGAGAAAACGCACACAAATACAGTTCTTTGAAATCCTCCCCCACACTTGTGTTTTCACACTTAATGACAAAAACATAAACCGCATTTCCCCTGCAGCCAGCGCAAAGACTGGAATGGGTTGACCTTTGTAAAAACTGACTCTGGGAGACAGGAAATGCAGAGCCCCGGTAAACAACTAGCCACAAGTGGCCATATATTTTCTCTGTTGCTTGATCTTGCATGATATGCTGATACTGCTGGCTTTTGATGCTGGTCAAGTGATAATTAGGGGAACTACAGTATTTCTGGGTCACTGAAACTGGTAATGACTCAGTTAAACAGACAAACAAACAGGCATGCTAACTCGTGGATCTTTGTGGAAACATCAGAGCGTGATATGGCGCAACTGGTATTTTCTTTTTAACACCATAATTGCATTTTTATTGCTTTATCCATGTCATGATTTCTATGCTAGTTCTGAGATACCCAACTTTATGTACTAAATTTCAAAATATGCCATAACTATTGTCAAGCTAATTGCATTGTGTTTTGGTGATTACATACTAATCCCCAGCCCAGTGAATAATTGTCCGACAGTGAATGTGCCCGAGTCAGCAGGATGGCATCTTTGACTGTGGCGAGGAGCCAGAGCACTTAAGCCCGCAGCACCTCTCCATATTGTTCTGTCTGCCACACAACAAAACCAGGGCCTCTGCTGTAAAATACAGCCAAGAGCCGCACTGAGCTACTGACAGACGAGGCAGGTCAGGGGGCTGTTGGTGTGCAAGCCGGACAGTCACACAAACATTTCTTTGGTTGTATTTGGTTTGAATTAATCGTGTTGCGTTATATCTGGAATAATGACCAGCAACGAGGAGGCCAGACCCTTTGATACTATGACGACAGCTGCACCAATAGTGAGTTGGTTTCTGTCCAAACTCTTTAACTTACCGAAAGTACTTTTTGTATTGTGTTGGGCATTTCATTACATTGTGTGTGTGATTTGGTAAAAGTTCAAATGTGACTGGACACGCAGGGTGATAATACAATGTCCAGACAGGAACAAGAGGAGCAACTGATCCTGACAGCCTGGCAAAGCATGGTGAGTACATGAGAGAACGGTGGATACTACACAGAGCTTCACGTTTGATCCCTCACTGGCTTCTCAAAACCAAGCCACTTACAGGGATTGAGCCCCGGTCTTGTTTTACCTATGCACTCCTTGCAGTGATATTTTGTTTTCAAATGTTATTTGTTTACAAATTTAATTTGTAGGGCTGATATTTGTAGGATGATACAAAGTGTTAGACACTTTGTAATTATTAGTTTATGCTGGCATGGTAATAGTAATAGTGCATCTCATTATTAGTGATAGTAGGTGTCAGTCCAGTCTGGTAAACATGCCTAAATTTTAGTATTAATGTGTTTCCACTAACAGATGACGGTTGTTTTTGCCTCTTGCAGTCCTCAGCTCTGCAGAAGCATACTCTGTTTAAGGACTCCAGAGATCCAGGCCCAGCTCAGTCTTTCCTGTCCAAGCAGAGGCAATCCACCCAGGCCAGGAGGGCACTTTTCCCCCGGCTGCAGCCCAGGTAGGAGCCTCCATCTTCAGGCAGAAATGGAGGAGCGCAGCCCACTCATGGGCAGGATGGAAATCAAGATTGTGTAATATTTTTTTTCTTTCATAGTGTGAGGTCTTCACAGTCTGTGCTCTATTTGGTTTGCTGCTTTCACCCCCTGCTGGTCAAAGTTAGTACTGGAGTGATATGTAAAAACTAAATAATCAATGTCATAGATTACACTGCTTTTATCTATCTATATTATAACTAATTGTGTGCTTGTCAATAATAACCAGGTTGTCTGCTGCATTCTTCATTGTATAATATCTATACATTTATTTTTGCAGGTAAGATACAATATCCATTAGAAATAATGCAAAACAATGACTATTAATTTTGTCATTAATGTAAAAATGTTGTGTTTTTTCATTCAATATATGTTTAAATTAAGTTTTTGAAAATTTAAAAGATAATTACAGGAATATTTTATTAATCAAAAGAAAATAAAGTGAACAAAGAAAAGTCACCCATTTTGTCTTAATATCAGGATCATTTTCTGACCAGGCTTTGGTTAATGCTACTAGTACAGACTTCAGTAGTAACAGGCAATTGATTTATAATGTGCAGATAACTGGAAACCCAGAAATTATTTTTCTTTAAACACACACTCTTTGAGCAACAATTGGTTTCAGTTTCACCTCTTCAGTAAACAGTAGCTTTGCCATGTTTAGCCTAGCTTAGCACAAAGACTGAAAGAAGGGGGAAACATCTAACTCTGCCATTATTGCCTCGCAGCAACTCCAAAGCTCTCTCATTATGTAGTATTTTCTGTATTTAACAAACATAACAATAAAACCCCACTGGCACTGAGCAGCTTAATTACTAAGAAGATAGCCAATTAGTAAGCTAGCTTATGACACCTCCAAAGTCCTGCCCCTTGATGAAACTTTGGACTTTACCAACTCTAAATCACACCCTGGTGACTCTTGGGTGCACTGCTAGCAGCTAAGACATAATATGTAACGTTAACTTTTGGAGTCGTTTACGCCTTTTTTGATGCAGGCAATCTCCCCTGCCTCCAGTTACTGTGCTAAGCTAGGCTAAACATGATGAAACTTGTTTAGCCTAGCTTAGCATAAACATGTAATGTCTGTATTTAAATACACAGAGTATTACACAATAACAATACTATTGTATTGTATTACAGAATACACATAGATGAAACCGATATATTAGTTATGCCTATAGTGTAGGCCTACCTAAATTCATCAGTGAGGTGAGAGGATATTTTTGAAATATAGGGAGCTATAAATAATATACGGAAATATAGGGAGCTATAAAATCTGGGAGTACAAGTTAAAAAATGTTTAATTTCTTTGCTTTTTTAATTTCCAAAAGCAGGTCAATCCAAAAGTGCTGCAGATTCAAAGTAAAAGTGGAAGCCCAGTTCCATCTATGACTAATATCACTCGTGAAAATGTGCACTGAATTGAGCATTATGGTTTCATACAGTCAAAAGGACATGGGAACATCACAACCTATTGTCCACCTAAGACCCAGTGAGCTCTGAACCCATGCTCACACTCCGAAAACGCTGAGGTTCGTCGTACGACGGCACAGTGAGAAAGGACATTTTGTTTCCACCTAGGGGAGGTTTAGGAATGGCAGGCACAGCTCGATTTTGGTTAATAGCTGGCTGGGAGCTGCAGTGCTCCAGACTGGCATTGGTAGCCGGCTGAAAGAGAAAGGCAGAGGGGTGACGGGAGGTGATGGGAATGGCGGAAGCTGGTCGAGTGAACGTTTCTCTTGAGGACTGGGGGGGAGGAGGAAGCAGTGACAATGGAGCTTGGTGCTCCCGGCTTTCTGCTTTCCATCTTTCCTCCTTCATCTGCCATTCTTCATCATTCTTCCCCTCCACTCCACTAATCTCCTCCTTCTCATTAATGGCAGGGTGCCCTCCTCGCCTCTCCTGCTCCGCCCCAAAGTGGACCTCCAGCAGAGGTGTTCTGGCGCTCTTCTCCTCCCTGAAACTGCACACGGTGCTCTGGGTTTCCTGCCCCAGCCCTGATGGCAGAGACCCACCTTTACCTATTTTACAACTTTCATTGTCATCATCATCATCGCTGGTGCATTGGTCAATGCTGGGGGAGTGACGTAGCCTCTGCAGTTGTGCTGAGGTACGGCGAAGAGCACCTCCCATGAGGCCACTAGGGGAGGGGGCCGCGTTGAGTAGGCGGTTGAAAAGGGCCATGTTGGGGTGACGAATGCCGGACTCCTCCAGATTTTCAGCAATGTCCTCCAGAGGCTGGAAGTGCATTTCCTCTTTAGGGATCCTATCAAAAGATGTTGGTAATTTAGATTTAATTTCCCTGAAAATACCATACCTTACAGTCAGTATCAGAATACCTTTGCTTTCATCACCCAGAGTTTCCCACCTAGCAGGGGGGATTCAAACTGAAAGTGTCACAGTCACAAGTCGAGCACACGTAGAATAAGAAGGTAAAACCCAGACACTCACGCCATGTCGAAAGTAGACCCTTGGAAGGAAGGTTTGCGGAGGACAAAGAGAGTGGCAGCGGTGTAAGGGGGTCTAGGGTTGGAGTCATTCCAGTAGCGATCTCTCTCCATCATCGGCAGATCTCCATACATCTCGTCCACCGCCATCATGGACACCTGCAGAGCAAAATACAGACACACACACACAGATCAAGTATTCACAGTAAAGGGCAAGTCCCATTACAGGCTTATTAGAGTTATACTGTACTAAAGACATGATGGTAAAGTTAAAATGGAAAACCAAGTTTGAGCAGGATCTAGTAATATGGCCTCTGATTTCCCATGTGGGATTGCAAACAGATATGTTTTAGATAAGTGCTTTTCAACACATTCTAACAAAGAAATTGAGAGTGTATATTATAACAGAATACTTAGAGTAAGGTGTAACAAAGGAAAAAAATAATGAAAGAAAATAGACAGCATTAAAATCAAGAAACCTGGAAATTTCTGTCTATCAGCCAGTTGGTCTCAAAGTCATCATCATCTTCTCCAAAAGGGTTTATCAGCTGCTCTGCAACCTTCAGGATATAGCAGGGAATGTAACAAGTTTACTAAATCAATCATTAATACTGTTTTATCTTTATATTTTGCTCAGGTATCAAAACATATGATATGTGACCCTCTTTCTGACCTTAAGCCACCCAGCATAAAAGAAGAACTGTAGCAGGGTGAAGATGGGCACATAGAGGTCAAGGTCATGACCTGGATAGCCTTGATTGGGGTCCAGGAACTGGCGACCAATTAGACACACCAGGAAAAAACTGTAAACTGCCAAAGTCACCACCTGTGGGAAACACAGAGGTAATTTGTCACATGCTGCAAACAAGTAGACAAAGTTGTACTGCACAAACTCACACAATATTTTGTGCAGACAGCAAGTATCTTTGATCTAAATGAGATTGGCTTACTGTTTCAAGATGAGAACAACATTCGTGCATTGTATTTAAAAACAATGATTGATAAAATATCCAACAAACCATATTTTTATGGTATGATTCGTAAAATGGATAGTTATTTAATGGAGATAAGTTTCAGTTTGAACTTTTAACAGTTAAAAATAGCAGCTCTAGCCATACACCTTTCTCAGACTCAACACAAGTGCAGCAAATAACCTTAATAAGGGTCTTTCACTTAGGTGTGGAACAATTAAATTAATCGTTAGTGTCATTAGTTACGCATATGTCGCATGCTGCTAGGACAAGTCATAAGCCTTCTGTGAAAAAGTCCTATAAAAGTGAAAGTCACATTAATAGAGTTGATCTGTTAGACATTAATACGAAACGACTACCAAAGTTGACTGAATCCAGAAATATATCTATTTATTTTTCTTATGGACAACGTGAGTTAATTGGCCATTCTTGGCAGGGGATGAAATTCATTTTGAATGACATTTTGACTTGCTATAGTGGGAACTAAATACCTTTAAAATAAAATAACACTTTAGGACCAATGCGGAAAACAGACAAAACGTTAGACAAAAGCCTCAAGAAAAAACAAAACATGAAACATCTTGAGTGTAACGTTGCATGAAAACCAGAGTTCAATTAAATATACGAGTGTGATCGAATAAAGTGCACTTAGCAGTATATAAATCCTGCACCATTCCCCAGCAGCAGAGCACTTACCTGAGTGTAGACTAGGGGAACACTGATCATGTCGTAATGAAACAGCATGCTGCACTTCCCTCTGAACGCATTCAGCTCCTGTTCAAATAGAGAGACTAGCTGAGGTCACTTTCCAGCGTTTATCCTGACTCTTGTGTCTCCACGTCTGTGCAAATTTACATCTCAAACTGAGTCACAACTCACAACTCACAACACAAAAACTGTAATTGCACATCATCTGCGGGGCTGTGTAGTGGTGTGTGTGTGTGTGTGTGTGTGTGTGTGTGTGTGTGTGTGTGTGTGTGTGTGTATAATGCTGTACCTCCAGCAGCAGTTTGAGTGTGTGATCGTCTTTAATCCTGCCCTCGCAGCGGGCCACAGCCGCCAGGTTGGTGAACCAAACGCAGGGGATCCAGTATTTGTTATAAGGAGAGTGGAGACCCTCGAACTTCTTCCGTTCCTCTCTTGACATGAATCCTGCACAGACAGCAGACTAAAACGTCATACCTCAGATTCCTTTATTCCTAATGTAAAATTCGGCTCACAGAAGGGCAGGAATGAGGGATCAGTATTCTGTATGATTCAGCCTGTGGTTGCCTGAACTTTTCTGGTTTGCATGTAAGTCATTACATAGTGAGTGAGAAATAATTCACCATGTCAAGATAAGACACTCGGTCAGTCAGTTAGAAAATAGCTTGTTAAAATATATTATTACTGACAATTGTTCACAACTCTTAAAAACAATGTCACAGGGTAAATCAAGCGTTGATGCCGCCAGAAGTTGCATCAAAGTTAATTTGGAGAACAGTGACTAGAGAGGATTGCTACACCAGTGTCTCATGATCTTGTAACGGAAGTATGATAAATGTTTTTTTTTTATCACCAGGGAATTTCAGGATGTGCCTGTCCTTGTGATTTCTCCTGCTCTCGCTGGTGTAGAGAATGTACGGGAGAGAAAACAACAAACTCTCATGATGTGAGTGTGTCACTGATCACATTATCCCATCTACAATACTGCCTGTGACTTCCTGAACACAGCCTGACAAAAGTTAGCCCGACATATATAACAAAATTATAATTAGTGAGAGGTGCACTGGCTAAAAATTGTTGGTTGGTTGTACTGTGCAACAATGTTGCAAACAACAAAGTGCATTTTTCACTATTTATTTCAAGTTTTATTCATTTAAAACTTCCTTTCTACAATTGTTTACGCTCCTAATACTTGACTCAAATCATGCTGGGTGATGGCTGAGGATGGACCCCACCACCCTCATCACCACTCCTGTCCAAACACGTACTCACCAGCCTCCACCACGTGGTCCATGGTGGGGAAACGTTTAAATACGGCTGTGCTGACGGAGCGGAGGATGAGCAGGGCCGACAGACTGGCATAACGCATCATGGTTCGTCTCAGCAGGCGGCCCCGCTCGTCGCTCCCCTGGAGGCCCCCTGACAGGACGCACATGAGCCTGTCAGGGAGCGGGATGCTTGTGTACTGGCTCCACCACCGATTCACCACCAGGGTCACATAAAAGCCTGTAAACAGCGGTAGAGATGGAGACACAGATCAGACCTGAACTTATTTTTTCTAACAAGTGTCCTTTGAGTTTCCCTAGTGGAGTCCAGAAACCAGCAGGTCACCTTAACTGTGGCCTCAGGGGCCCCCAGCAAAATGGTTTCATGGTCATTTCTGCTATGGAGCCCAACTGATACTTTAGAGAGCCAATTTTGTCAGACAACCTTGACTTATCCTACTGTAAACGAAAGCTTTAGCAAGTACTTTAGCTGGGTTATGTGCATTAAGGAGTAAAGAAATAAATGAAGGAAAAAAGACCAAATTAATAAACTTACAGTACATCATGTAGAGAAGAGTCTTTTGAGTGATCCTTGCTAAAATGCATATTAATAGTAAAGTTGCCCAGTATATTTCAACTGAAATATTTTGCTCACCCCAAAAATCAGTACTGGCATGAATCAGAATTAAATCAGAATGTTACCATTCCCTCCACCACCTACAGTAGATATATTTATATTTCTAATGCAATAATGGTCATGTATATGTGCCCCTAAGCTATAAACCTAGAAATAGAGCATGTCCTTGACATTGAAACCTATAAGAAGTTGTAATGTAAATTTGTGGCTGCTCTCTTGTGTTATTCTGCAGATCATACAAATTTATAGTCCCAAAATCAAATATGCAAACATCACAGTAAACAAAATCCTGGGACACACTGTTGCTCGAATTCTGTCCTCTCTACTCATCTCCAAAAGTTGACATGAACATCATTAGCGCTGCTTACCCAGTACAAATGACATAGGGATGAGACTGGCGTAGTGGTTGCAGTAAATGGCCAGCTTTTCAAAATACCTCTTCTGGTCATCATACAGGAAAAACCTAAAAGGGTAAAAGTGATAGACTAGTGAATCAAAGCGCTGATGCGCACGTGTTAGCAGCCAGTGTGTCCTAAAGCTGTCTTTTAATGTCTTACCTGTAAGTGATGCTGATGGCGGTATACATGGCAAAGAAAGCCAGGAACTCTTTATATAAAACCTTGTAGATGCTGCCTTTCCAGGCCAAAAGCAGCTTGGAGAAGCCACAGAAACGGGCATTTGCAACTCTGGCCGTGTAGGTGACCGTCATTGGTGACAGCCAGAGTACAGGTCCTCGATTAAAGAGCTGTATGACAGAAACAATCACATTTGTAATTAATGTACACCTGCAGCGCGAACAAACGTGCTCATGTAACATGTTCAGGTGGGTCAGAAGCCATGGAAATGACAAAATTGTTCACCTAAGATTCTAAATAAGTCTCTGTGGTCGCTTTAAACTTAATTTCATTCACAGATAAGTGAATTTTCATTACCTTTATCGAATTAAACTTAATCACCTCTTAAGTTGTTTCTAAGGTATTTTATCTTTAAATAATATCTCCTTACCTTTTGTGGTGTTTTTTTCTTAATGAAGTTGCTCAGCGCATCTCTGTGCGTAATTGGCACCACTGGAGAGGTGAATTCATATTTTCTCTTAACAGTATAGTCTTCGCTGCGCTGCTCCCTGTGCTTGCCAGTGGTGTTTTTTTCAGTGAGCTCATAACCCTGATATCCCCTGGCGTCTGCTCGGTTAAGGAGGCTCGGTCGGCTGCATGGCAGTAATCCTCGGAGCCTCCTCGGTGCGTGGAGTGGTCAGTGCGCCCCGGGGTAAATCCCCAAAACGAGGAGGAGGAGCTCGTTAGCGCGGCCCCCGACCGGGAGAGCGCGGCTCGGTGATGGACCACAAGCGACAGGCCGCAGCGCCGGGGCACCAGGAGCGCACAGGACCGTCCAGTACAGTGGTTAGTTATGAAACAGGAGCAATAGAGGATGGCAAACTTTCGTGTTAAGTGATGAATGACAACCAATTTTCCCGGTTACGGGTTTATAATTATAGCCTACGTGTTACGGCTTATTAGCAAATATATATAGGCTATGTAGGCCTGCTTATTTCCTGCAACAGGCCTATGGACAGAAGCGTTTTGTGTCATGTGGTCTCATTAATCCTTTCAAACATCTTCTTATTCTTGGAACAAGAAAAAAAAATCCCAGTGGGGTGGGATAATCCCACCAGAACATATTTTTTCAGACTAAACTTGACTTGTTGGATATTTTAAACAGTAACACTGGCTGTGCCTGTGATGCTCCTGCAGTGGTGGAATATAAGGAAGCCTACTGAAGCACAATTTTGGGGTACTTTACTTGAGTGTTTTATTTTTTTGCTTCTTTATAGTACTATACATTTACTTCTCTACATTTCAGAGGTCATTGTACTTTTTATTTCACAAAATGTATTTAACAGTGTTAGTTACTATTTAGCTACTTCTACAGTGCAGTATTATATTGTATTATTGTATAGTGGTTCTTAACATATCGTATTATGACTATTTGCTCCATAAAAAAGGGACTCTAAACTCTGAAATAAAAGTCTGGGGCCCCAAGAGGAAAAAACAAATATTTCGCACAAAAAGCCAAGAAAGTCAAACAATAGTAATACAGCAATACAAATTTGTTTAGCACATCTGTTGTCTTTTCTACCTCCTTAATAATCTCAACAGCTCTTAGATGTATCTTGCGACCCTTAGCAAGGGGCGGACCCCTAGATTGGGGCCCTATGGGTAAAACTACTTAATAGTAGCCTATGCTATAATAGTATAGCGAGAATTTACAACTACAACTCTAACATGCTGCTTAAGCATTGGTGCATCATTATGGGCGGTTACGTCGGTGCGCTCTTACGAAAATGTGCGTCCGTCTAAATTGGTTAACAGACACATTAAATAAACAGTGTGTAGATCAAAGGAATGACCACAAAAGGCTCTCATCTTAGGCAAGTTTGTTTTAATTAACACTCGCAACATAATTTAAAGAAAATCTATAGAAAACAGATTTGTTTGGACTCAAAAGCATTCAGTGACAGAGAGGGGGTAATAATGGTTTTCCTTGGAGGATGCATTAACCTCTATCATCTATCTTTCTGTTGGATAACAGAAAAGCATCAGGCGAGCCATAACAGTCCAGCATTCAATGACCAGGGCAAAGAGGTGTTGATCACCATTCATTTGTTCAACATTCAGTATATTTTGAATTAACAATGCACTAAATAAGGCTATTGTAATGTATTTCAATAGTGTTCCCATATAGTTCTCAGTAAACAGGATGGACACAAAATGTCAAAGAGAAGAGTTTGAGGACTTTTGTGAGCACTATATGGGAAGCTGGTATCAATAATAAACTCTTACAGTTTATGGCGATTCAAACATCAAGCGTCTCATCAAATACTTTGCCTTTGAATGTCATAAAACTTGTGCCGTCTCCAAACACATACCACCTGAAGCAAACACAGTGGCCTAAAATATTTAACAGAGGCCATTAAGACTGTCCAGCTCAAACAATTAATAGCCATGTATGGATGTAAAGCTCCCAGTATGACTTGATTCAAAATCTCAGTCACATTAGGTTACTGCCTTTTCACCAGGATCACATGGCGAGGGGTGGTCTAATGATTTGACAAATGGTAGAAGATGCACTACAAACTGCTCTGAGCGTATTGAGGTCACCCTGAAATTTTCATGTAAATTCCCCAATAAGTGAGAGATGAATTTGCATTAAATTTTGGTCACACTGGAGGACAGACACAGCCACCGAACCACACAGAATAAACAAGCCATAAACATCAACCATTTGAAAGCTGTTTTATCCTGGAATACACAGCGACGTTACTGGAAACACTTTGTTTTCACAACTGAGGCTGGACACTGCAGGATGAAGAGGGGGAAGTTTGTTCTTTAGAGAAAAAGTTAAATGCTTTTGGAGTAGGAATAATACAACTGCCACACAGAGGATATGAAGGACCGAGAAGGTGAGTCGAGAGGAAAGCAGCACAAATCTGTACCATCTTATCTCTCTGACAACATAGCAGGTTATGTATGTATGTGTGTGTGTGTGTTTGTGATTTCATCAGCTCCCCTTCAATAAGGGCGTGTCTTGCTGTAGCAGTGCTCTACTTTGGATGACGGGCAGAGGACTCGGTGGATCAACTTGAGGCTGTTACTGCGAGGTTTGAGGCTGGTTGGGGGGGTGGGATCTCAGAGGAGGTGAGTTCAGACTGCAAAGGTGTGGTCTGTAGGAGGGAGAGTGGAGGTCCTGCAGGGAGGGAGATCACTTATTTGGGGGTTTGTAGGGTTCCAGAAGTTGCTTTGAGAACGTGTTGACCTTGTCGGCACCTCGAACTTCATGGGGTAGCAACGGTAACTTGACTATGTGGAAATCTTCATAAAGGTCCTCCATCTGTAGTGAGAAGACAGGCCATTAATGAGGACAACCACGTGTGACACTGGATGTAAATAACACAGCTGTATTGTTACAACCCAAAAACAAACTACTGACTCGTACCTGGTCTAAATACTTGGACTGAATTTTATGGCGGGCTTCACACATTTTACACGGCCTCTCTGAGTCAGGGAAAACAAGTTGGTTGACGATGATGTTGTGTGTGTCGATGCGGCACTTGGCCAGTTCCTGTATCAGCCGCTCCGTCTCGTACAGGGAGAGGAACTCAGCGATACACACACAGATGAAGGTGGTCTGTTCCTGATGGGTTTGAGAAAAGTGGGGAAGGGGGAAGGGTCACAACATGTACAGTATATAGAAAGTTTTTATGACTAGTTCAAGCCTTACTCTAAATGCTAAAAAGATCTGAAATCAACATTGGACATGCAGAAGTTGCAGCCAGAGGACAAGATGCAATAGAAATAGGACACGTTAAACAATCTACTAAAACAGACTAGCTATTATTGGAGAAAAAAGGGTTTAACATTACTTTTGTTGCGACACAGCCATGCTGTATAGACATATAGAGTAAAGGAATGTCTGTGTGTTTAGAGTGATACAGCCAGAGCAAGTGGGAGGTTAGCAGTGAAAATGGCTTAGAAAAAATGCTAAATTTGTCGGCCAATACTGGATAAATGTGCCCTCTCCTTCACCGGCTTCACGTTATCTTGACTATCAACAATCAAAAATGGCACCCAAACCAAGCTCCTGGGGTCTCATGTAAGCTCTGTTAGGTTTTGGGGAAGAAGCATTGAAGTTATGGTGGGAACCTCTGAACAGCAACAGAGTAGAGAAGCATAACTAAATGCAGGTTGAAAAGCCTGTAATGTACAAAGCAAACTCAAGCAACAGTAATGTGCTCGGGTTAAAACTGCAACCGGGGTGACTTACAGGATCTTTGAACTGCTCACTGACTGAGCGGATGACTGGCAGGGTCTCCTCGAGCTTAGAGGCCAGCTGGTCGGCGTTCATGTCCCCTAGACCAAGCATGTTGCACATCTGAAGAGATATAGAGAATAAAATAAATACTTATGATATTTGCTTCATCTTTACTTTGTGACGCTTTTACAGACAAAAAAAAATAAAATAAAAATCAGTAAATGACTACAATCAATATGTGAAGGAAACGCCTCACCTGGGAGATGAAAGGGCTGATCTGGTTCTTTATCTGCATGAGGCGGCCCAGACCACGCTCCACAATGGTGGGAAAGTTGAGCAGCCGCAGCGTGTGACCGGTAGGGGCAGTGTCAAAGACCACCACTGAGAAGTTCATTCCTTTAACTAACCTGAGGTACAATAGACAGTAAGGATGGTAAGATTCACCGATTCACCTTGGTGCACGGCATAAAAGTTCAAGATGTAATTTGCCTGATAGAAAAGTGTGCACCGGTTACAATTTGGGATGAACTTGAGACGTATCTTTTCTAACATCTTTGCATCAGTATAATCTGATTTACATATATAAAATTAGTAGAGTCACGATGCCTTTATTTATAAATGTGAACAAGCATTTGGTATCAAATTGGTTACATTTAGGGCTGAACAATATGGGGAAAAATCTAATTGAGATTTCAGACAGAGTACGGCAGAGATAATCCAGTCGATTTTCAAAAGAAAACACCCTTTGCAGACTCCCGATCATACATCAACAATGAACACAGTTAAAACAGACAAAAAAAATAAACAATTTAACTACGTAGCCTACTTAACCATAATAGAAGCACAAAAATCAAGGACAACAGAACAAATGAGGAAAATTTGAAGAAGTCAGCAAAATCAGGCAGGCAAACGGGACGTCAGCCTGCAGAGAGCGGAACGAAACGGGAGTTATCTGTAGTTGAAGCACACAAAATGAGAAATTAACAACACGTTAACAACGTGTGGGCTAAACGCTCCGCTGCTGAAACACTTCACTGTGAGTTGACACCAGGAAAAAGGCCGCATGGCACGAGCTTTCTCCGCCACTATTTGCGCAGCTCCTCAACTTCGATAATGTTTAAAGCACATTTTCGATCCGCCATCAGTTTTCAACACACAGCCAATATTAGAAATCTACACTGATGAATTCTTGCTTCTAAAATTCTCCGAAGTGGATTTAGTGATGAAATAACATACGAAAACTGTAAAATATAATACTTTCTGTTGTTGGCCTCTGTCAGTCGCGCGCAATGATGATGCAGGAAATAGTGATGATTCTCTCTGACCAATCAGTGGCCTGCAGTGTTGTCACATCACATAGTATCTCAGCTCACTTGGAACCGGAGTAGATACAAAAAAAAAGTACCTGGAAGCAGGTACAGATACATCTTTTCTGCGGTGTAAAAGGGGCATTAGATTAGCAAGGAGGAGGAAGATACATTCCTCCAAACCTAATAACTAATGCCGTTTTTCCATTACCAGTACCAGCTCAACTCACCCCGACTCAACTCTACTCAACTCGGTTTGGCCGTGCTCCGTTTACCATTGCAGATAGTACCCCTCAGTGTAGCTGGTAGTCATAACGATACCACACACAACGCAATTAGTCTGCCATGTTTTCAAGTCACATTTTAGTATCGCCTCAACTCACTTGGAACCTTGACAGAGGTGATACGAAAAAAAGTACTTTTCTGCAAATGGAAAACCAAAAAAAGTCGAGGCGAGTCCATTCGAGCTGGTACCGTGCAGAGAGAGGAAAAGGGGCTTAACTCACCTGAAGTGGTGACCTGGTGCAAGTGTGGAGACGTCTGCCTCCCCCTCCCTCTCAATTTCAGCTCTAGCTACCCCAAGTGGTACCGCTAGCAAGACTGGTGAGCAAGTATTGCAACTACTTCCTTGAATTGTTTAACTGTTAAGTGTGTGAGGTGTTTTAAAAGTGTGATAGAATAGTAGAATAATAGAAGGACTGGTCTAAGGCAAGGTGCAGGCCTGGTTTAATTTTATCTTTTGTCAGCCACGTCTTTTAGAGGTTAAAAAGAAACTGCATAAATGAGATGCTTACAGAGTTGCAGTACTAGAGAAACAAATGTGTGAAGTAATTTGATTTAGTTAATTTATGATTAATACAATGAAATAAAAATCAAACTGTACCATACCGAATTGCTCACTTTGTTGCATCGTATCACATTCAGTCGCACTGCGTTGTATAAAATCATATCGAATTGCAATAGGGGTGAATCGTATCGTAGCAGTAGTGCGTATCACGTCAGCCTCAGTGATAGAGATGCACATCCCTAGTAGACAATAGTGCTGCGTTAATTTTATAAAGTAAAAAGCACTAAAAAAAATGATGCCTTACCTCATGACCTCTGCATAGCTCATGGCCTCGTCGATACCAGGGAAAGCGCTCATGGCCTCCTGCATCATCTTCTTACCCATGCTGAGCATGTTGTCCTCCTCGAAGAACTCATCGGGCAGCTCTGCCACACCCAGACTTGGGTCAATCTCCTGCACTCACACAGACACAAATAATAAGCACATAAGAAACTGAGGCCTGTGTAACTGCAAATGATTTTAGAGCCTCCAGCAATTCAGTTTTTTTTTTACACAATGGTAGTTTGTGCTTGAGACCCAGATGTGGAACCGACTTTCCTCATGACACTAAAGATATAGTGACCTCATGTACTAAATTTTTCCAAAACAAACGTAGCTATGTTTCAGTCCACTCGTCAAACTAACTTTTGAAATGTAGCAAAAAGTAAAATGTGATTTAGATGTGGCACTAGATATGTCACAGTAAGAAAAACACAATTCTAAATAATAAAATTAATTTCATTTAACAGCTTCAATTTGAGGGTCCTGCTATTGTTCCTGCCGGCTCATTGTCAATGCTTACTGGGGCGTCTACACAGAACAAAGCCATCGTTCATGTTGTTGTCAACACCTGTGCTTTTCCTGCTATCAGAATTGTCTGCCGTGAAAAAAGGCCTATGCCATTTTTTCACTTCAATATGAATTAGGGTTTAGAAACAAAATAATTCTGATATAGTTCTGTTTCCACTTCTATTTATATATAATCTATTTACTGTTTAAATTCCTGAAATCCTATTAGATTAAATAAGAACGTAATATGTTCAAAGTTTTCTCATTTAAATAGTATACAAGTATAAGTATACAAACATCTGACAGTTGAAAGGCCATAATTGTGCATGGCTGACTGAGACAATTAAATTAATGTTATTAGTCACACCTGTGCTTTTTCTGCTATGAAAAGTCAAAATGTCTTTTGGAACAGGTGAAAACTATCTCAGCTGTTTTTATCACCGCAAAACTATTTCTGAACATGTGCTAGGGCGGCTGTGGCTCAGGAGATAGAGCGGGTTGGCTGTTAATCGGAAGGTCGGTGGTTTGATCCCTGGCTCCCCCTGGTTGCGTGTCGAAGTGTCTTTGGGCAAGATTCCGCCAGTGTATGAACGAGTGTGAATGTTAGTTTCCGTTTGAGCACTTAGGCTCAGTGTATGAATGTGTGTGACTGGTGAATGCAGATGTAGTGTAAAAGCGCTTTGAGTGGTCGAAAAGACTAGAAAGGCGCTATACAAGTACGGAGCATTTACATTTACATTTGCTTCCATAAAAACAGGCTAAGATGTTCACTAATCTCTGCCTACATTGTCTTCCTGTGCAGTGCGACTTACCATCGCAAAGAGGTTTTCATAGCCCTTGACCTTAGTGGGCACCTTCGAGAACTTCTGGTCAAAAGCATCAGAGATGTTATGAGCAGGATCAGTGGATATGATGAGGACACTCTCCCTGACAGCAGCAAGCTGGACGGCCAAACTACAGCTGTAAAAATGACATGGGAGAGGTTTGTACAGTAGGAGGTGGACAAAGAAGAGCACCTCATGTCAGCAACACTTTTCACATGTAGTGCTTATATAGTATGTTTAGTACGGATAACAACATTTAACAAAAAAACTAGTATGAGTCTTAAATGTTCTCTCACAAAAGTGATTTACACTGATTCCGCCTTTGATATTGTATATTATTTTAATATTGTCAGCATCACTCAGTGGATTCAACGATAGTTACAAGAGGCGTAACTAACCTTAACGCTAGCTAGCCGGAGTATTCTTTAAACCCGGTATACTTGTATATTTACTTTGTTACAAGCCAACACAAAGTTCCCAGTTCAATAAACACAGGGAAGAAAGTTCTCCCGTTAAATAATGAAAGAAACGAGAGAACAAACATGCTTTCGTTGTCCTGCACCGTGATTGTCAAACGACTTGTCATGAATACATGTGTCAGCTGGCTAACATTAGCTAGTGACAGGGCTTTACAGCATTCAGCATTTTGACAACTAGCATAGCGTAAACTGACTTCATATGTAACGGTAAAGATATTTAATGCGTCTTAAGCTGTTAACGTTAAGCTAACACTAAATAGATTATTGTTATGGAAAAACACAGCTTATTCGTCAACGTTAACGGAGATCCACGTCAATGTTTGGTGGCGGCTAATCCAAGAAAGCTAACGTTATGTTAGCTAGCGCCGTAGGCTGAGTCAATATCAGGAGGCTTATGACCATTTGTCTTCAATTTACCTGCATGTCGTTTTACCAACACCACCCTTTCCCCCCACAAATATCCATTTCAAAGATTTCTGCTCGATGATATTCTTCAGTGTTGGTTCTAACGGCTCCACATCAGGCGCATCTTCAAACTCGTCTTCCAAAGAAGCTGCCATCTTGTCTGTGTACAGTTAACGTACAGGTGGGACGTTCCAACACTGCTGCATTCACAGATCCTCGGACAAAGCCCAACTATATACGTGTGCGTGAAATAACTGGCAAAAGGTCTTTTTTTGGTAGGTGTGGCAAATATATTTGATATCAAAGTGATGTCAGTCTTCCCCCATAGAGGTTCAATTATCAATAGGGTCAGAATTGGCAGCAAAGTAAACATTTTAAAAGTTGGACGGCAGTAATGAGCCATACCGTTTTTTTTTTTTTCAGAAACATTGTTTTTGAAACATTCAAGTAACGTTACAGAAACACATTTACAATTTAAAAAATGTTTTGCCCAATCACCGTGTAAATGAATAACGATTAAATAGGCTACACATCAGTGTTGCCTACCTAGGCACTAATGTTGTGTCTAGATAAGCAACATTTGAGAACTAGCAGGAGACAGTTTGATTTTAGATTTAAGTAGTAGATCTAAGTTTAACTATCTAAGCTTCCTGTGTATTAAATCCAGGATCTCCCATCTGTACTGGACACCTTCTTCAGCGTCCATTTTTTTTGCAGTGAAACATCTTTATTTGCGTGAATGCATTATTATAAATACAAACGAAAGCCATTCCTGTTCACGCTCCCCGAATGGCTCAACAGGATACTTATTTCTCTTGGATTGTCCTATTTTTTTAGGGTGACATTGTAATGTTTCATTGATGTAAAACATAAAATTGCAGGTTACGCTCCCAGTTTAACCATGGTTGAGCTAATTTTGTAAAAGTGACAAAAGAGAGGTGAAAAGTCTGGTACTGAAACCACTGATACAAGAGTTTCTCATACATATGAATGTAGCACAACCCACAGGGAATATAGGACCAGGGGGGGTTACCAACTGACAGATTAGTACTAGACATTTATTTGACTTTTAGAGAGGTCAAAATGTTGATATACTAACCCCATCATAGAATACAGGAAGTGAATGAGTATCCTATAAGTACTGCATAGGCACCTCCCTTCGCAGCAACAGAGGACTGTGGTTTAACTGACAACTCCCTGGTTGTCAGAGTATCTCTAGAAAAGAGCATCATTTTACAGGTTTTAACAATTAATCAGCAGAAAATATTTTTATTACATTTTGCTTAAAGGCAGTAAAGCTACATGCAATGACTTACTGTGTGATTAAAAGTAGTTATATGATAAGGTTTAGAAAATCAGTCAACACAATTTTGATTTCATCAATAATATCAACTCAATAACAGTATAAGATACATTATGCATATCAAAACCAGCTGAGGATTGAAAGTCTCAGGCACTGGTGAGAAAAACATTAATTTAAACGAAGATGTACATGCTGTGACCACAGGATAAGGCACTTGCTTCCACATACACTTTTTCATGCCTTCACCTGTCCCCATCTTAGTGCTGCCATCAGACCCTTCAGCTTTAATCCTTCTAGACCCATCGCCTCCTTCTCTGACCTCCAAGCAGTGCCAAGCCAGAATCCTTATGTGAGTTGTCTGAGCACGCACACACTCCATCCCACCAGGAAATGAGCAACTTCTCACTCCACCTGATCTTTCACAATCAGTCTGCCGTAGCCAACGGGGCCAGAAAGCAGGTCCCAGATCCACCCATTGGTAGCTTAATCCACAAGAGGCCGAGCGGACTAGCTAGTCTCTGACTGAACTGGCAACACTGGAGGGCAGAGAACCAAGGTCCAGATCTGCAGTTTCCTTCTCCAGCTTCCAGCGATGTTTTGCCGCATCCACTCTCAGCTGTGGAGCAGCACTCAGGTTAGATTTCTCTCTGGCAGTGGTGTTGTTGGGTAATTTGGCAGGCAGTCAGTCTCCACTCGGCAAAGGTTGATTATCACTATGGCCTTGAGACAGCTGCTCTATGGACATCCAAAACAGGTCAAAAGAGGATCCCAGAATACGCAGGAGGCAAGAAGGGCGGCAATGTCTGGGTTTGGGCATGTAGTGGTAGTCTTCAGCATTTGTCAGTAGGGTGTATGGGCGGATTGGCTGCAAGTAGGACGGTAGACTGGCTCTCAGTTGAAGAAATGGTAAATCCCAATCTGTGTCCTCCAAGTCTTGAACACCAGTCACATTCAGAAGCTGATTCTGGGTTGAAATGTTAGATGTGAATGCTGCTGATCCATATTGAAGGAAAGAAATCCAGCAGAGACAGACTCTACAGTTGAACCATCTAAGCATTGTCTTAGGTGTGGATGGCATAATGAATGAATAAAGAATGAGAAACAGTTTCTCTCATCTTCCTTTTCACCCGTTCACTTGTGGATTCTCCTCTGGATGCTTCAGGGACTGTGTACCCAACACCAGACATCCTTGAGCTCTTGATCAATAACATACTAAAATTAGTGCCTTATCACACAAACAGCAGGCATATTATTGAGTATAGCCAGAGCACACCTGAGCTCCCACCTCTTTTTCAACGCTCTGTTTTTCAAGTATCATTTGACCTTGATTTGGTCGAGCTGTAACAGCAACCTCAGACACAAGATCTGCAAAAATAACAGCTCTCTCACACAAGGACTGCACTTAGATCAGTTAGAAAATGAGCTTTAGGGTAAATTCCCTTCATGGTAGCTTAGATAATGAGTGAACAGAAAAAAAAAATATTTAAAAAGCGTACAGATGCAACATGTTTGCAGGACAACACCCCATTTATTCTCATCTACACAAAATCAGCAGTCTGGGTCAAAGGCACACAGTGGCAAAATATCAAATATATTTTCATCATTATACTTAACTGTAAACATTAGTTCTAATTGAAGTTTTTGTTTACATCAACATTATAATAACACATAATCATTCATAAATAAAGTCACAAACCTGTTTATACGTACACAACGATAAACAGCAGAATTAACTGCTCAAAACTACATTTATGCAATGAGTTCATTAGGAAGCAGTTCTGTAACAGGTATTCACAAACAAATGTCAAGAGACGTAACTCGTAAAACACAAGGCACAAATAAATGTGGCATGATTGTATCCTCAACTTGGCATTTTGGATGGAAATATATTTGTGAATCTTTACGTATCTGTATGGATCCTTTTGAGATGGTTCTTCCACGCTGTTTGTGTCACAAAAAATTCCCAAGTGCAGGGAAGACCAAGCCCTTCTAGAAGATGGAAGTATTTGTGGATGCCAACCATACAGTCTATGATGCCAACCACTGTGAACAGTCTCTGGTTAAACTAGACAGAAAGCTGACATGGCAGCTAAATAGCACTGAAGAGAGATCTAGATGTGAGAGAAAGCTACTCATTGGGATATAAGAAATAAATTATCAAGAGAAACATAACAGCTATGCAGCAGAAACTGTGGGTAAATGAAAAAAGAGGCCCTAACTAAAAAAACAACATTGTTATTTACAGAGATACAGAAGGCCCACAGTTGTTATGACTGTGAATACAGCAGCATTGTAGCAGCTAGTTAGCTAGCCATGCTGCTGCTGCCCCTTCACTTCACAAACAGGCAACCAGTGACAGCACTTGGTTTGGTGTTCTTCGTCTTCTGTTCAGTTTGAAAGCGGTTGGCCTCAGACTGTATGGTTGCGATCCATAAATGTTGCACTACCGCCATCTACAAGAAAGGTTTGGTCTTCCCCGCACTTCAACTGTGACACAAAAGGCGTAGAAGAACGGTCTCAAAAGGATCCACACGGCTGCACGTTGGCGTGACGAGTTTTCATGTTCTCCCTGTGTGTGCGTGGGTTTTCTCCGGGTGCTCCGGTTTCCCCCACCATCAAAAACATGTTAGGTAGGTTCTCCAGTCAGTGCCGTTTGACCTGGCATGGCATTTCAATCTGGAGTTGGTCCCCGGGCACTGTACAGTGGCTGCTCGCTTCAGGGATGGGTTAAATGCAGAGGATTAATTTCGCTACATGTATGTGTATGTGACAAATAAAGGACCTTACCTTACATGAGTTTACGTCCAAATGATGACATACGTGTTGTAAATTAAAGGCAGGGATACAAATCCAGATTTACACATACAAATCACTCTACATTTATTTGTGCATTGTCTTTTATGAGTTACGCAACTTAACATTTGTTTGTTAATACTTGTGAGACTGTTCTAATCCCATAGTCCTGTAGTGTCAGGTTTTATTGTGTGCTTTCAGAGAAAACCTGACTTTGCATTGATTGCATTTATATATTGACCTTTATATCCACCCATTTCTCTTGTTTGTCATCAAAATCAGAGTGAAAAAAGCTGGTCATGTGATCTGTCCTGTTGCCGGGTGGACTGTGGCGGCGGTCTAGATGTGGAGGGTGACACGCTGCAAATAGCCTGGGGGCTGTGGTCTGCTGCCTTCGCCCGATCTTCCAGGAACTTATCAAACTCTGAAAGGGAGAGTTATAGTTAGAGGTGCATATGAACACACAGAAAGCAAGCAAGAATTATGGAACTTTCTGGGTTTTTTTAACACTAAAATGGCAGTAATGAACAGAGAAAAACAGAAAAACATACCTTCACTGGTTACTCCCTCACTAACTGAAGATTGGTCTTCCTGCATTTCCAAACACAATAACACACAAAGACATCATACTTTGTCACACATCACATTGTTTATATTTCAAAATAAGAGTTTGAAAAAGATGTTTTCTCTTACCTCACAAGATAACCATTTGTCAATTTCATTATGCAGGGAGTTTTTTGCTGATGACATCTAAACATAATAAAGAGAAGGTTAAGGGGACAATGTGATTTAGCTATATTTACACGTTAAGCACTACTTTCACAGGAAATATTTTGTTTAAATCAATTTCAGTTATGATGGTTTACACACCCCTCCTGTGACCTGCAACCTCGTATCCAGAGCTCCAGCAAGGCCCTCGACAGCTCGTGGGTCCTCATACCTGACACTGGGGATAAGAAGTATTGTAATGCTGTGACATAATGTAGGCTATATTAAACCAGGCAACCACTCTATAAAAAACATGGTTATTTCCAGCTTTAACAGCGCATACAGAGACATAGTTTGTAGATAGATAGATGACTCAATCATAACAGTGATGTAGAGGGCCGAGCAGCTGTATTTTCTTTTAAAGATTGAACTATTGACATTGCATTTGTGTGGCATGCGCTGTAACCATAAGGCTAAGGGAGCAACCCAGACCGTCCTTCTTTTACTTCTTATTGGCAAAGGACCTTTTTGTTTGTGATGGATGTTATAAAAATCCAAATTGCCAACTGAAAACCAAATAGGAATTAAAACTGAAAAATCAAATTAACTTTTAAGTAACTTCAGGCTTACCAGTCAGATTCTTATTTCATCTAACATTTAAAAAATGAAAAATTCTGTTATATCTTACATTAATATTTGGATTGCAGATATCTATAATAATCCAGTTACAGCTTGCTACTACAGCAGGTAGTATATTGTTGTTGAATGTTAAGAGGTTAAAGTCATTACTCATGATGAGGCACTTCCATCACTTATAGTCAGTACTGCACAAACATACAAACACGACATAACACATGTAGACAGAGCATGTATCATGATGTGATGTTAGCAACGCTCACCTTTTCCTCTGCTCAGCCAGGGAGCTGCCTCTCGTCTGGGCAAACATGTCAAACTCCTCCTCCTCTTCTGCAAGACAGTGGGTTAACTCATTACAACTGAATGAGTAACAACTTCCTCCATCTTGGCATCTAAATTCTTGCAACAACACATATTCAATAATAAAATCACAAACATTTTTAAAATACTTATTATTTAAAAAAAAAATTCTAGCTAATACCAGCCCAATCCATTTTAACACTCTCACACTCTAATCCAGTAATAATGTGTTTGGTGATTTGCACATAAAAAGGGGTTGAAGTTAAAATAGAGTACAATTTCAATTTTAGATATCTATATCTTGGCTCAACAGGATTCAGGGGATTTATTTCAGATACTTCAACACATGTACTAAATTTAAACAAAGTCACTAAAATGCTGTTAAAACACAGATGATACATAGCCTGTTTAAAAAAAAACTCACTTTCTAGAGTGCAGCTGCACCCCGATCCTGCTCACTCATACGATCTCTAATATTATAGGAATTCTGTTCCATCAGTGCGCCCAATCACCTCATGAGTTATAATTATACATGGATCATGTGTGTCTTACACTTACAGTATAATAAACAACAGCTGCTTTGTGTGCACAGAGTGCTTTTTAAGTGTTATTAAAAAAGTTTTATTCTGCACTGAGGGTGACTTGATGCTGTGTAATATTTGAATGTGAGGGCAAACAACGCTGTTTAAAGAAATGACTGACATAAAAGAGGTAACTTTTGATAACTTCAGTCCAACCAGGATTTAGATTCCAACATACACTAAACCTCCGCTTCGATTCGATACACGCTTGATGCGGACTGAATCAACGAGGACACGAAACATCGCATCTGGCTCTGTAACAGGGAGGAGACCAAGAGAACTCAGGGTTTGATGAAGAAAAGCTGCCAGTGGGAGGTTAGGTTCAAAGTCAGTTACCACAGTGACTGACCCAGAGTTTAAGTTACCCCCCTTTCCCAGAGTTTAACAAACTCAGTTTGCACTAAACCCGCTTCTTGGAATACACCCCAGAAGTCATCTAGAGTTAACTAACTGTGGTTGGGTGATTGCCGTTGATCGGCCCAGGTGCTGACTGCTGGTTGGCTGGTTGCTGTGATAAGCGCAGGTTGGCTGTGAGCTGGCTGGGAAGGCTCAGGGCTGAGGTCAATGAGGCTTGGGCTTGTGGTAGAGCTCTGCTGTAGTGAGGATACAACACAGTGAGTGTCACATAGTGTGTGAGCATATTTTTAAAGCAGAAATGAAGAAAAAAACTTTACACTCAAGAACTTTCTTACCTGTTGAGTAGTTGTAATTTGTGACTTGTTCAGTCTGTCAAACCTAAAACACAATTACAAATCGATGATTATGATTTTAGCTGTAAGTAAGATATATACTTCACTCTTAAAACTAACATTTTATTTTATTTAGCATAATCCACAACACAAAGCCAGGCTGCAGCACACCTCTCATAACGGATAAAGGCGTTGTTGAGGTCATCGTTGACCACGAGCAGCTCTTCAATAAACCCTTCGTCCAGCAGCTGCGGGATGAGCTCCATCACTCGAGTCTGCATGCTCTTACACACTGAGTACAGCTGCTGCTTGGAAAGAGGAGAAAAGAAGGATTCATTCACTGTCTTTGCCAATGACAATCATCATTAATCTTTGGTATTAAGTCCAGTCCAAGACTTGTATAACCATAAAAGAACGCAGCATCAGAGTTTGTTTTACATTTGTCAGTTTGTTTTAAACAGTGATGAAATGATGGGGTGAAAAGGGCAAAGACCTGGCCACAGTAAATGCTGTAGACAATTCTGACACACACCTGCAGCAGCTCTGTGTCATCTTGCTGGCTCAGTCCAGGTGTGAGCTCATTCAGCATTTCTGACATCACAGTGAGATTTCCCTTCACCAGCGCCAGCTCACTCCGCAGCTTCTGTTCCTGGATTGGAATTTTTTTTTAATCAAAAGCAGTGAAAAGCCACAAAAAGTATTTTTTCATAGTAATATTTGTTGCTAACTGCTAAGGTTAGATTGATACATTGCTGTTAGACTGTATGAAGGCAACATTGGACAATATCTGCTACCAGCCACAGCAACACAGAAACAGTCTGTACTTCTGACATATTATATTTTAGTTATTAGAAGGAAAAGCACAGGTATAACATAAATGATGCCTCTGCCCCAGCAATTATTGCCGTGCAATGCAGGAACTTACGATGTTATTAGTTACACCTGTACTTTGCAAGTCAAAATGTCAGCTCTGACAAGGGTCTGTTCAACTTTCACAAGTTTCACATTTTCACCCCTGATCATGTGAATCACAATGGGTGTAACTGGGATTTTTTACACTGAAATTAAAAAGGTTCTTTTATGTCAAAGTGAAATGAAATTGAGTCTACAAATATCACTAGCTTTGAAAAGTAATTGACTGACAGGTGTCTTTGGGCAGTGGTACCTGTTCTGCAGAGAGGGAGACTGGTCCCTCGCTGGGCTGGACTGGAGGAGTAGTGTTCTGAGTGGGAACACTAGAAGATGCCTGTGGTTGTGACCGAAGTGGGGGAGCAGCAACAGGGGTCGTCTCAGGAGTCCCGTTTTCCGGGATGCTCTGCAAGATGAAGGCAGCAATTTGTTTTTGGTTGAAATGTGTATGTCAACATGTGAAATGTCAGGTACAGTGTAGAGACAGATCTATAAATATTTGATTCGGTGTGTTATTTTTACTTAGCAGGCAGTCTCACCCTATTCGGAGTGTGTATGGGGGACAGAGCATCCAAGTCTGTCATGGGGAACTCCAAACCACGTCTCCTCAAGTCGTCATATACGTATACCACCCCCGCCAGGGAGGGAGAGTTACGAAACGCATCCGCCCACGACTGGGGGGGGAGAGAGAACATATGACGAAATATAATTTGAATGATTGACTCCGAAATAAGTGTTCAGTAACATAGACCAAAACAAACATTACATGTGAAAAGAACAAGAAGAAAAGATACAGAAAGGGAATGGTCCTTCAGCATTTACAAGCCTGATTCTATCTAATGTTATCAATTGTGCTAGTCTGTGATTACATTGCATCTGGCTTTGGCCATGTTACTACAGTTACCACCATAGGAATGTTTGAAGATACTTAAATCACAAAAAACACTGAAGATAAAGCTATTGAACATGTCTGTAGCCATAATAGAGTCCAAGCTGTGGTATGTCAACACACCACTGAAATCTCTCACAATGTAGACGAAGACACTGTCAAACTACTGAAAGCAAGCAAAATAAGAATTCCAATAAAGTAAAATAGAATTGGGTTCAGACTAGAGATGAAATCATCAACAGAAAATTGATCTGCAACAATTTTTATAATCAATGAATTTTTTCAACTGTAAAGCAAAGATTAATTGGTTTTTCCTTATCTTGTGGGACTATTGGTCAGACAAAACAAGCTATCTGAAGACATCACATTTGGTTTTGGTAAAATGTTTTGTATATTTTACAATTTTTTGATATTTTATAGTGTTGATTAATTAATTACTTAAGAAATAACCAGCAGAGCAATTAATGGAAATACTCATTAGTCACAGCCTTCATGCAGACAGTTTCTATTATACTGCCCTCTGTGGGTCAACCACATACCTGTATGAGGCTGAGCACTCTGTCATGGAGGACAGTGGGAGGGTTATATTTAGGCAGAATGGAACGGACCAAAACTCCTTCAACAAACTCCTGCGACGTCACCAGAACGTGGAAGCGATGGCCACAGTTCTTCACACAGGCCTCAAGGACCTGTATGACAGTGATGCAAGTCCACAACATAAGAAAGAGCAAATGTAATTTAAATCTCTGTGGTTCAAGTTGCTCCAAAATAAAGCTGTCTCTCACATTGTCTCAATACGCGCACTGAGACTTCAATGTTGATTTAGCCGCTTGTGTAAGCATACACTCTGAAAGCATCTCCTCTAGGCCCCCAGCCAATCAGGACAAGGGTCATTCTGGCCTTCAAATTACACTCTCACACCCTGCATTTCTGAACTCATGAAAGAATGAATAAAACTTTTTACATACAATGACATACAGATGATTACTCACAGTAAGAGCCAACATGATCTCTCTGAAGTTCTTGTTTCCTACAATTCTCTTCTTAATAGCTTTGACTGCATCTCTGGGTCTGGGAAAAGTAAAAACAATTTGTTTGCCGTTTGTCCATCTTGACATTTAAACATGTAAATACGCAATACTCATTTACAAAAATAAAGATATATGAATACATAAGGATGAAATATCACAAAGGTAAGGCAATAGTCATCAGAAGGGGGCAGTTTGTGGCTTCTTGAGGAAACCATGTTACTTATGATCCTACCCCTCATCCGTCTCGTTGATTATGTCACATATCTCCATAGTGAGCCCCCAGTCCTCCGACTGCACAGAGCCGCTGGTCGCTTGTTCTGTCAACAGAGAGGGAGTCGGGTGAAGTTACAGTAATACTGATATGGGAATAAATAAATGTTGCAAAAACTGATATCATACTATCCACAAAATAATGGAAAGTCATGAGGGGTCAAAAAATGTGTAGCGTGACTCACAGTAATAAAACACCATAATAAAAGACAAAAATGTCAACACAAAAATAAGATAAGATATGTTGCCCACACTTGGATACAAAAGGTTCCCTGTTTACACATCTAGTAGACACAGAGCAATGTTATTAGCCTATTGGCCGTCTGACAAATATTGGTCCTATACTGACTCTGCTTTTGGCTCTGGTTTGGTCTCTGCACACTCCTAAGAGAAAATATATTCAGTAGCCAGTTGCTGACTTTATCTGTCTGCTGCTTGGTGCTGACCTGGGAGCATACAGTCAGATTTTAGAGCTTTTTTGCTGAAACTAGCTGCCTGCTGTGGCCAATAATACACTGTGAAAGAAATAAAACAATGAGCTGAAAGATGCCTCATATAGCTGAGGGGAATTGTAGAGTCTGCTGATACTTCTCTGTGGGATTATCACTTCAAGAGACAGTTGTTTTATTACACATGACTTCTGTAGGAACCATTTATGTTTATTGATTATTTTGCTATATTTATATTAGTATTTTGGACACTGGGTGGCAATAATTAGATGCACGTGGTTGTATATAAGGGGGCATAGGTGACAGGAAGAGGTAGGTACAAGTAGGGGGACCACACAGAGTTCTCACCAGACCACAGATCACAGACCAGTATACATGCAACAACTGGAAACAAAGAATGAGAAACTAACTGGTATATTCATCCATTTGTTGTACTATTTACTACTGCAATAAACCACAAACCTCAACTGCAATAATGACTGCAAAATCTTGTGTGTCTGCGTAAAACTTAACTCCTAACTGTGTATGATGGCAACGATATGGACGTTGGAAATCAAGGCTAGAGGTAAAACTAAGGAAAAATTGCCATTACAACTTCCTTTGATCCATTATCCATAGGCTTAAAACAGGCTTTTAAGATTGTGCCGTTTTAATGATCAAATCGGATGGGATTTGACTGAAGCTGGCCTCTTTCCCACAGCATAAGCAAACAAACCCACAATTGTCATCAAATAATGATTCTGGTTAGTTGGTGGAAATCTCTGCAATCACTTTTATCCAACAAGGTCCCACCCAATTTAAACCAGTGAGAAGAGCACGAACAAATCTACTGAAATCTCTCCTGTGAAGCAGAAGGTCTATCCTCCAGATAGTAGTGCTTTTATAGGAACTCTTGGTTCTCAGCTCAATCAGGTATTCCCCTCCAAACTATTTAGCAATCAAAGCCAGCTTTGCACTCCACCCCTCAGTGGCTCCTCATAAGTCTCTAAATCTCCTTCATTCTTTTCCACCAACAGTCCTCCAAACCCTCACCCATGCATTTCTCAATCCCATTTTACTCCCTCCCTCCCTTCCTCCCTCCCTCCACTTCATGTGACTGTCAGCTGCTTCTGTTCTGGTTTGCCTCAGAAGTACCTGGAGCCTCTCTGACATTTATGTGTGAGAAAGTCAGGGGATGAGATAAGAGGAAGGAAGGCTTCAGAGGGGTGTGGAACTTTTTCTCAATACTCATGGCTGTCGTGATTACACATCTTAGTTTCCAGGCATAAACAGCTGGCCTCGAGCCTTTTGTGGACGTGCCGAATTTGAAGATGTTCAGTGGCCTGACAAAAAGAAGCAGCCATCTGCCATTACAAGGAAATCCTGCTGCCTTTAACGCTGTTTAAAATGATAAGAATGCTTTTAGGAGAGGAGCAGTCGCACTTGTGCATAAGGCGTGAAACTGTGGCTCGACAAAACACATCAGTGATTAAGGAAGTAACAAGAAACGACCAATGTCTCCTTAATTCGCTGAAGTGGCTGTCGTTTAACTTGCAGCAACCAATCGCACGAGAGATTATGGGGAATGAGTCCTGCCTCTGTCGCGTCTGGCTGTAAAGACTTATGTTTCTGTCAATTCTGGAGTTAAATATGAAACATTTTAGAATATGAAAACCAGAATGAAAACGTTATTAAGTTGCTTTACGTCCCTGGCCGTTTGGATATAAAATGCTGAAACATGTTACTGATTATTTAACTCAAATGATGTCAAATTGAATCCAACGGCGAACAATTCCTCGTTAGTTAACGTTAGTTTCAGAAACACTGCGACTTACCGATTCTCTGACCGACGGGCGTTGAAAAGGGGTTTCCTATGAGGAACTCCATTTTCTCCCCGAGAGAAAACATCCTCGACGATTACAGGCGTCCACCCTGTATTAAAATAATTTGGCAACTAACGTTACTGAGCTCAAAACTGCGTTGTTTCCTTTTTTGTGTCTGCCGCTGCCTCAGAAGCGCAAGGGCTCTCTGAGTGGTCACGTGAAAACGTACACAGGCAGGAAACAGCAGACATCAACACAGCGGCACACAGTGTCGTTTGAAAGCGTGCTAATATTCAAATAAAGACACTTTATTTTCAGTTGCAGGCCACAGTCCATAACACATTATATTCAGGAGATATTCAGGAATAAAATAAAGAAATATTAATATTATCAGATTAGCCTATAGGCATATACATACATACAGGTGAAACTCGAAGAATTTGCATATCGTGCTAAAGTTCATTTATTTCAGTAATTCAACTTAAAAGGTGAAACTAATATATAATATAGACTCATTACATGCAAAGTGAGATATTTCAAGCCTTTATTAGATATAATTTCGATGATTATGATTATGGCTTACAGCATATGAAAACCCTAAATTCAAAATCTCAGAAAATTAGAATATTTTGAAAAGGTTCAGTATTGTAGGCTCAAAGTGTCACACTCTAATCAGCTAATTAATCCAAAACACCTGCAAAGGGTTCCTGAGCCTTTAATTGGTCTCTCAGTCTGGTTCAGTGGAATTCACAATCATGGGGAAGACTGCTGACCTGACAGTTGTGCAGAAAACCGTCATTGACACCCTCCACAAGGAGGGAAAGCCTCAAAAGGTAATTGCAAAAGAAGTTGGATGTTCTCAAAGTGCTGTATCAAGGCACATTAATAGAAAGTTAAGTGGAAGAGAAACGTGTGGAAGAAAAAGGTGCACAAGCAGCAGGGATGACCGTAGCCTGGAGAGGATTGTCAGGAAAAGGCCATTCAAATGTGTGGGGGAGCTTCACAAGGAGTGGACTGAGGCTGGAGTTACTGCATCAAGAGCCACCACACACAGACGGGTCCTGGACATGGGCTTCAAATGTCGTATTCCTCTTGTGAAGCCGCTCCTGAACAACAAACAACGTCAGAAGCGTCTTACCTAGGCTAAAGAAAAAGAACTGGTCTGCTTCTCAGTGGTCCAAAGTCCTCTTTTCTGATGAGAGCAAATTTTGCATCTCAATTGGAAACCAAGGTCCCAGAGTCTGGAGGAAGAATGGAGAGGCACACAATCCAAGATGCTTGAAGTCCAGTGTGAAGTTTCCACAGTCTGTGTTGGTTTGGGGAGCCATGTCATCTGCTGGTGTTGGTCCACTGTGCTTTATTAAGTCCAGAGTCAACGCAGCCGTCTACCAGGACATTTTAGAGCACTTTATGCTTCCTTCAGCAGCACAAGCTATTTGGAGATGCTGACTTCATTTTCCAGCAGGACTTGGCACCTGCCCACACTGCCAAAGGTACCAAAACCTGGTTCAATGACCATGGGATTTCTGTGCTTGATTGGCCAGCAAACTCGCCTGACCTGAGCCCCATAGAGAATCTATGGGGCATTGCCAAGAGAAAGATGAAAGACATGAGACCGAACAATGCAGAAGAGCTGAAGGATCCTGGTCCATAACACATCAGCAGTGCCACAGGCTGATGGCATCCATGCCACGCCGCATTGAGGCAGTAATTCATGCAAAAGGGGCCCAAACCAAGTACTGAGTACATATACATGATTATACTTTTCAGAGGGCTGACATTTCTGGGTTTTTTTTATTTTTTTTTATTGATTTCATGTAATCTAATTTTCTGAGATTTTGAATTTGGGGTTTTCATAAACTGTATGCAATAATCATTGATTATATCAAATAAAGGCTTGAAATATCTCACTTTGCATGTAATGAGTCTATATAATATATTTTCACCTTTTAAGTTGAATTACTGAAATAAATGAACTTTTGCACGATATGCTACTTTTTCGAGTATCGTGTGTGTATAGCTTGCCCGAGGAAATCCGGTCGGCTGAGTCAGTGAACTCTTAAGTCCCTTCTTAAAACATACTTTTATAGGAGAGCCTTTCCTGATCTTATTTGAATTTATTTTATTCTATTTTACGTATATTATATTTATCTTATGTGTATTTTAGTGCTCTACAAATAAAGATTATTATATTATCGCATGACATAATAGGCCTATATACGTATATTAAAAGTTTTTGAAACTTCATGCTAGGCTAGCCTATAGGCCTATCAGCCTGTGGCACTGCTGAGGTGTTATGGAGGCCCAGGTTGCTTTGATAAAGCCTTCAGCTCCTCTGTTTCGTTTGGTCTGGTGTCTCATTTTCCTCTTGACAGTAACCCTCTATGGGGTTCAGGTCAGGCGAGTTGGCCGGCCAGTAAAGCACAGTAATACCATGGTCAGCAAACCAGTTACTAGTGGTTTTGGCACTGTGGGCAGGTGCCAAATCCTGCTGGAAAAGCATCTCCATAAAGCTTGTCAGCATATGGAAGCATGAAGTGCTCTTAAATCTCCTGGTATAAAGCTGCATTGACTCTGGACTTGATGAAACACTGTGGACCAACACCAGCAGATGACATGGCACCCCAAACTATCATTGACTGGAAACTTCAAACAACTTGAAATCTGTACCTCTCCACTCGTCTTCCAGACTCTGGGACCTTGATTTCCAAATGAAACACAAAGTTTCCTTTCATCTGAAAAGAGGACTTTGGACCACTGAGCAACGGTCCAGTTCTTTTTCTCCTTAGCCCAGGTAAGAAGTTTCTGACGTGTTCAGGAGTGGCTTGACACTAGCAATGCAAAAATTGTAGCTCATTTCCTGGACACGTCTGTACCTGGTGGCTCTTGATGCACTGACTCCAGCCTCTGTCCACTCCTTTTGAAGCTCCCACTAATTCTTGTATCAGCTTTGCTTGATAATCTTCTCAAGGCTGCGGTCATCTCTGTTGCTTGTGCACCTTTTCCAACAAAACTTTAACCTTCCAGTCAACTTTCCATATGCTTTGATACAGAGTGGAGAGTGTCAATGAGTGTCAAGTCAAAAGCCACCCCCATGACTGGGATTGTGTGTACTGAACCAGAATAAAAGATTAAAGGCTCTTCTCAGGTTGACATCTCTGTATTATACAGTCTTTTTATTAATATTCTAATATTTTGAGATATGGATTTTTGATTTCCATGAGCTGTAAGCCATAATCATCAACATTGGAATAAAAAAGGCCTAGGCCTACTATATTTCACCTTACATGTGACAAATCTTCAATATATGAAAGTTTCACTTTTTGAAATAAATTACAGGAAAAAATTACCCCTTTCACAATATTCTAATTTTCTGAGATGCTTAAATGCCATGCTAAGTAAAAAGTTCTACATTCAAAATCTCTACAGTAGGCCTACTTGTAAGATTGTATACATTTGGGTAGTTCATATTTATTAAAATATTTACTGCATTACATTTTATAAATTGAAGTGTCAGAAAAATATAGTGGAGTACAAAAAAACAGTTCCCTCTTAAAGTAAAGTAAAAATAAATACAATTGAAAAACCAATTCACACTGTTTCAAAATTAAACATTATCCTAAATGCACTTGTGAATAAGATTTTAACTTTTACCTTCTGAGTTATGACACACGACCAACTACCCTCCATCTTTTATCTTTCATCCCCATCTCAAACTGAAAGGAGTTAAGGGGAACTGTGTATAATACGCTGTCTCGCTTCACAGCTCATATGAGACACTGAGGGAAGCCTGGCCTGGCTTGATTATAAGCATCACATATTCTTGCAGTAAACAGAACTTTTCTGGTTTCCCTTTCCTGGTTATTAAATCACACAAACAATTTATTAGATCACTGTTGCACCAATTATATAATAATAATAATAATAATAATAATTATAATTATAATTATACATTTTATTTCTATAGTGCTTTTCAGGACACTCAAAGACACTTTACAGTAAAATCAGAAGTTATGCACATTTAAAAGAGATTAAAAACATAAATAGCATAATATAAAATATATGAAGTAGATAAAAACATGTGCTGCGGAAAAACATAAGAGCAAAGGGGCAACCATATAAATAACAAAATAACAAACAGCAGCAGGTGTAATATAACATTATTTGATGTTAAAAGCTAGTCTAAAAAGGTGGGTTTTGATAAGTGATTTGAAAGAGTCCATGTTGCTGCAATCCCGGATGCGTATGGGTAAGGAGTTCCACAGGGAGGGGGCTGCAATGGAGAAAGCTCTGTCGCCCCATGTACGGGGCATTATATTTAATGTAAGGATCATAATCACAAATGGTGACAAAATTCACACTTCATCTTTAATCAGCCTATTTCATGCAGTAGTAGGACATAAGACCAGTGAGAGAATAACAGCCCCTGTACATGCAGAAGTAGAGGTCGATATGAATAATATGCAGATGAGGGGTAGATACATGTTTACTGTGGTTAGTCTGTAGAAATTCCACAACAACAGTACTACAGTATAATGTGAGACCATTACTGAGTAAGTGTGATGTTCTGATGTATGTATTTAGCATCACCTAGTGTCCAAAATGTAGCCTGCATTACAACAAAGATGAAAACTGAAAATCTAAGTTTTGTGCAGGAGAATTTTGAGTTATTTGCTTATTGAAAAGTGTCTTCAACCAGTTCAGTTGCACTTGATTTTAACCTTCCATGGACAACTATGACCTGGATGACTGAGAATCTTCATATAAATCTTACTGAAAATGCAATCATATTTTAAAAGCTACTGACTTTGGGTTTAGGACTCTCATTGACTGAGCTCTTCTTATTTCTTTGTCTATTTCTTTTTAGGTTCATCCTGTCTATTTTTATCAGATTTTTACAGTACATGTCAAGAACAGCTGTTAACGCTAGTATTACTTTTGGTAAAAAATAAGAATAACATTTTTCACACAAATATGGTGACTTAGTTGCCAACATAATGGTACGAGGCACTATTCATTTAACAAAAAGGAGATTGTGCATGCAACGGGAGGAGGTCCAGATTAAAATAAATGTTGTTTGAAATTTGAAAAGCTCCCTTGGCCCATAAGCATGCACTCATCACATGGACCCCAACATCAGCTCCTCGGTTTCCTGTCTTCTGTCAAGTGCACACAGTAGAGGTCTCTAAATGAGATCATAAGGTAAAAATATGAACTGTGAAAAGCCATGCTTGCGCCAGTTTACACTGTGCATGCAACAAACACCTTCGAATTACTGGGACACGAAAGACACAAAATGAATGAGATGAATAAGAGACAAGATCTGATGACGTTTAAGTTGTAGTTAAATGTTGTGGAGCAGAAGCATAAAGTGGCATGAAAATTTAATAATCAAGTAAAGTACAAGTACCTCAGATTTGTACTGAAATACAGTCCTTGGTTATGTACAGAAACATTATAGTTTCATGTACACAACACAGTACTGACCCGGGAACTAAATGTAACAGGGTTACCAAATGAGATACATTTAGTTGCAAGGATACAATGGTATGTATCCTTATCGTAATCTACTTATGTGTAAGCATACATTTGTCAAAACCTTTCAAAAACGATTTTAACATAAAGGCATTCTGTATGACTGCTGTGTAATATCCCTTTGTATGTGTGCATCATCACCACTAGGTGGCAGCATTTAATCTGCAGCATTCGGGACATCTATCTGTCCAGAAGTGAGTTATTTTTGTTGTTCCAAACAAACTCTGATGAGGAAATAAATAAAGAATAAATTGGGGCGTTTTTGTGTGACACTTCCTCAGATCCACACCTGTGACAACAATTGAATCCCTAATCTGAGATCAGGTCTACTTGTTCATCCCATGTAATAATTAATAGTAGGTAGGTAGATTAATTTGTCACATTATAACATGTTATAGTGAAATTGAGTTTTGTAACTCCCTTCTGCTACATAGCAGGCAATATATAATATACATTAATACAGAAGCAATTATAAAAAAAACAGAAATTATGGATGAATTAGAGTTTAAGAGTCTGATAGCTTGGGGAGAAAACTGCTCTGAAGTTTGGTGGTGCAGCAGCTGAAACTTCTATATCTCTTCCCAGAAGGCAGCAGGGTGAAGAGGCTTTGGCTAGGGTGGGTACTGTCCTTTAGTATCCTTTGGGCCCTGCGTAGGCACCTCACCTCACCTATATCACTGATTAATGTCAAACTACCAACGGTTACTGATTTCATGCCTGAGCACACACACACCAGTTTACAAAGAACACTTTGTAAATTAAATTTAGATTTGCTCTTCCTGCCTTTTAAAACACATGTCCAACATCAAAACATGGGAAAAAAATAGAACATATTTTGATTGATCCAATAACTTGACACATTGTGTGTTAATAAAATCAGGGAGGATGTGAAGATGAAAGTTGGTGACATTTGACCTTTGACTTGGCTCAATTCCCCAGTCCATAGAGACTCTCAGGCCTCCTTTAGATCCTAGTATCAAAATGAAAAGTGAAAATGCTATTTAAGCTATTGTTTAGTCTTCATTATCACATTTCTGAATCTCTAAACCTTTTCAAAAACATAAAGTTCCAACTTCCACACCATTTTAAGACTTGTCTCCACTCTTTTTTTGCAGACACACAGCTCTTGTCAAAGCGTCATGGGTTCAGATTAGAAAGGCCAGATGATGCTGGGTCACAGTGAAAACCAGCGTCTTATCTCTTTTCAACCCGGCATTATAAACAACTTAAAACCCTCATACCATTGCTCACACAATATGAGGTCTGTATCGGGCTTCTGTGACCAATGGCATTCATGTTTCCTAACAATACATTAAACCAGCAGCGCGTGAAACAGCGTGCATTGCAGGAAATCATGGAGAGGAAAGTTGACTTATAGTAGGCCTATGTTCACTCATGTTTGGATAAAAAGAAACATCTCTCTTTCCTAGATGTTTCCAGGAGGCTCTCGCTCATGTGGTTGAGGAGAATATTATGCCTGAGGGGAAACTTGTAGGAAACCACACACATAAGCACGTTTTAATCCAAAACTGCCACACAATAAATGTCTCAACCATCCATAATTTCAGGAGACTAAAGCCTAGGAAATTGCATGCACGTATGTATGAATGTACTTGTGTGTGAACATGTGTGTGGTTGCGCTGGTTGTAAATTGATCCCTCCTACTCTCGCTGGTACGTTGTGCAGAGGAGGGGCGAGGAGGGGCGAGGAGGAAGAGGAGGAGGAGAAGGAGGAGGAGGAAGAAGAAGAGGAGGAGGAGGGGGAGCCGAAACAGGAAGGAAGGCAGGCAGAGAGGCAGGCTGTGAATGCTAACAAGCCCCGTCGTAATCATACAGCTCCGTTGGTAGGCTTTGATAAAACGCCTTGCAATGGAGAGGAACGACGACCACTATTAAACACCTACTATGCGCCAGTGCCGCGTTCGCCCTGCGCGCGTGCAGCAGCCTCATAGTCGTCGGCACGTTTGATCAGAAAACCCCGTCTTTTTCCGCTGAGTGAAATGTATCGCGACTGCTCGGGATTCACATTTTGACAATGGAGATTGAAAATATCGTGGCCAACACGGTTCTCCTGAAGGCGAGGGAAGGTAAGCACCGCTGAATGGCTTAAAGAAGAAATTTAACACACACCCCCTATACACACACACACACACACACACACACACACACACACACACACACACACACACACACACACACACCACTACCTCAACGTCATGGCCATGAACGAGCCTGAGCTTTCGGCTGTCCTCTTTGGGATATATGCTTTCTCTGCCCCCCCCCATCCCTGCGCAGCGCTTTGTCTCCAGGCAAACGCCGAACATATTCCGTTGAAATCATCTGTTTGTCCACTAACAACACACATATTTACCGGACAGGTTAACGCAGGCTAAGGCCCAGCAGGCTGGAGATGAACAACGCAGGGAGTGTTTGCAGCATCGCGTTTAGATGGCAGCGGTAAGGCTGTCGAGCAGGATATTCTCACACAAGCACCAACCGGTCTGTGGATGTTAGATATACAATATGCGATGACATAACGGATAGGTTTTCAATGGTATTCACATTACATGGTATTGAGTGGGGAGCAAAGATATATATATGCCAAGCGGGGCTCTGTGCCTCTGCCTCTTACAACCTGCAGGTTTCGGTGTGATAAAAGCCCAATCAGGAATGCAAAGTGAACGCATGGTATTATTTGACGCAGAAATATGCCACAGCATTGCCGCTTGGCTGTTAGTTTAGGGGCCACTGAGAGCAAGGAATGATATTACAGTGGAGGGTTTCGATGCAGTGGGAGACTAGAAGAAGGCCCACCACGTAACTTGCCCCAGCGGCCCAGGCGCTATGTGTGCACGCTGCTCAGTGGGCCGGTGATCCCGCAGCAGCTCACCTGGAGGTGGAAAAGGCGCGGATCCATCTGTTTTCCAGGAGATGGCAGAGCAGAGAGGCTACTTTGTAGCCAGCGAGTGGGCGCAGTGTGGGTGTACAACACTGTATCAGCTGCCAGAGGAGGGTTAAAAAGGTGTTATTACTGCTCAACGGTTTTCACTTCTGCCCCCCCTCCCCTCTCTCTTCCAGTCGGACTGGGCACCAGCAGAAGGGTCTACGGCCTAAGAGGATGGTGTGCAAGTTGATCGGTTTTATTCGACTGCAAAGTTGCTTGTACATGGCCCGGGGGTCGCGATTCAGTGTGCGTATGCAGAGGCCTTCCCAGCGTATGGTTTGCATTATATTTCGGACTGCGTTTCAGTTCAAGACTAAAACGCCAACACTGCTGCGAAATGGATTATCCACAGCAGCAGTGAATCCATTTCATAGCAGCAGCTGCTCCTGAAGAGGCCCCAGTCTTTCCTTTACCTGCTGTTAAATGGTGCTTGGCATTGTCATGAGCGTTACCCCGCGAGGTTATTGTACACTGACTGGATTAGCAGGCGTGTCAGTGTCCTCAGTCTTCTATCACCAGAGGCAACTAAATATGCGTGATAAGTGCAAGGGGATGTGCAGAGAGTGGAAGGCAACTGGTATGTCTCAGTATGTGGCCAAAGTTGGCTTCAGTGTTAAGATGTGTGCTGAAACATTTGTTCATTAATTAGTTGGTCATTTAACAGAAAATGTATATTGTCATTTAAAAAAATATATAAATAAGTATTAAACTAATACTTTTAGTCGTTATTAAAGTTAAACTACCAACCAGTTATTTGTTCTCATAACTTTTCACGTTTTTCTGCATTGTATACAATTAAACAATTGAAAATATAGTCAATAGATTGATCAATAAAGAAAACAATCAGTACTTGCAATCTTATAAGGATTTTTGATATAGTTGGTGTTGGACTGTCCAACCGTCCTCTGCCGGTCAAACATGTTGAGTATATAGTCAGTTGTTTTTTATATTTGTCCCTGCTATACCATTCACGGTGTTAATTAGCACTCAGATTAAAACAGCTAATGGTTCCCAATTTATCCCCTTATGGTGCACAGGAGACTAATTTGATTTTAATAGGCCTTTCCAGAGGTGGGTGTTTGCAGCTGTCGAAGGGTTTCAGCATGTCACGGTGACAGTCGTCAACACCGGCAGTGTCACAAGCTGTGGAGCGAAATCCCACCTTTAAACACACAAATCCAGACAGAGAAAAGCTCCGCAGTCAGCAGCCTTAATTTTTTATTTATTTATTTTTATTCAAGTGTCTCTCTTTGATCCCCTTCATGCTACCGGACATCAAAGCCTCTGCCTGCAGCAGAAGGGTGCAGGCAGAGGCCGGTTGCGACTCAGCTGCATGAGCTTGGGTTCAAGCTGCTGAGTCAGCAAGAGTTTGCCCTGCTGATGTGTCCTTGAGCAAGACATTAAATCAGTTGTGTGACTCCCTGACCTTGCTGTGGGGATGGGAAACGACAAACAATTTCCCAGCATACTAATAAGGTTGCGTGGTGCATAAACGATCATATGTTGCTTGTTTGATTGTCCATCTCCACCCCTGAATTAACTCTTGAGTAAGAAGGTCATCCTACATGGCTGTTGGTGCCTAGAAAAGTCTAGTCACAAGGTGCCCATAACGTTTGACTTCAGTTTTTACACACCTGTTGGTGTGAAACTGGGTGGCCACAGTGAAAAGTATTTTGACAGGGTGTGTCCAGTATGCCACAGTTGAAATAACACGTCAAGGGAAGTGGTTTGGTGTTGTAGAGATGACACTGCTCCTGCCACTCCCCAGCCCCTGATTCTCTGAAAGATGTACATATATTTCTTATGAAATGTGGAAAGAACCGCTCAGACTGCAGGAGGTGACAGCTGCATGACGTGAAAGTCTTCTACAGTCAGAGGAAGTAATTGCTATAGCTCCCCTGATATTAGAATATTTTGGAAATGGTGTTTGTGAGAATACCAAGTGCATCACTTTTGGCATAGATGCAGCCTGCAGTTTATCTGGATGTGAAAGTTCAGCCAAGTATTAGAGAGTTATTTTCAACATGATTCCACATGGTTTCACACAGTGGAACATCAGAAGTGTCTCATCAGTTAGTGACGGTCTAAACCCTTTTCACATAGTACCCATATTTAATATTTACCCATACATTTTGGATTCTTACTTATATTTTGGAGGCTCTGTGTTGGCAGCTAATATTGTTTTATCAGAGACTGTTTTGGTGCACACAGTATTTTGGCTGATATTGGCAGATATTCACAGAAAACTTGTAAGTTATAGTGCAGTTAAAGCACTTTAGAAACAGTGTTATCATAGTTTGTCCTGCAGACTCCACTGTTTACAATACTTTGCAGCACCTGAGTTGGCAGAGCACCCTATCATAGCGGAGCAGATGGTAGTGTGAAGTCTGCTGAGAAAAATTATGTTTACTCTTCAGCTGAAAAATATCCAGCCTCAATTTCACATATTTGTCAGAGCTCTTTAATAGCCAAATTGGAGGGTGCTTTTGAGCCATTTCACATAAAATGATGGCTTATATAAAACAATATAAAACAAACAATTGTTTATGCAAGCTGATATGTTACTTGTAGATGAAAATACACTGGACATTATCTCAATTAGAAAATAAAGCTGCGCTGGATAGCCACTGGAACATATTTTACTCCACCCCTGTATGGTCTGGCATTGTTAAATAACAGCCGTCCACACATTACAGGAGTTATTTTGTGAAACTGCAGTTTCTCCTTCTGATCAGGCTCAACAGATGACAGCTATGTTATATAAATTGATACTTAAATTATATTTTTCAATGTGACATTGGGGCTTATGTGCAACATGTCTATATTATATGATCTCCTGAAAGATAATGTCAAACTATTAAAGCGTTAGCACTGCGGCTGCACTGGTAATCGAAATATCAGCAAAATCACACATGGTCAAGTGCAAAATCCAAAATCGCAGAAGATAAAAAGGTCAAATGTGACAGAACCATAGACTGCATATTAGAAATGGACGTAGTCATCGTGACGTCACCTGTTGGTTTGTGGACTGCCGTTTTGAAGCCTCGAGTTTGGCTAATAGGGCGCCGCCATGTTGAGTTTTTCAACCAGCAGCACTGGATGTGACCATATTTGGAGAAGACGGTGGAGCTAACGGCCGTGTAGGAGCTAGCTAGCTTGCTTAGCTAGGTGCAACTGTAATTCATGTTAACTGTTATTTTAACCGGGATTAAAATTTTGCCTCGTGAACAACAGGCTAAATGTACTAAATGTACTCACCAGAGAAAGTGAACAGCCAACTCTTAATAAGCTTTTTCAATGGCGCTGGTTAAATTTACACAGTGCCGTGGGTACGAGTCTCTCTATCCTGATTGGCAGGTCGCCATGGTAACAACTTGTCAATCACAGATAATCCCTCCCTGAAGCATTCTCAGCTTTATGGTCTATTTTTCTATAAATTGGACCATAATTCACTAAATGAATATCATGTTGTATTGAAGAAGACTTGAAACTTAACTTAATGTCATGTTTGTCACTCAATGACATGTTTTTCTGAGGTAATATTGGTGAGAAGTAGGGTCATTTTACCATTATTTCAAATGGAACCAGACTTCTCTTTGCAACCATAAGAGTCGCCCCCTGCTGGCCGTTCAATAGAATGCAGGTTGAAGGGACTTCCGCGTTCGCTTCAGGTCTCTGACCGGAAGCTTCCTGCTTGGACAGAACAGCATTATAATGAAGTACTGTAGTGCTGTGGAGGTGCCCCGGCCTACAAATGTTGTTCTCCAGATGTAAGAAAACATGTTTGTTTGGTACAGACCCCAACAGATGTTGCATCATCGCGGCTTTAATAGTTTTTTCAGTGACAATGAAAATTGTGATGCAAAAATGATAATCTCCATTGATTGCATATCATAAATAATCTGTCAAAAATGATCGCAATGTAATTTGTTTACCATATCGTGCAGCCCTAGGTAGCACCCACTGTGTTGCACACTGCTTTGTTTTGAGTGAAGATGTACCACATAGGCGAGAAGATGTGGGTGTTGTCGTTTTTATGGGACCTCTCCAGACACACTGTGGGAGCACGGCAACACTCAATGCTTGGCTAGCTTTCCTCTCATCGTTCTATACAAAACATCTACGTGACAGATGCTGTTATAACAGCATAACTCCTGTAAGGAATCAGGAGGTGCGTAGCGAGTATTTGATTGTCCGAGCGGCAGAAAGTGACGGTGAACGTGAGCGGAGGAAAATTATCTGGCAGTAAATGTACGGTGTTGGTTACAGTGTGTCGGCTTCTCAAGACCAAGAAAAGTTAGTTGTTTCCCCACCTGCTGAAAAAGTGAAGCCTGTTAGCGCTAAGTTAGCTAACATCCCCCCTTCAGACTGAGCTGAGCAGCAAAGCTTCAACAGCAGGTTGCCTCCTTTAACTGCTATGTAACTTTACATTAGCTCAATAGAAAGTAACTGGTAGCTGTATTTTATTACTGCCTACTTGTCCAGTGTTCATCAGTTACAATCTGAGAGTAAACTGGTGTAGCCTGCAGCTCTGTCCTGTACAGACTGGTTCAATAATTTTTCAGATGAAAAAGTGGTTGTTAGGAAAAAGGACGGTGGTGACTGGAGGAGCTGAGGTTAGTTATGCAAACTAGTGATGCAAACCAGTCCTTTTAAGCTAATGAGACGTTTCGTTTTGGATTTTAATGTGCAAAAAAAATGCACGTCAAAAGGGAGGAGGTTTCTCATGTTGCACACAAAAGGCAAACATGAACAACCGTATCTAACGATTCTGAGGTCATATTAACAGGGTTTTAGGGGGTGATGTCCAAAAAATGCTGTGCAATAAATGTTAAATCACTGTGGAGAGCATAATAACCAACCAAATAACTTTTCCCCAAATCTAAAGTTTGTAGTTCCTCCCCAGTAGACTGATCTTTTGCTGTTTACAGACATGGTGAAAGTAATGGCCCAATGTGATGTGAAATTACATATTTGTCATTGGAAAACGTAAAATCTTCACTTCATGAACACTGAAGTTTTAAACTATTCTGATGTGCATCACATGCTCATGGACACAAGAGCAATACTGCTGAGACATGCTGTGTCGGGTTTTATATTCAGACAAAAATTTTGCTTCACCTCCGCTACTATAACTCCATCCTAGGGGAAATGCTGCACAACATGTTCTGCAATGCATTCTGGTCTGTTGAGGTTAAAAACCTGGTTTCTGCTCATAGTTTGTAAAATTGCAAATGTGAAGCGCTGTCACCAAAACCTGAAGACATAGTTTTTAAAAAAGATCTGCAGTTAAGTGTGGCTTAATGTTTTCTGCATTCAGGAATAAGGAACATGCACTATGCAAAACTAGCTACACAGCTGCCTGAAAAGCATTGTTGGATGAATTCAAAATTTTAACAGTGACTTGAGAAAACTAGCCAGCCATTCAGTGGAATTAACTGTTGAACCTTCATTATATGGCTGTCACTGTCGGTTCCTAAGATTCAAGCATTTGTAGAGAAAGATGTTGGTGCCAGGAAGCTATGAAAATATCCAAAGGGCAGAGAAGAACAGGATTAAGTTGTGCAGGCTGAGTGTTACTCTTAAATACAAATGTGTATGCAACAGGGACACGAACATATGTTCACAACATATCACATTTCTGCACATATTTTCATATTCAAATGTGACTGGACATAAAGGGCATTTCATTCCTTACTTTTCTTCCTGGAATCAAATTTCACCAGATCTTTGTGTGTGTTTCTTTCATCATTCCTCCGCTCTTTATAAAAAGGAAGGAATGTGGACAGTCCAGTGCTCACATTCCTCTGACAAACAGACGAAACTTTAATCCTGCTTATATAACTCATTTCCACCTTACAAGTTGGAAGCTTTTGATTATTTTATAAAAAATTTTGCCCATAGATCATTACAGATGTAAGTGGATATGCCTCTGCTGTTAGTGTCACTAACCCCTTTCTGCTCTGTGCCCCCTCTCCACCACCCTTCAAATTGCATGCTAGCAGGTCCCCTCAGACCACTTGTGAGGGTTTTCCTGTGACGTTAGCCAGTGTAGCTTTATTAGCTTTGTGGTCGTAGCTGGACTAACACTTGTTGTCATCACTCTGGGGTGTTTCCTCCAGCTGAGGCTCATAAAACACTTTGCTTTGTGACTGTCCCTTGATGTGGGACTCATTTTACAGTTATGACACCCACAAATGGGCTGTGCGGAGAACAAGACACAGTATGTTGCGTACGCAACTCCGATGCATGGCACTAGAAGCGTCGCTTAGCTGGGTGGCTACTGGGATGTTTATTAGCACAATTTCTTGGCAAGCTGACTAAGCATGAAGAGGCACTTTTTGGGGCACTTTGTGAACATCATAGGGACGCTGTTCCAGCTGCCTTATTAAATCTTAAACAGGCGTTATTCCTATGAGAACCCAGCTGTCAGCCTGATTTTAACTATGTGGACGGCTGAGTGTATTTACTAGTTCTTATGGGTCAAATAAAGATTTTGTTACTCTAAAAAGAGTTTTCAGTGTCTGGCAGAGTCAAAGTCTTGAATCAAGTGTATTAAATGTCAAAGGCCCTCCATGCCTTATCAGTTTGCCTTTTTAAAACCTTCCTGGTGTCACGATTTTGGCAACTGCCCTTGGTCACATTTTATGCCAGTCCTGCCTTCAAATATGACTTGAAGGTGTTGTCTTATCAAAGATAATCCTCAAGGTGTAAAATATGCTATGTGTTCCACACCCAAGGGCTCAGTGCTGGAGGGGCTGCTTTAGTGTGCTTTTTCAGTGTCGCCATGAAATTAACCAGTGGGCCCTTCATCTGAGAGACAGCTGTAGATAACATATAAATGATTAACCTTTTCAGTTTGTCCTCTTACACACTTGAACTCTGCGCGTCTAGCTCAAGTTTAGTCTCACCATGTTCCCCCGACCATCCATCCCTCCCCCCTTCTCCCTCAAGACACTGGGAAAACAAGGGTCAGTTTTCAAGAACGTCTCGGCTAGATTTAACGGAACATCTTCAACACACAGAGATGGGTCAGAGGAAGGAAAGGTCTTGCAAAACACCACAGCATGCTGCTGAGCAAGAGCATATGTTGCGTGTGTGCTTTCTGCTCATATGAAAAACTGCATGTCGTACCTCGTATAAGACCCGCCATCCGACCTCGCTGCCTTGCTTGCTTGTTGTCATGTCCGGGAATTTACTTGGATAATAATGTTTAAGTTTTTGCCTGTGACACACACCTTCTCTCAGGGCCATATGGCAAGAGAGAATGGGAAAGAGAGAGAAGAGGAAAGTCTGGCCATAAAGAATTAATGAAGGCATAACAAGAGAAGAAAACTTTATATGGGGGAGGGGAGAGAGAGGCAGAAGTCAGAGAGAGGAGGAAAAGGGAAGGGGGCCTGTGAGAGAGGTGAGGATTAGAAGACAGCACTGCTGCCTGATATTCACATGTTTCTCTTTTTTTCCTCTCTCTCAGCTGATGTGTGTCTTTCAGTGCGGGTATACAAACGGATTACCTTATGCAAACACCGGACATTTGCTTTGAATAGGCAACACAGATACTCGCAGCTAATGTTTTCCTTATCAGGGGCTACTCCAGCCAATCACACACTGTATAGGAGAGTGACTGAGAAAGCAACAGGTCCTTCATTTATCTTGGCCGGGCTCCATTGTGCGTGTGCATGCTCATATTACAATGGGCCTAAACTATGCGTGACCCTCTCTCATTTCCTACCATTTAAGTCATATTTAAGTCATGTTTTCGGGAGAGTACCACAGCCGTCTGATTCGAACCTCCACCTCCAGGGCGGAGGTCAGATCTGACGAGGCATGGGCTGGTACCAAATATTCAGGGTACGATTGGATTGGCCAAAAATACCTTGGTAAACATTGTTATCTGTGTTTTGAAAGGTAGAAAAACACTGTTGGTGCCAAAATGTAGTGGAGTTACTTAACAGTATGTTTTCCATTAACTCTCAAAAACTTTTTTTTTGTCTTTTACTTTTCTCTTCACTATACGCTCCGAGGAATTTTTCGATTGCACACTGATCCTGATCTTTGACCTCCATGCTGTTTTGTTTAAGTCAGGGTTTAAGGAACTAAACCTTCTTGTACTCATTATAAGTCACACTGTTAACTGTGTAGCCGAACTGCAAGAAGCACGTTGTGTGAAGATGTAAATACTGGCTTCTTGCTGCTGTGGTCGATCTGTCACTGTCACAGACGAGCTGGTTATTCTGGCCTTGTGGCTGTGAGAGTCAGCATGTGACATGTGTTCATCAGATGGGCGAGCGGCTTCTCCCATATGGCGATGCAAAAAAAATAAGAAAAAAGGAGGGTGAAGACAGCAGCGCGATAACATCTGAAGGAGCTGGGAATCACAGCAGAAGAAGTTGCCAGTGAAGCTGTTTCCCCTTCCAAGTGTGCCTTATTTGATCATTTATTTTTTTTTAACTCTGTCTGGGTGCAAACCTCATGTATTCGTTGTCCTTCAAGTACCACATAATAACACTGTTTTCTCAGTGCATACAGAGTAGATTTCATTTTGATTAATAACTAACTACTAATTGAAGGATGTAACTGGCAATTATTTTCTCTATTAATCGATTAATCTTTGTCTATATAATGCCAGTAAATTATGAAAAATGTTTTGTCCGACCAACAGTCCAGAAACACAAAGATATTCAGTTTATCATCATACAGGAAGATGAAAAACAGATGATTTTGGACAAGATTGGATCTTTGCCTTTTCTGCATAAATAATAATAGCTTAAAGGATTAGGACTAGAACTACTTTTTACTCTGCAACTATTTTGATAATTGTTTAATTGTTTTAAGCCAAAGATTCCTCCGCCATTTTAAATGTGAGGTGTTGCTGCTTCTCTTTATCGTATGTTAAATCAAACTGAAAATCTTTGGGTAAAGAAAATAATCGTTAGTGACGTCCCTAAAAAGGATTATTGAGAAGTGAACCATTGCAACCAAATACTAATTCAAAGAAGAGTTTATTAAAAAAAGTTTAACATTTTGCTAGAGAGTTAGCTAAATACACTACATAGTGTGAACTTTCTGTCTTGCCATATAATTTCTTGGTATTATACATTTATGTATAAGAATCCCTTAATGTATGTGTGGAAACTTTAACAGTTAAAACTAATCTGTGATGTCAATGCTGTTTTCATACTGGCCGACACATCGGTTAGGCTGATTTACCTAGGTCTTATTTCACCGGTTTCTCCATATAAATTCCGCGATAGAAAGAAACGCTTGTTTAGGCATATGGACGATTGACTCATAAATCTATCACACGAGAATTTTGTCTTTAAGTTCTAAATTCTCAAGTTCTGAATTTGTGGAAGCTGCAGAAACTCTGAAATGGTGGGGAGGAGGGACACCTGAAGTGATGCTTCCGCTGTCTACTGGGTGACCTCTAGTCTGGCTCCTTCTCCCACAGGAGATGAGAGAGAAGGAAGGGAGAGGAGCATATTTGGGATGGTGTTGGACTGTATTTGACCTGCAGGCGCATTAAGTGCATGTGAAAACTCTAACTAATCACGCAGGAGGAGAGAGAGAGCAGAGACGGGAGAGAGCCACGAGTGTATATTCATTAATGCACTCAGAGCTCACTGCAGACAGACAGAGGTATGCAAACAAAAGCAGCATGAAAGAATACTAAGCCTACTGCCTCTCTCTCTTTGTGTATTTTCATATGTAGTTTACTTCCATACTCCCATTTCTTAAATATGCCAAACCGGTCAGACTTGAAAAGGAGGAAACACACCAAAGTACACCTCAGACAAAAAGCAAATGACACTGCTATTATTATAGTGTATCCATCCCTTCTGTACAAAGTGATGGATAGTGGTTAGATCTGCAATAATTCATTGAATAATCCATTAGTAGTTAACTATTTAATGAATCGCCAACTATTTGGATAGATGATTAATCAGTTTGATTTTTTTGATTCCAGTGTTTTAAATGTTAATATGGTCTGTTTTGTTTTACTCCTCTATGATAGTAAACTGAATATTTCTGGATCGTGGACAAAGCAAGACATTTGAGGACATCATATTGGCCCTTGGGAAACACTGATCGACATTTTTCACCATTTTCTGACATTATATAGCCTAGAACAAACAACTAATTGATTGAGAAAATAATTGACAGATTGTTTTTGTCACATAGTGATATGCTGTAAATGCTCCATCGGACGCTCCACATTGATGTCCCTTGGCACTTTGGCTCCCCTTTAAGCAATAACAGACTGTTGGATTTGATCAACTAATAGGCTAGGAATAGGACTTTGGTTAAGTTGTTTTAAATGAGTGTGTGAGACATGGGAAACATGGGGAAATACAGAGCGGGGTAACATTTTACGTCTTTCACTGCGGTGCGACTGGGATGACCCCGCTGTCTATAAATCTTTTTAAGGAAAGGAATGTGCATTCTCGTAGTCGAGCGGCGTGTCTCGGGATTTGGCACCAGTATTTCGCAACATGTTCCAGCTTTTGAATCTTGTCACTGCCGCACATGCGCAGACCTGTCCTGAGATCCTGCACGATGATCTCAGCGCTGGCTGTATGTTCGGCTATGAATGAGCGAAATTGCTCTGAAGTCGGTGTTTATGGAGGGCCCCATTCTCTCGGAGGGGAGAACCAAAGTTAAATAAATACTCGCTCCATCCTGTCTGCATTAAGGCCCTGCACACATGGCTTTGACGTCAGAGTGACATTAAACAGGGTGGGGTGGCCCATCCAGCTCCGACAGGCAAGTGCATGTGCGTGTACACACACACACACACACACACACACGGGCGCAGGCTCTTGCATAGCTTGCTATTAAAATCTTTCTTGTCAGTATCTTTGTCTATATTTTTTCATTTTCTCTCTCTTTCCTTCTCTTATTTTCCATCTGACTCCGTATTTAAGTGACATTTCTCATCCTCGTGTCTTTTGTACAGTTTCCAAGCATTGTCACTTTCAACCTTTCATCGGTGCTACATGTCTCAACTTTTTAAGTTTCCCCTCTAACAATATCACCTTTTGACAGGGAAGAAGTTGTTTGACTGTATTCGTCAATCATTCTGTGTTTTTGGCTCAACTTTGAAAGGATTTCCCCTTCAAAATAACCAGCCAGTGCAACTGGCTTTGATCAGACAGTTTGTAACATAACCAGTCCAACATTTAACTATAACATTTATCTTTGTGGCTCTTCCTTTTTTTTTTTATATATATATTTGTATTTTTTTCCCCCTTTTCCTGCAAAGAAGAGTGCGTGCGTGCGTGCGTGCGTGCGTGCGTGCGTGCGTGCCTGTGTGTGTGTGTGTGTGTGTGTGTGTGTGTGCGCGCCTTGCAGCCCCACAACAGGTTTGTCAACGTGCCTTACATCTACAACCTCAGACCAGTGGGATCTTATAAGCCTCAATAGCAAAACATTAACAAGTAGCTGCTCATAACGCTAGCCAGTCAAGGTGTGACACACACACAAAAAGTGTCACTTTTTTTATGTGTATCCTAGTGCTGCTAAAGAAATTATGACCGCTTGTAGCATGTAGCTTGTAAGTATGTCTTTCGGTTGTTATTTTTCACTATGAACATTGGACAAAACTAAAAGTATGATTGAAAAAAGTGAGGGATGAGGATGTATTTGTAGAGCCTCGGCCTGCACACTGCACATACAGTATGCTTGTGTGAATGTGTTTGTGTTGGCGTGTATTAGTTGAAGCTATCACATATCACTGCCGGACCAGCCAGTGTCTCGTGAACTTAGGGAGAGATGATTTCCCTCTCTCTCTCTGTCATCCTCAAACTGTTGTAGGCTGGTGTTTCGCTCGGGCTAGCTTATTTACTCAGCGTTTTAAAAGAAAATTGAAGTGATGGGGAATACAGCAATCTGTGCCCAAAGATTGCAGAGGGTTTAAATCTGCTGACTCTGAAACAGATTTGTGTCTCTGCAGCAGGGGGTTTCTGTCGTTAACCTGACTCCCTCACTCATTTTCTACCATCTAATTAAAAATGTCAGCCACTGAAAATATGGACTGACTGTTTTCATTTCTTTTTTTTTAGGATAAGAAGGAAGAAGAGATTTTTTAAATTGTAATACTGAAAATGATCAAACCAAAAGGTGGCTTTAAATGTTTTATAATCTTCTTTAAAATTGTACTTTCAAATTCAAATAAGCATTACTGGTATGAATGTGGATGACACATTATTGAAGCTAAATTATAATCACAAGATAAGTATTCTTCGATCATACTAAAATAGTTTTTCCAGTTACAGACTACATTTTATTAAGGTAAAGTTTTTGTATGGCACAATTAGGGCTGGGCGATATGGCCAAAAAATGTTATGATAAAATTTTGATATAATTTCAGATAGATAATTAACACGATAAATGTCAAATCATTATTTCTTTCAAGTTTAAAGGCTGATTTTTGCCCTGAGTGAAAATTGAATATAAACACTTGGTTAGTTGTAGTTTTAAACTATTCTTTTTGCTCAAAATGTGACAAACACAAACAGTGGCTCTCTTCACAAATCAGAGGTAGAACATTCAAAACTTTCATGACAAAATCTTTTTTGAGTCCCTTTATTTCAACAAAATAAATATCTTAATAGAAAAATGAAGTGCTACATTTATTGAACATTTGTTATATTGTTATTAAGAATAGTTATATTGTGATAATTATCATTGTTTTATTGCCCAGCCCTTGGCACAATATTTGAGAAAATTAGCTTTGTCTGTGGTTTCGGTATCAGTTTTTGCCACCAAACCTCAGGTTTTTGCCACCAAACCTGTTGGATTTTGTCAACAAGGAAGAAGAGGACTTTGGTTACATAACATCACTTTAAATGAGCTGAGAGTGATGTCATCCATTCATCTGTGGCCAAACCTCTCAAACATGGCAAAGTTTTGTGGTGTTAGTTGGCACCATCCAACAGGCACTGATATTGGAAAAAATTTAAAACAATAGCCAGCCCAACATTTTATATTGCATGTGCCGCTTAATTTACAAAAATTTATATGTAGTTGGGTTCTGATTTATTTATTTATTTTTATGTAAAACTACCTAATTATACATATGAACTAACCATTAGTGGCTATTGTATAACCCTTCTTCTTGTTTCTAAATGCCACTCAGCATCTCATCAAAATACTCTGCTGACTTCTTCATCTTAAGTACTTAAGTACTAAGAAGTGAATACCTCAGTTCACCCGTGATGTGACTATATTTCCACACACACACCCCCTCTGGTGTCGCTCCAGTCCTCTTAAGAGCACTGTTAGGCTTAGAGGCCATTCACCCCTCACATCAGGGTCAGCTGATCTGCCAAGTGGACTGTCCAACAACACTGTGTGTGTGTGTGTGTGTGTGTGTGTGTGTATGAGATAACTGATGAACATTATGTAAAAGTTATGTTGGGCTGAACAAATGGATCATGTTTGACTCCAGGAGAAAGAGCCCACTGTGTGTGTGTGTGTGTGTGTGTGTGTGTGTGTGTGTGTCAAACAAGATGTGTGTATGCCCGTGATCTTTGAAACATTCTTCATCACATGCTCTGTCATAGTGCATAGAGGCGACTGGTGAGATGAACCAGCTGTCCCCGCCTCTGGTCACTGCAAGGTCAACATGCTCTCTCTCACACACACACACACACACACACACTGCTGGATGTCGTCTTGCTCTTGTGTTGAAAATGCCAACCATTGAATGTGGTTAAAGACTCCATTTGTAAATGTGACTTGATTGATTGGCTGATTTAAATCGCTCTCTGTGTCTCAGGTGGAGGAGGTAAGAGGAACGGTCGCAGTAAGAAATGGAAGGAGATGCTAAAACTCCCCCACATCAGCCAGTGTGAGGAGCTACGCCGCACTATTGGTAAGAAATGGGGAGTGGTGTGTGTGTGTGAGGCAGAAAGATAACGTGCCATGCTATGTTTTTGGGGTGGGTCTGGCTGTGGGAGGAAGTTCAGATTTGACTTCCTTCCTGTTTCTACCCGTCTCCACCCGCAGTTACAGGCAGGAGACAGGAAACTGTGTGTGTGTGTGTGTGTGTGTGTGTGTGTGTGTACAAAATAAATGCGTCTGTGTGTGTTTCTGACTCAGGGAATCTGTTTGCGTAGCCGTTTCTTAATCTCAATTTCTGTCTTAACATTACGTCTGTGTCTGACTGACTATCTGTCTGCTGACACCAAATCAAGTCTTCACTCCTGCTTCCTTCCTGCTCCACATCCAGGTTTGACTTGAAAAGTGGGGCGGGATTCTCTCTTTGTGGCCCAGACAAGTGCTCTATACTCCTGGGCTACATTATCTCCGCACCCCCACCCTGGTACTCTGAATGCCACAGCACTCTATTTGTGTGTGTGTGTGTGTGTGTAATAGTGCGTCACAGCTATCTCTGCCAGAGATTGCAGTGCTACCCTCCCCCACATACACTCCCTCCCTCTTTTCTGTCTCCATGCCCCCCTCCCACTATCTGGATCTATCTCTCTCTCCCTCCCTTTCTCCACCACTTCAGAGCAACATAAGAGTGGCAGAACAGTAGAGTTATGGAGAGAGTGAGTGAAAATAAGACACAAAGAGCGAGAGAGAGAGAGGCTTTTCCAACAGGAGGAAGAGAGATCTCGTAAGGACAGGACAGAGTGAGAGAAACAGCGAGAGGAAAGGAGGGAGGCAGAGTGGAAGAGATGTATGTGCATACTCCCTATGGTGATATCTCTTACTCAGTGTTGATTTTGTTCCTTGTCGTTTTGCTTTCATATTCTAAATCATAAACTTGAATGTATCTGTTGTCAGTGGTGATAGATTACCTGGCTTAAAAAACGGCACATAAATGTCACCTGTGAAGAAGCATTGTACTTGTTGTGTCTCAACACACTTATTAACATTTGGGTTATAACTTTGCAGAGGACTCTAAAAATGGGTTTTGTGTGTGCACGCAGCAGCTGTTGAGGGTTACATACGTCACTATTACATAGACGCTATTGCGTAATTTCCCTATCACACCGAGCGCAGGATCAAAATAATCCTTTTTCCCTCTTTAAACACATAGACTTGCAGACATGTCCATGTACACACACACCCATGTGCAGAGACGCACACGCATGCCCGTACACAGTGTGGGCCCAGCGGACAGAAGGATACAGTATAGCGACTGATAGCAGTGTCTTTGTTGTGTCTTGATAATGTCAGGCATTTGACCTTAGCCTTGACAAGTGTGCAGTACTCCTAGGAAGCCTAGATTACATTATGTGGGCTGCAGCCACTTTGTCTGCCAGCCTTAGGCCACTCTGCCTCCCTCTCTTCCTCTTCTTCTATCTCCCCTTCCCTTTTTTCTCTCTTCTGGTATCCATCCAGTACTATACACTACTGCGGTTTCTGCATCAAAAGCGTGCACACCCATCGCTCATTTGGCTGTCCATTCACTGCCTCACTCACTCACTCAGTCTTGGCCTAAATTGGAGTTTTAATTAAGTTGTAATTGGCACTTACTTCATTGGAGCAGGCAGTTACTAGTCCAGGCTGGTCAAGCTTCACAACTCTCCCTTCATTCTTTTCAACCCCTCCATTCTCCCATCCCATTCTTTTCTGACAGAGCCAGGCAAAAGAAGCTGTGGTTTCTTTTCAGGTTTTCTTTTCAAGCATGATGTTCCAAATCTTAATCTAGGAAATGGGCAAGATACATAGAGAGAATGTGCAAAGATATTTCTTTCATCTTGATATTTGGTTATTCCATGGACATTCACGCAGTTAATGTTATATATTCAACCCACTAACTACAAGCATCTCAGGATTACAGAATTGATTTAGTTGTCATCTTATCTTAATTTTTCCCCCCATTAGGTCGACATGCATTGCCTCTGTAGTAGCTGTTCATCTTACAGGAATATGCTGTTTTTAGAAAATTTACTTGTTTACCATGTAGATACTAAAATCATTTGTGTCCCTGAGAAGAGATTGTTGCCAAGTCCCCGTTCTCTGTGTACTGTTAAAATGTAAACAAATTATGGCACCAAGTAAGAGACAACTCACCCCCAATTTAAATAGCAAGGAAAGGCCTGCCACCGCAGTGAGAAAAACAGCCTAGGGTTCAAAAAGGTTATAATAAAATTATATTAACTTGTATAATAAACATTATCATCATTTTTATCATGAAACCATCCGTGTCATTTGGATTATGCGGGTTAACACCCAGAGACACAGGGATAATTATGGCATCAGATGCGTTGCTCAATTGGTCAGTTACTTTCAAAAGATGGACATCCTTTCAAGAACATTGCACAACCGTTCCTGTGATTTTTATTACGCAAATTGGAGTGTTACTTTAATGAATGTATTACTTGTTTAATGAAATGTATGTGGTTGATTGTTATTGTTGTTATTGTTGTTACACATGCCAATAAAGCCAATTTGAATTGAATTGAATATACAGTATGGGATAAACAAAAGAAACTTCTACCAGAAACTAAAATAAAGAATCTGTAATCTTTGGCTTTTTGGTTTCTGAGGAGAGAAGAGAGCGTTTGAAGTTAATTTTCTTTTGAACCAGAGTGGAAAGGTTGACTTTGTTGAATTTGGTTTGTTTAAGTTTTCACTGCTTTTTAGGTCTATCTGAAATGTGTAGGAGATAAGACAGAGACAGTTTGAGAAGTCAATGCATTTGTTTGCATGGAAGTATAGACAGATCCACATTTGCAGGCCTTACGACACAGTTATTTGATTATACACAACAATATTGGCATTGTTCTCACCTGGCCAGATAAATCAAACGAGTAAATTCCCCAAACTTTTTTGCTGTTCAGACGCCCTAATAAGGCCTTCATCAAATATCCGTGTGAGGGGCTTTCCCAGCTCCAGCTGAAAATAGCTGATAGGGAAACACCAAAGAAGCCCTCCACAAACTTGGTGATCAAAGATGAAAGGCAGCGTCTGGAGGCAAGTGCAACGCGATGCAGTTAAAGATCTCTCGGAGAGATTTTCTGAAAGAGCCTTTGTTCTTCAGATTTAGAACACAGCGGTCACACAGTGGAGAGGGAAGCAATAAAAACATCATATCTACATGCTACTGTTTGCTCACCAAAGTGATAACTTTGTTTGTGTGGTCATGTAAGTGGTGAGTTTGAATGAGGAGCACTGAGCTGCAGCGCAGAGGGGGAATGCGGTGTAATAAACAGTGCAGCTGGGAGGGCTGTTGTGAAGATTTGATTTACTGTTGGAGGTTGTCCTGTTGCTGTCACCACTCAGAAATGTCCATCCCATGCATCCCTCCGCCTCCTCTCGTTTCACTAGCGTGCATGTGTACGTGTATGTGTGTGGCCTATATTTGTTTGTATGTTGATCTTGTGTGTGTGTGAGTGTGTGTGTGAGTAATGTCTGTCCATACTGTCAACCAGTGATGGAAAACGTCCTGTGTCTTCTTCCTCATTTGGTATCAGAGGAAATATGACTCAAATGGACGCCATTAGTCCTAATAGGCTGGGGCCAGCTGGATAGGAGACACAGACACACATAGAGAACACTCAAACAAACACACAGAAAACACAGACATGCATAGTGTTTTGTTATTATCATGTTGTAGCATAAGCAATTTTACTAATTAAGGGACTCTAGGGATTTTTTTCCTCTTTTACCCTCTCTAACATTATAGTCAGCACTCTGCCTTTTGAAAGAATGTTTATCAATGGCATTAGTTTAGTTAGCTTTAGTTCAGGTTAGTGGATGTTGATGATACAATAGCTCCTTTCAAAAGATAGGGGAATATACATTTTAGTTATACTTTTAAACTTCTCCACACTAACTAAATGACACATTGTAACATCCGGTACATGTTTCTAAAGTTGCTAATTTTGCCATTAACAAGGATATGAGATTTTAAGTTTCACCCTCTGTCTTAGTCCACATATGTTGTCAGGCTTTGCTGAGTGAGTGCAGCAGGAGTGAGCCCAAAATGCAAGACACTGTGAGATTGAGTTCCAGGGTTTATTTATTCCAAGCACGACAAACAGGCGTGAACAGAACTCACGAGTACAGGAACTGGTACATCCAAAAGGTAGCAACGGGTAGAAACACGACATCCGACAGGACTGACGTGCGACAATGACCGGACAGGGAATGAACAGAAACACCAGACATTTATACACAGTGACTAACGGGCAGGGCGGGAGCAACACAGGTGACTGGGATCAGGGTTAACGAGGCAGAGAGACGGAAGGGAAAACGGAGACTAGCAGGCAGATTACTGAGGGGGGAAAAGACAAAACACAAGTTACTCAACACTAAACATCAGAGTAATATAAACAAGCGGACAGATCACAAATGAACTAACACCAACAAGGACAGACAGAAGCTAAGGTAAAACAGAACTCAGACATGGGCAAAACACAGAAGTACATCGACCAGGAGTGAACACTAAGACAAGAACTAAGGTACAGGACTAAGAACTAAGATACGAGGCAAGACAGATACTAAATAAGATGTGGATGAATAATAAAGGCTAAACAGAGACTAGAGCTGAATGAACAAAATCAGATTACTGAAACTGGCAGAGAACATAAATGACACCTAACCAACAGACAGAACCCAAGCATGGTAGTGGGAAACACATGAGGGACAGGAACAGAACTAAAGTACTAAGGCAGACACCGAGATAACAGGACAGATCAGAACCACCACACAAAACAAGCAGAAGACTGGATACAAGACCACAGACAGACAGGACTGAAACCCAGACACAGAGAAACCAAAATCAAAACACCGAGAAGGCATGGCCAAAATAATATAACACAGACAAGCTCAGGGTAGGATCGTGACATATGTTGGTGTCTTTCTCTGGTTTTCAGTCTTTCGGGGAATCTGAAAAGGCGTTAGTGGGGTTTTCTATATCTATATATTGATGGATTGATTGTTACAAGGGTATTGTCCATTGTCCTGAAAAGCTGAGCCCCTTGTCGGTTTTGCAAAAATTTGACATTTGTTTTGTTGGCATTCACCAACTCCAGGTCCAGCTGAAATTCATCCTATAAGTTAGCTGTCATTGGCTTTAAAAAAACACCTAGTCGAATAGAGGCTAGCTAGGGGAGGGTTTGGTTAAGCAGCAATATAACTTTTAGGACACATACTTTTAAAACAACAGGGAAACTCATATGCAAGGATAACAATTGCAGTAATGATGATTCAGATGTGAAGCATGTGAACAAAGCTGCTACCGGTTTCAACTACCGATAGGTAAAGCAACTGAGCTAAGCTAGGCTAATCACACAAGATAACTGTATAAGTCCCAACAGAAACATGAAAAGGGCATCCATTGTTTGTTACTCTGTGTAGGGGAAAGAAAAAGCAACACAGTACAAAATGTACAAACCGTACCTTAGTAGTGTAGCGCAGTGGTTCCCAACTTTGAATAACTTTAAATATGAAGCAACATCTACTAGTGTTCATTTGTTTGCACGTCTGTAAGTTATGAGCAGTTCAGTCGAAGAGTAATTTTACCTTCTCTGATTCATTTTTAATAATTTGTTTCATTTTTAATAATTTTTAGAGACCCGAATGGTTAAAACTATACAGTATTTTACCGGCCCCCTGGTTTGGAACCACTGCAATAATGTGTTTTTCTAGTGTAATGACATTTCTCTATCTGTCTCCCCCCTTGTTTTCCTTTCCTCTCGTCCTCCCAGACAGGGACTACACCAGTCTATGTGAGAAGCAGCCCATTGGTCGGCTGTTATTCCGTCAGTACTGTGACACCAGGCCAGAGCTGAAGCGCTGCATCGAGTTTATGGATGCTGTGGTAACCGTAACCCTTTTACATCACTCCGCTTATTCTTTTATGTTTTACAGCCATCTTTTTTTCACACACCTCTTTTACTTATTCCACGTTTCTCTGTCTCCTCTTCGACCTACTGTGATTTCTCCCATGAGACTTTTCTGAATCTGGGCCCTGCAGAGCGAGGAATACGAGAGGAAAGTCAGTGCTTGGTCTTTTGCCTGCACTTGGCAGTAGCGTGGGGTGGGCGTAGGGGGTGATTAGCAACTTAGACAGGCTGTCAAAGAGCAGACCCCTCCCCACCCTCCACGTACTCCTCCATGAGGTCAAGCCCACGTCAGAGGCAGGTCCCCTGGGTGAGCAGGCAAACACAGGCCCGAGCTTGTGTAGGCCCCTGGAGGTATGCTAGAAAGGAAAACAGGGAGGAATCATGCTTATTTAATAAGAACCTACATTAGTCTTTTTCAAGGTAGGCAGACAGCCGCGTAGGTACACACAGTGGGAGTGACACACTCACAGTGACTGAGGAAAAATGCAAGAAATGAAACGAGCAACATTTTAGTGCTTAACATTTCCTGTTACTCCCACCGAGGACGTCATGCCTTGGCTGTGATGTGTAGTCACACAGCTCGGCCCCATTCCTCTCTGCCGAGCTTGTTTTCAAATAAAACACACGTCTCGAAGCAGTCAAAATCCAGACCATCTCCCTGCCTACAGCCATATTTGACCAAAAACACAATCTGTCATGGTAGGTGACAGATGTAACGGGCGGAGACATGAAGTTAAACATGTTTGCCAGTTTGCTGATGATATGTTTTGCTGCATCTCTCTATTTGTCTGTGGTCCCATGCTCATTTGTCTTCCCATCTCTTGTTCCTTGTTAACCCCTCCACCCTTCTCCCTCTCTCTGTTCCTCCCTGTCTCAACCTCTGTCTTCTGGTGCTCTCTCCTTATTTGGGGAGATATTAAAGATGGCTGGTGTGGTTGTTCACACTTCTGTTCTATCTATGACAGGCCATGTACCAGCTAGCTCCTGACGAGAAGAGGAGGGACTGTGGACTGAATCTTTTAGACACATACTTTAATAATGGGGTAAGACACACTTCTTTAATAATAACAGAGCTGGCTGATACGGACATAAGAAATTATCCTAATATTAGCTCATATTAGAAAATATTTGCTCACCTTTGTGAAAAGTCTTAATGTTAATCTTCCAGTTGTTAGGTACATTAAAACTGTCATTTTGAAACAGTTTGTTTTTGATCTCTGTATGATTTATTGCTTTGTGTAATTATATTATCATTACATCTACATTTGTTAATGACTAGAACATATTTGCCAGTGATGCATCATGTATAATATGTGGTGGACTCTATCAACTTTGGACTTTATCCAAAGTGTATGACCCACAGATGTCTAATAACCCGTTGGTGACTTGTATATTACTAAGCACCTCTATCTGAAGCAATATAAGGCAGTGTTTGCACCTCTATTTCGGTTCTCTTGGTTGGTTAATTATCATTATTGGTTAAGGCTCTTAACCAGACTTCATTTCCCAGAAAAGAATAATGACGCACAGCTAGAAATAGAATAAAGGATACCTGCTGTCCTATAGTGCACGCAGGAGGAAATGGATTGGGTAAATGTATAAAGTTTAGTTTTTGAATGTATAGATGTGTCACATACCCATGCTTGTGGTTTTCCCTTATTGCGTTCTCACGTCAATGACACCAAGACGTTGATGAACTGTGGTCCACAAAAGAGTTTACAGCTCTCTCTTCACCCTAAATGAGCTGGACCAAACTGACAAACGGACCAAAGTTTGTTTTTTAAATTGGACCAAACAGGTTAGGTGTGACCACAGCCTTGATGTCATGCCCTACTAGCCAGGCTGTACAAGTTTAAGAACAGAAAATGACGAGTGGACTGATGTTTTGATCTGTTTTCTTAGTCTGCTGCCATATTACACCATCATCTCGCTTTGTTTCTGTCTCTGTCTGCCTCCCTGCCTCACCCTCTGGCTTTTTCTCTGTAACCCTCAAGTCGGCAGCCCATCTGCCAGACGTACCCCAGGATGTGGTCGCTGGGTGTCGGGAGAGGCTGGAGCAGAGTCCGTGTAAGGAGCTCTTCAATGACTGCACCAAGTAAGTCTCCGTCTTCTCCACACACCTGTCTTATCGGGTTCTTTTTATACTCTTCGTGACTATGATCTGACCTGTAGCTTATAGTTGTGGTCAGAGTCAGTCTGATGAAAAGGTTGTTTGTTGGAAGCGTATAGATTTTGTGTTTTTGTTTTTGTTTATGATTGAATGTGGCTATCAAAGTGCAGTGGTACCAATGGAATCCTGTTCCTTCAGAAAGTGAGTGTGTGTGTTTGTAGACTGTGTTGACTAGTGCACCCTGTCACTAGTGATAATGATGAGGAAGCTGGCACCTGGAGCACAGTATTACACACACACACACACACACACACACACACACACACACACACACACACACACACACAGACTTGCAAACACACGCACACTAGAGGCAAATGAAAAAGAGCAGTGGGCAGAGAGAGCATCCGGATAGCTGGCATGAAAACAACAGCCACCTCAGTGTTCCCCATATATATATGCACACACACACGCACGCACGCACGTGCACGCACGCACCCATGCACGCGCATGCACACGCACAACATACACTCGCTCTCTCAAACACACACACGCACGTGCACAACATACACTCCCTCTCTCACACACACACACACACACACACACACACACACACACACACACACACACACACACACACACACACACACACACACACACACACTCTTGCAGGTGTTTCTGCTTCCTGCTCCAAGAGCCAGGAGAAGCAAACAGACTGGGGATTATTACACCAAATGTACTTCTCATTGCACACACATGCACACACCTCAACATAACTTTACATTAGCCCAATAATTTAACTCTGCCACAGTCAGTTTCTGTTGCACAGGACGTCAGCTATATCCTGATAAGTTGGCACATTTACCTTGGTGATGATAAATGGAACATAATTCATAATGTATACATCAGTGCAGTATATTTAAATTTCCTTTCTCACCTCCTGTTTGTATTGATGAATTACAGTATGAGCAGTTAATGATGGTCTGAACTGTACTGTGTGCTGATTGGTTGGCTGAAGTTCTGGTTAGATGTCATTTGTTGTTGTAGCTTTTCTCAGTTTAATTAAAGTGAAATTAAACAATTTAGAGAGAATTGGGATGTGAATAAATGAGGTTGGTAAGACATTCATAAAGTCGGTAACACAACAAATGTTGTTTACTGTCCAGCCCTAACCAGAAAACATTGTGTTCCGAAGTAAAAAGTACTTTTCATGGACCAGTATACACCAGTGAGCGTGTAAACAGTCTGGCTGTGATTGGTAGAAATTATTTGCAAATGTGCGTGTGTGAATGTGTGACCCAGGTCTTCTGTACACAACACATTTAATTTCATTTTATTGAATATGCTTGTCGGGGACCATGTAAAAAAAAAAAAAAACATGCATCCCAAATAAAAGAAAAAATTATATATGACGCAAATATATCGCATCAATACATAAGACGTACAGTACAGTACAATCCACACCTCATCAGATCCGTAGGCTTCGAGGAAACGGACCCAGGTTTCCTCAGTCCTGGAAACAGCTGAATTTCTGTGAAGCCTCAACGTTTAGCCACACAAGTGGACAAATTTGGGTTGGAAATGCTGTGACCAGCCTCTGATTCACTTGAGCTTCCCCGGGGAATACCGGAATCTGCTAGAAGGAGAAGAGGGAATGGTGGTTGGGAAAACACTCGGTTCTCAGCCTGCGCTCCTGTTTTGGTCAGAACACATGTAGAGAGTGGAGACATCAGCCTGTTACTTACTACAACCTGTGATCTCATACGCGTTCTTCTGTTTTCTTTAGATATTCACTTATCTTCATTATTGCGTGTGCTTGTAAAGTTTGCTTCAGAGTTTTTAGGGTGACAAAATGAGCAGTGCAGAAAGACTGCAGGAGAGGTGTGTGTGTGTGTGTGAGAGACAGAGAGGGAGAGAGGGAGAAAGAGAGAGTTTGTGCTGGGCAAGGTGGTAACTTGTGTGTGTCTGAAGCTGGAAATCATCAGTGGTTGTGGTCAAGATGAACACAACACACACACACACCTGTCTATTCTCTTGGGCATCACAGGTCATGGTCTGTTGGCCCTATTTCCTTCCCTTCTGCATGCATCTATATTTTAACACCTCTGAGTAGTCAAAAGGGCACCGGGGACGGCAGAGAAATGGTGAGAAAGAGAGACGCCCCCGAAGTATAAAGCTGAAGTTCAACACTTTGTGCTGTGGGAAGCACAGCGTCCACTCCATTCAAACTTTTTGGCTGAGTTGGAAACGGAGCGAGCGAAGAAGTGATAGGCCTGCAGAAAACACAGCATGACGGTTAGAAAGTTAGAAAACCCATGGAGAGTAACAAAAGGGCAGCCAAAAGGAGAAGTGAGTGGGGGGAAAAGTGAGGAGAAATGGAAAGAAAGTGTTAAGGAGAGGAAAACAGAAGAGTGTGCAAACACTGAACAAAACAGGCTCGTGTTTGTGTTACTGAAAGCCTTGCAGCAGCAGCAAATGTTTTTGAATGGGATTCCTGTTCAAGTTCGGTCATCACTCCTTCCACTATCATTATTATTTATATTCCGTTGTGGAATTTTTATTCTGTAATTTTCTTATTTTGATATGTAATTCTGACCCAGGGCCTTTTTTTCTCAGAGGGAAAGCCTGTAGGAAAGCATGGTGCTGCACGTGGAAATGTGACTTTTGGCTGAGCCGCACACGACCACTAGCAGAAATGTATTAGCTCACTCATGGATTTTCTTCTGCTGCAGTGGAACATATGGTTCCGTCATACCAAGAGTAACTTGCACCCTTCAGTACATGTGTATGATGGTGTTTTGTGTATCGTCAGTCTCGACAAAGGTCCGTGTGCTGATTTTCCTGCCCTTTTCTTCTCTACGCGTAACAAAAGCCATATTGTAGCTGTGTTTATTTCTACTCCCAGTGGTGTCTGTCTGAGACTGGACTCCAAGCCAGGCACTGCTAGGCTCCTGCCTTTCTGGAGCTGCTTTCTTAAAGTGTCCGGGCCCAGTTTTGTTTTGTAAACCAGTTGACTTGAAAGTGAACATGGAAGAGTTTGACTTTAGCCATTCAGGCCATGTTTGATGACAGATATGAGACAGGTTAGAGTGAAGACCAGAGCTTTGCAGAGGATATAAATGAGATTTAATTAAGCTTTAATGTTTGCTTAGGATAGACTGATAAAAATCCTGTTGACACTTCTTCTGTGTAGAAGAGACATCTAGTCAGAACAGATGAACCTTCATCTCATGTGCAAAGCAACCGGGTCCCATGATGACATAATTCAACTTTCTTTTACTCAGCAGAGGGTGCTCCCCTTGTGGAAACTCTCTACTCTCCAGCATTTTGCCAAGAACAGCCACCCCAGGGTTGTTGGTAACCGCAGGCAGCTTTCCTCATCCTCCTTAGTGATGAAGTCATTTTAAAGTATGGTCAAGGAAAATCCTTCTGCCAAATGCGAGCATCTCTTCAACATTTTGCGTGGTAGAGGAGGGATGTCTGCTGTAACTTTGGTTTCCAGTCATGCATTGTAGGCTGGCAGAAGAGATTCTGATTGCACTCGTCAGCAGGGGAGAAAGTGTGGCTTGTTCTTACGTCTGCTAGTACGGCTCACCCCTAAAAAACTCTGCACCGAAGCTGCTTTCCATGGTCTTATAGTTGATGATTATGCACACTGTTGTGACTGTCCTTTTCTCACATTTTGAATGAATCCCAAACTAATGATATTATGGATTTCAGATGTCAAATCTTTTTTACATAGTGTACTATAATCAAGGTATGATAAATCTTCTGGAACCTGAAAGGATTGTTGATTAATACCAGTGGCTCAGTAATAGTTTGGCCAGATATCAAGGTTATTTAGAGTTTGTTTTAAATCTAAGGCAAATGCAAAAGTGGTAATATAATTTCAGTGTTTTGGATGATGACACTGTACATGTGTGCTGCCTCTTTACTAGACATTTATGTTATAATCACATTAGCTAAATCACTTCTGCTGTGTTAATTACCTATATTTGAGGTAACCTTTGTCCCGGATTATTGACTAATGCCACTGGTATTGCACATATTAGTTAAAGATTACTAAACACCTCTTCGAAATACGGATGCACCGATTGGATTTTTTGTAAGCCAGTAACAGTTAAACCTAATTGTCACCAATATCAATGGAGATGTGTTTGAGTACAAATGCAGACATGTAAAAGAGGTTAACCTGTCTGAGATTCCTAAATTAAGTGGTACAAGTGCTCACCTCTCGCCTTTTGGCTCAGTCTCTCCGTTGCTACATAAAGCGGATGCACGGACTTCTTAAATCCTACTTTCTTCAGCCTCATTAAGTTTGCTTAAGTTAGGTATGCTGAATATACGAAACTCTGCATCGAAAGCATGTATTTGCTTCTTGTTTTTCTTGTTCTTACGTAAACATTTGTCAGTAAACCAATATTGCTATGAACCGAATCGTTTATCATTTATTTATATAAATGTGAATAATAAATGTGCTGTCATAATTTCAGTTTAGTTTAAATTTGTCTCATCACAGTCGATTCATGTTGGTTTGGTACGACAGTGTTAAAGAGGACGTTTGGTCAAACAACATCTGTTGTCAAAGCAGTGAGAAAGGACACAAGCGTGAGAGGCTTGCAGGGTCATGTCAAAGAGTCATGTCTTTACAATTCTCAGTGGAGTGGCGTTTGACGTATGGTCAGGAGACGAGGAGGCTGTGACCCTTTATGACCCATCCTTTCCTAAAAGACGTTCGTTGGGGTCATCGTGGGTGCTAGTTACCTCCATCCTTCGACTAACTTTTTCAGCAAGACTTTTAGAAAATGTTATGTATATATGACATAATCGCATAGCTTCGGACAGACTCATACAGTCACGTGTGAGGTGAAAGTGAGATTGGATGTTCCACTCCCACCGGTCAGTAAAAAACGGTTTTCCCAGAATCCCGTATGTTCCTGGTTTGAGTTTCGGTGGAATGTCTCTGTTCAAAGGCATTTATTAATTTTCACGCTGGAGTATCTGAGTCTTTCCACAGTGCGCTTTTGAACCGTAACACAGCTGGCGGTGTCTAAACACACACATACGCAGACATGAACACATATGTGATTCAGGGGTTAGTTCAATAAAGAGGATGTGTGTGTTTGCAGTCATTGTAAAGGTTAAAAGGGAACGCAGGCCAGCTGTCCGTTCGTCTGTCTGAAAGATTTGGAAAGAAATCTTTCATACGCATCAACTATTTTTTCTGGTGACATGTACATTGTTACATCTTATTACCTTGTTATTAAATGATCATCAACCCTCTTTCTCCCTCCCTCCCTCCCCTACAGAATAGTTCGTGATTATCTGAGTGGAGCTCCATTTTCTTCCTACCAGGACTCCATGTACTTCTCTCGCTTCCTGCAGTGGAAATGGTTGGAGAGGTGGGTAGTCACTGCAGATTACACACTTGGTAAAGCAGACATGCAAACCATCCCGTTTTCTTACATAATAATATGATACCTGTGAGCTCATGCACATTCAGTATTTCCAGTTCATGGTTGCATCATTTATTCCACTCTTCTAAAAGTACAGATAATAAAGTAAATTATTTATAAATATTAAAAAAAGGATCAAGAGCCTTATGTTAATAGATAGCATACAACAAACAAAATATGGACAAACAGAAAACATGGACAGACTAGTAGCAGGAAAGGTGCACTGAAACACAAAGGTGGTGCTGTCAATCACTGTTTCCGCGTGAGTGGTAAATAATTGATGATGCTTTGCATAATGGCTGGGTAACCGAAGCAGAGTGAAAACAGCAGTCGTCAGGGTGGATTATAATATGTTGGAGCATTACTCTGTCTGCAGCATCACGTGGCCTGAGAGAATGGCGTAACCAATCAGTTATTTTATATCTCATTTTGTCTCTCTCTTTATCATTTCTCTCTTTCTTCTTTCCATCCCTGCAGGCAACCAGTAACCAAAAATACCTTCAGACATTATAGAGTACTAGGAAAAGGTGGATTTGGCGAGGTGAGTGTAATTGCAATCAAGAAGTAAAGTTGAAATAACTGACTGTATACAGTCATGTTGTGGTTATTAAAGTTTTTATGATCGATACTGAGCCAAGATTATGTTCACAGCAAGTTTGTAAAATGAGATGCTAATGATAATGATTTTAGTTGCCACAAGTAACCTTTAACAGTTGCAGCTCTGTTTATGTTTATCCACTCCAGTGATGTAATGTGTGGTGTGACATATTAACGTCCATTAGTTACACTTTTAAAGTGTTTTGGGTTTTTTGGGGGGTTTTTTGTGTGTGTGTGATCATGTTTCCTTGTTTTCCAGGTTTGTGCCTGCCAAGTACGTGCCACCGGTAAGATGTACGCCTGTAAAAAGCTGGAAAAGAAACGAGTGAAGAAAAGAAAAGGTGAAGCAATGGCACTAAACGAAAAACGCATTTTAGAAAAAGTTAACAGTAGTTTTGTAGTAAGTACTACCTTTTTCTTATTCAACCTTTCAACAGAATTGTACCTGTTTTGTCTGTCTTGCTGCCTGTTTGTGTTTTTGAGTGTGTGTGCGTAATGTATGTTGAGAGCATTGTTTGTCATGGCTCCAGGATCCTGCAAATGAAAATGAGTAGCGTGTTTGCAAAGGCTGCCAATCAGCTGTTAAGGACAGTTGCTGTGACTCGAGTTCTGTTTGTTTAATGACGTCCGCGCCATGCAGTGGAAAGAAATGTGATTGAATAAAACCTGCAAAAGAGGAAAAAATAAAAAGTCACGTGATATTATTGGCCAGTTGCAGGTGATCGCACACTGCAGGGCACTTTGTGAGGATGTGCAAAAAGTAATAGAAAAAGTAATCCACATTAAATTTGGTAACAACCCTGCTACTTAGCCTGTGCAAACATGCCAAACTGGTTTTCATTTGAATCATACTGTTGGCCTTTTAATCATCAGTGAATGTATTTTAACATGTGATTGACATCTGTTTTGCTATGTTCTTGATGCAGTGGTGTTTAAACCTCAAATATACAGATTGATAGTTTTATATTTGTGTACTTTTTGACAGGTGCGGGCGGTGGGAAAATAACACGCGCACGCACACGCACACATACACACGGACACCTTCACACATACCTCTACACCCTCTCTTGTCACACATAGCCCGAATACAATGATGGATGGATAACTTTGATTTGTTTGATTGCACACAATCAGCCGAAAACGAAACCAAGGACATGATAAGGATAACTACGTTATTAATCATACGTGCAGGGTTCATCTAGATGCCTTGTGTCCACATTTCAGAATTTCAATGGAGTTCATTTGAGGCCTATATCAATTGTTTGGACATGATTTAGAACAAACATATCTTTGATCAACTTAAAAGTGCATGTCAGAGTAGGAACTTGAGTATGAAATTAAGGAACTTTCAGATTTCAGAGACAATTCTGAGGAAGCACCGTTTATAGAACAATATAAAAACAATTTCCAAAGAACTTCATGAAAGCATTGCAGGTTCCGTCATCAGGAGGCTATAATACAACTGCTCTTCCTGGTCTCGTAACAACTGGTTTCCTTTAATAGCATTGGTGAAATACTGATTTGGTTGTTCTGCTTTGGCTAGAATGCCACAAATTGCATTAAAATCAAGTGGGCTTCAGTACCCTCTAAAGACACTCATCCCTTGAGCTCAATATGGTTTTTTTTCTTGCAAGCCAGCTACATAGAATTTTGTTGGAATTTTGTGGCACATTTTAAGTTTCATAAAAGAGCAACAGCATGTGGAAGAAAGTCGTACAGTGTCCTGCTCAGAGCATGTGTGCCAGCTCAAAATAAAAAAAATCATTACCCTGCCACCGTACCACCGTGCATCCAGCTCTTAATGGCGGCATTGCTCTTGGCTGATTTTCCTATGGAGATTTTCATAAACTGAGCCATAGTCATGAGTAAGCGGTGGTTTTTGGCTGGCGCTGTAATGCTAAGCTTGAACGCTTTTTAGGGAGTCACCTAGCTTTTCATTTCTTCCATGCTGTACTGAAGGGCAGACATTTACAGTTGACAGGCCATTAACATGTAAGATGATACATTATAGGAACAGTTGAAGACCTTTTTAAAAGGGAGATATCAGTATTGGTCATAAATTAGATATAAGAAAGATGTTAAAATGATAGCCTTGAATGTATAATTTACTTTCTTTTAGTTTCTATAATGGCAGCGCTTGAAATGCACCTGAAATCAGGAAGATTAGCTTTATTAGCTGGTACTTTCTTTAATAAAATACTAGTGAGTAGCACTAGTCAGTGCACAAATTTCTCCACTCCTTTTACCCCACACTGTGTACATGTTATACATTATACATGTTCCTGGTGTGTCTGTCTGTGTTAATGTTTTTTTATTCTGTTGTCAATGCACAGTGCCACTTTGGTTGACTACACATGCAGGAGTCAAATGTAGCTGGAAAACTAGTGATGTGTGCTTCTCTTTCCATTTTGTCCAACTGTACGCTCAAACACAACTCAGGTGCTCAGGCAGGAAAAGAAAACTTAGCTTTGGCTCAGTGTTGTGTTTCTCTAAAAAGAAAAAGAAAAAAAGATTGTTCCAAAGACAAGAAAATTACAGCAAGTGTTCATTGGAACATGGCGAGGAGGGGCTAGAGGGATAAGCATGTTCATTTCAGGTCTGTGTGCGACGTGTACTTTGTATGTATACATCCTGTAGAACACGGTGTCCTACTGATCAACTGCAGAACTGTGATATTGATCTGTAGTACAGTAAGCTGGACTGTAAGGGAGCACAGCCTCAAAGCCTCTCGATGTTCTCCGTTTGAAGCTAATGGTTGTGTTTGAGTTGTACTATGTGTTGGATTAGTCGGTTTCTGATGCAGCGTGAGCTATGTTGCGCATCCTTGTTTTGAGTGAGTCATGGTAGAAGCATGTGTATGGGCGCGCATGCCCACACACACACACACACACACACACACACACACACACACACACACACACACACACACACACACACACACACACACACACACACACACACACACACACACACACACAGAGGCTGGAGTGGGCTTGTTACAGAACCTCAGACTTGCAGCTCTTGTCACCTGGGATTGGCAAATGATTCTGTGTGTGTGTGTTCGTTCTCTGCGCTGCAGGCAGAACTGATGACTCTTCATGTGCCTCTCTACCTACGAGAGCAGCTCTGTTTCCTAGCAACACTGACCAAACAGCAGTAGCAAGGAGAAGAGTCAAGTGCTCTCTCAAACCCCTCATTTCTCTCTCTCGCACTATTCTTCTTTACCTTTTTTTTATCAGTGCATCATACTATTAGTCAATACATACTGCTAGCTTACTGTATGTTTTAACCAATAACCCCATCCACATATTCATTGTGTGGGTGTGTATATGTGTAGGCCTATGTGAGACACAGGGCAGGGTGACCCAGTTCTAAAGTCTCTAGGTGAGACTAAGGTAGCGCTACCTCAGTCTGATGCAGAATTTGGCTGGTTATCATTTGAAATGTTTTGTAACTGATGCCAGTACGATAAAATGGTTAAAGAATTGAAACAAGTCAGACTTCTCTGACTGTTTTTAGTGTTGTCTTAATACAGAATTACAAAAATGTATTAAAAGTTAATTATGGGGTCATAATCAGTGATTTAAATCTGATCTAAATATCTGGTCAAGGAACAAGTGAACACCAACTTTCACCAGTTGTCCCGTCCATTACCTGAGAAGATTAAACTCCAGGGGGAGATGAAGCGGATGTTATGATTCACCTCCTTTTGAGAGTAAAGCCATTTCCAGTAAGCAGATTGCCTTAGGTTTTCTTCATTTCTGTGATTTATGACATTAGCATAGATGTCGGGCATTAGTGAAAAGTTTAATTGCACAATTGAATTATGTTGAGTTTTGTTCATTATTGGGAGGCTTTTGGATATCCTCTTATAATGTTTTATACATTTTAAAAACAATTCTGACCATTGTGAGAGGCATTGTTCCGTGGGGTGCAAAGTTCAGTTTGTCCATTGCTGATGAATAATCGTGATTTTTGGAAGCTCGCAACTGTTTGCTTTGGCTTGCAGTACACACGTGTGTGTTTGTTTAGGGTACAGTATGTGTATGTGTGCGTGTTGTTCACTTGGCCCTATAAGAATTTTTCCCATCCCCTCTTGTGGTCCGTCTCTGACTACGTAGTCTGAGGGAGCAGATGGAATTCCTCCTGATGGCAGCAACATCCTGCTTGTACACAACAGCACATGCACACACATACACACACGCACTATACCCTGCGTGTCACTGACCCACAGGGAGGGAAAGAAGAAGGAGGAGGAAGGGAGAGAGCTGGAGGCTGGTGGGAATGAAGGGAGAAAAGAGAGATAGATGTTGGGATTAGAGGCAAAGGAGCTGAGGCAATACAATGCGGAGAAGAAGCTTCTGGTTTTCAGTATCTGTGATATATCTGTCTTTGTTTGTCTTTGTATACATTCCATCTGGGATAATGTATGATTATTTGGGTCATTAAACAAACCAAATGAAAAAATCATGTTCCTCTAGCCACCCTGTCTCTTACCACTGCTCCCCCCCCCCCCCCCCCCCCCCCCCCCCCCCCCCCCCCCCCCCCCCCTTTCATGTCCTCTTCTGCACCGACTCCTTGACTGGTCCCTCACCTCCCTCGTTACCGCTTCCCCAAATTTGCCTCCCTCTCCAGGTTAGTCTAGCATATGCCTACGAGACCAAGGATGCGCTGTGCCTGGTGTTAACCATAATGAACGGCGGAGACCTAAAGTTCCACATCTACAACATGGGCAACTCGGGCTTCGACGAGCAGAGGGCCATCTTCTACGCTGCTGAGATCTGCTGTGGCCTTGAGGACCTGCACCGTGAGAGGATAGTCTACAGGTTCGGTAGAAGATTAGGAGAAACTGTGTAGAAGATTAGGAGAAACTGTATCTGCCATCTTTATTGTCCCAAAAAATTGTCCATGTTGTCGCATAATAAGACATATCAAGACAGTATTATACACCATTGTATGATTTATTGTGGATCTAAAGGGAGCTGTAGAAAGTTTGAGAAAATAACCCTCATGTTTCTGGGTTATCTCGAAATCGGCTTGAGAATTGACTTTATTTGACAGAAAGCCTGTGTTTTGTGGAGTTGAAAGAAAGAAGTGGGTTTTTATCAGGCAGTGAAGGTCTAATAAAGACTCTACCCAGTTGCATCATGGGAAATGTAGCATCTGACAGTTTGTACCCTGACCCATACTAAGAGCTAAAAGTCAGGATATCTCAGCTTCTTCTGCTTGGATTTTGACCATTCAAGTCCCCAAACGTTATGAAAGTGCAGTACTAAATCAGTGCAATATCCCTGACAAACCTCACCAATGCAAGACAGACTGACTATTTGTCTCAGCTCCGGTTTAATGTTCCATAAGATTGGGACGGGTGCAAATAGAAAGTCCTGGATGATGAAGTGACACTGGATTAATGGCATCCTGATTTCCATGAGGTGTCATGCACCTGTCACACTCAATGGAGCCTCAGAGTAATGCTAACCTAAACACCAATGTTCTTAGAGGACAAATGCACCACACATGGCCCATGCAGTCATTTGAACACAGTGTTCCTTGATCTCTGCATGTGTTACAGTAAACTACTTACCAATTCCGAGTGCCCCAGCATTGAAATTTTAAAGCTGTTATAATAAATGATTTTTTTTTTTGCACCTTTCACAAACATTAGAAAAGACAATGATTTGGCTTAAAAGGGGTTAAAATAACAATAAAAAAACACTAGAATAAATAATAATACTAGAATAAATAACGCAAGATAACAAATAAAGCAAATAGAGATATGTGTGTAGATAAGCCATCTATTAATCCGCATGAAAGATTGTAGAAGCTGAAGAACAGAAAGCACATGGGCAATAAAAGACAATGAAATGTCAACAAAATGACAAGTTAATAAAGGATACAAATATTTATTCAGGATTGTATTGTTATATCCTCTTACTCAAATGTAAGTAAAATTTTTATGCAAGCACAAAATCAACAGAATTCCTCCCTAATGTGTTCTTTATTTTCTCACAGGGACTTGAAACCTGAAAACATCCTTCTGGATGATCGTGGTATGTTCCAGTGTTGTTGTTTTTTTCTTATTGTTCAGTTCAAGCCAGAGTGGGCTAATATGTGGGCACGCTTCTTGGCTAGAGAATATTATTTGTTTTTCAGTTTTTTGATGTAACCCATACCACACAAGGCACAAGACTAACAAGCAGCTTGGAAATAGTCCACTTTATAATATGCAACTGCATTATCTCCCCCTGTCTTCACACAAGTTCTTCACATCACGCTCTTCCCTCTGAGTCTTACTATCATATCATCTATTCTCTGTTATGTGGTCTTATATTGAGATGGATGAATCTCCTCCATGTTTCTTTTAAGCCCTTACTTCTCCCATTCTCTTTCTTTCACACTTTAATCATAAAAGATAGTTTTAGTGCAACATGACTTTAGTCGAGGCACTGTGGCTGCAACTCTCTGTCTGAAATGAAACGTATTAAAAACAAAGTTCAACACATTCTCAGTTATTAATTTGTTATTAATCTGTGGTTCTTGTTTAGGACACATCCGAATTTCAGATCTGGGCCTTGCTGTTCAAATCCCTGAAGGAGAGACGATACGAGGGAGAGTAGGCACTGTTGGATACATGGGTAAGAATTTGGGTAACTCTGATACCCTCTTCTACCTCATATTTTAGTCCAGCCTTTCACACATTACCGTTCCTTAACCTTCTATGGACAAATCTCAGTTTTCTAGTGCTCTTTAAGAACTTCATTAACTGTCTCAGTTCCACTTGATTCAAATTGAAAACCCCTCTGACAGTTTTCCTACTTGCCGCTCTTTTCTCATTCCTCTTCCCTGCCTCAGCTCCCGAAGTTATCCAGAACGAGAGCTACACTGTCAGCCCGGACTGGTGGGGGCTGGGCTGCCTGATCTTTGAGATGATACAGGGCCAGTCACCCTTCCGCAAGCGCAAGGAGCGTGTCAAGCGGGAGGAGGTGGACAGACGAGTGCGCGAGGACCCGGAGGAGTACTCTGATAAGTTCTCAGAGGAGGCAAAGGACATCTGCAGACAGGTGAGAGTTTGGGGATGGAGGTGACAACAAAATAAGTCCATGTTGATAAATTATATGAACCAGTTTATATTACTACAGTAACGGGGTACACCCTGGACAGGTCGCCAGTCCATCACAGGGCCATTGAAGAACTATGTGTTGTAAATCTATTTCAAGATTAGATAATATTGTGTAGCATGATCATTTTTAGTGTTTTTATTTGACCTGTTCAGGGTGGTGTTGAATTAATCCCATTCCATACTCCATTATGAATGTTTTTTTTAAATACACCTTATTTCTAAACAAATGTAGTTTACTTTCAATCTGTATTAGTTGTTTTTTGGCCACTTGGGGGCAGTAGACCAAGCACTGACAAATTATGGCAAACTTGTTAGGATATTAAATTGCTCTGTAGAGTTAACGGGAACCGCAGAGTTGGGTGAAAATCCTGTGAATTTGTTAACACGCTAAAATATGGTAATAACAAAATATTAATTAGTGCAGGTTTAAGGAGATCTGTTGTTTATTATAACTTCAAATTTCCCCATCTGTGTTTCACCTCTTGTCTTCAACAATCTCACTATTCTTTGCTCCAAGAGGGAGCCACTGAGCCACTTTGCCTCTGCGCAGTAGGGGACGGGACGTTTATTTGTGTGACGCAGTGGAACATTCTGACCCGAGGTTCAGCAGTTTCAAAGACTCCCCAGGGAGAGGAGGAGTGGGGGGAGGAGAAGAGAGGTTTCAGCTAGAAATGGCAGAAAGATAATAAGGAAGGGGGGGGGGGGGAATTGCTATTACCACAGCCCAAAATAAAAGTGAGAGTCTGCTTTGAACCCTGGTGTAAATTGGGCGAGAGAGAGAGAGAGAGAGAGAGAGAGAGAGAGAGAGAGAGAGAGAGAGAGAGAGAGAGAGTGAGAGAGAGAGAGAGAGAGAGAGAGAGAGAGAGAGAGAGAGAGAGAGAGAGAGAGAGAGAGAGAGAGAGAGATGTGGTGAAAAAAGGAGAAGTCATTGGTTTGGTTTGTTGATTGTGAAAGCAACCATCTTTTGGGTGACAATAGGGCCTGTGAGTGTCACTAGTAGCCAAACCACTAAACAGCACTCATCCACTTCATAAGCCTGCTGGACTGTAGGTGGTGTGGGTAATATTATCCAGAGGCTCTCATAGAGACAGATATGGCGCTCTCTAATTCTATCCATGATGGTGCTGCATTAACCCCTGAGTGTATGGATTTGTGTTGGTCTTTATTAGATTAAGTAGGGTCGTATACATAAATCAAGAGGATTACATGTAAACGACGTCCGTGTGTGTGTGTGTGTGTACGTTGACCTACAGGGATTAGTCATAAAACTGTCAGGAGTTATCCAACATCACAGGAGCGCCCTCCCTTTCTTAGTGTGTTTGATAGAGAACTGGGCTTAAATACAAGTTTGTTTTATGAGAAATCCGAAATATATTAAGTTATGATCAGCCAAAGCCATTCAGGCTGACACTTTTTAGAGAGTTCCACTGTTTAAATCTCTTCCGCCTCTTCCTCTTCCTCCTGCTGCGTGTCAGCTCCTGGCTAAGGACCCTAAGGAGCGCCTGGGCTGCCAGGGTCGAGGGGCCATAGAGGTCAAGCAGCACCCCATCTTCAGAAACATCAACTTCAAACGGCTGGAGGCCAACATACTGGACCCTCCCTTCAGCCCCGATGTAAGAACAGCACACACACACAAACTCGAACACTCACAGTGCGCACAGTTGAGTGCGGACTCCATTCACAGCTTGCTGAAACCTTGGCGAGCTGCAAATCAGCATACAGGAAATACCATTGTCAGAAGTAAACAAACACTTCCAGTATAAGATACTTATCATGGTAGCTAGCGGGGGAGGTGAGAACCATGGGTGTGATTTCAGTGTCGTCATTTGAAATTCGAAACTGGCTGACAAAATGGAAAACATGCTTTCTATAGCAAATTAAAGCAGAGTTGTCCTGTCATATGATTATCATCACTAATACCTTCAGCGGAGCTACTTAATGGTGCACTGTAGATGGCTGTGGTCATCGTAGGAAACTCTCCAGTGTGAATATGTTTAACTATGGATTGCCTGGATGAATGTGTCTCGACAAAACATTTCTTCTTTTATTGTTTGCTGTGCTCATAGATTTTTGCCTACGATGGTAAAGCTGTTCATAGAGAGAATCATAGCCTGAGTGAGGGTAGAGAGGGACTGACGTGAGAGGTTAAATCAATAGTTGAAAGTAGATAGTGTTATCTGCGTTTCTATTTTGGGTTATTCAGGTCAGTAGGGCCACACTGAGGCAAACAGAGCAGCAATGAGTCCTCAGGCGTTTTTACAATTTCCATGGTATTTATATAACCATCTGACTTTGAAGTATTTCAGGTTTAGTATACCCCCTTTCATCCAGACATATTTTATATTTTCTCTTCGCTCCCTGTCATTCTCTCAGCCTCGGGCGGTGTACTGTAAAGACGTTCTGGACATTGAGCAGTTCTCCACCGTCAAAGGCGTGAACCTTGACCCCACGGACGATGACTTCTACCACAAGTTTGTCACAGGCAGTGTCTCCATCCCGTGGCAGAACGAGGTACTGCAGGCTCAAGCCACTGAGATGATGTCATCGTTCAGTCCCATAACAGGCAGATACAACGTAGTACTGCACTGGTCACATACCTGCATTAATGAACAATAGCTTCCTTTTATGAGTAATGTAGAATGATAAAATTATGTAAATGCTTTTAAATGTGAATGAGTCAAAGTACTAAATATGTCCAAGGTGGGGAGTTAATCTATGCGGATACTTTAACATCTCCCTGTAGAGAGGGTTGCGTTATAAATAACACCCGCTGACCCATAGGCTTTTTGTAGCACCACAATCTTAAGGAAGTCAGGAGGATAGATAACTTGGTCTCTCATCCTTTTGTAGATGATTGAGATGGAGTGCTTCAAAGAAATCAACGTCTACGAGACTGACGGGACGCTGTGCTCAGACCTGGACGTGAACCGGCCTAATCCTCCACCAAAGAGAGGCTTCTTCTACCGCCTGTTCAGACGAGAGGCAAGTGCTAGTGCTCCGCCAACTGTCCGAGGGGGTGGGGGCTAAGGTACTTCTTCTCTTCCTTCTTTCTTTCCTTCCTTGTTTTTCCAGGCCTTGTCCAACTCAACATGTACTAAATGTTACCTCTTACACCGCTGTGAAATTTGAATGTTCAATTGGTTGTTTCCAGGTATGTCATTCCAAGCTTAAGTTGATTAGAGCAAGGCCTCTCTTTTTCCCTTTCTTTCCTTGAGAAACAACTCAGCCCTCTGCATATTCTTTTGTTGCTGTTGCCACTTTATCTCAGACGGCCTAACATGAGGAATCTTTTTCTTTTGTTGGTTGCAGGAGCTACGCATCTAACAAGTTATTTCCCCTAGCTTCCTCCTGTTTGTTTAATACGGAGACCTTTCATTTTCTTCTGTACATGTTAGAACTTTCCTTGAATTCAAGTGTATAACCGCCACTGGGGACAGAGGGGACCTTTCCCACGCACTTTTCAAAATCTGACTTTTTCTCCTTCTCTGACACTTTTGTAGTGTCAGTTTGGTTTTCTCTCATACTGGCAAAATGCAGATAAGATGAGTGAGGGGTTAATAAAAATGTCAAGATGCTCATCTGAGTCACCTTCAGTTATGACCATGTGCTCACAACAAAAAGCTATACAGGCAGCAGTGAGTGCTTCCGGATGTTTTTCGCCCTTAATTTTGCCTCGAAGGCTACATACAGTTTGCCCTGTCTTATTGGTGGAGGTTGTTGAAACTGTATTCAGCCTGAGAGAAAGACTGCAAGCAATGCTCGCTTCTACCTCTGCATGTTTTTCAGGTAAAACAAACAAAGATAAGGCAGCTTTTTGTAGGAAAGACATAAATACAAAATTATCAGGTCTCTATCAAGGAAGTTGCACATAATTTGAAGTAGGGGTGGTACATTTAAAATAGCACATTTACATAGTTTTTTTCACAATTTGTGATTTGCTGCCAAACCTATGCCCTTGCTTCGGTTGCATATCTTATGTTCACAGTTGTGTGTTTTTAAATGCTGGATATCAGCTTGGGCAGTACAGAAATTCCTCTTGTTGTGTCAAGGTTGGAGTTGCTGGAGAACGTGACGACATCTTGAGTACGTGAAGTGGCGTAGTGATGGAAGTTGCTAAAGTTGGTGACATATCCTCACTTTTGGTTCTTTCCAGGTCTGTTTTAAGAGCGGTTACAGCGACGACGAGATCGAAGAGCCCTCGCGACTTTAAACCACTCCCTCCACCTGTCTCCTCCTTCCCCCCTCCCCCCTCGCCGCTGAACTTCACCACAAACTCCAACCGAGCGCAAATCTTAGGAACTCAGTGAATGTTGACCTGTATTTATGAGCTGTATTAAAAGTGTATTATAATTAAAGAAAAAAGTATGAGTTTAAAGATTTTGTACATTTGTACTTGAATTTATGTCTAGATGTATATTTTCACTAAAGGTTGTATTGTACAAAAAGCCATAAAAGTACCACTTGAATGCATACATTACATTTTTATTTCTTTTTTCTTTTCTTTCGGAATGAGTATGGATAATGTGTATTGGGGAGGGTTTTTTTTAAGAAGCACAGTACCAGTAGTCTTTTTATTTTTCTCAATGTAGCATAAAGCCTTTTTGTTTTTACATGTGCTGTATGTTTGCCATCGATTTGCCCAATGTGATGTAGTGTTAGCACGTCAGATCCACCTGGTCCTAAACTATCCTTTAGCCCTTCAAGGTTCAGGCAGATCTGAATGAAGTGCATAGATTCAAATGATATGGGGGGGGGGGGAAATAAATCCACTTTAACATTGATGTGCTTATGTCAGGCTGCTTAAGCCTTCCTGTATGTTTCCCAGATCTCCACCTGCCCCTTTCATTTAAGTTGGTTTAGAAGTGGTAATCTACATCCTTCCCTTAGCCTGGTAAACTGTCTTCTAGGTGCCTGTACCAACTCAATTCTAGCAGCGATGGCATGGATTTATTTCTGACAATCTTGTGCAACAAAAAGAATCTTTTAAAATACAAGAAATATTACGTAGGCCTTTTCTGTAATACAAGGCCAGATTATTACCATTCCTGGACCTCTCCAAAAATCTCTCATGAGTTGCAAAATGCTCAGAACATTAGTTTCAGATGCCAGACAGTGTTTCCTTCAGGAGCACAGCTGTTAAGTCAAAGTCTGTTACATTATTCACTCAGGCAAAACAATTTTAGGTGAATTATCTTTATTCCTCATCCTTTTTTCTACTTCTTTTGTTGGACTATCGGGCTTTTATTTGTTGTTTATGTTTTTTCCTGACGTGTCCGGTCGCTATTAACCTGTTTCATGTGTGAAGAAGAAGTCCTTTCCCTTATATATAGCCTTGTAATTTGCCACCCAAACTTTTAGTATACCAGAAAGCCTAGGACAAGTTGACTGGACACAGAGTTGGAGGATGATGATAATAATGGCACTGTATCAGATTTGAACTGCAGCTGACAAGGCATTCATCTAGATAACAAATCGCTTTTGCATCAAACTAACTTCCATTGATTCAACTGTCAGCAGCTATTAGCCTCTGCGCTGAGTCAAGATACAGCCTGCTTTGGCCTCTGTGCCTGTTGATCATAGATAGCACGATGCCTGTCGGCCACATATCCTGCTAGTAGACCTCCAGTTAAATCCTGTGGCTTTAGCAGTGTTTGTACTAGATTAATCTTAATAGTGCCCACCTTTAACCATTGAAATCCTGTATGTTGTTCACTCATAGGAATGACTTGAGACAGTTGCTTGTAAGCGTGTGGACGTGGAGGAACAGAGAAATGATGCCTGCAGAGTTACCATCATCCTCGTACAGGAACACTCGACCACGTGCAGAACCACAGTTGCTGTGCCCTTTTGTTTTGTAGAAGTGTTTCCTTCCAAGTTAACAGTCATGAACAAATACACATTCTGTACATTTCCCATCATGTTCTAATCAGGATTATGTTCACTGTTTGTTCTCATCGGCATTTCAAAGACATTTGAAGCCATTTTGCGTTTGAATTTTGCTTTTGAGGCAGTCGCTGTTTACTCCCCACCACCTGTTTTAATGCTGTGAATACCCAATCTGGACATGTTAGCTGTGTGCGTGTGTGTGTGTGTGTGTGTGTGTGTGTGTGTGTGTATATTACACTGTATGCAAAGCTTTTGTTCAGTCCAGTGCATTGAAGTACAACAATACAATAGTACAAAATCATCTAAGGAATGTCACATTCAATTGAATTTCAAACTATTCAAGACCGCTTACTTTTAAAATGGTACGCATGCAATTCCCCATGTTGTTAACTAATTTGGAGAGTTGGCATATTCTAAAAATGTTGTCCCCTGTTGCACATTCCATTTTCAAAAATCAGGAATCGAACGCGTGCATCTAGCTGTTGCTGGCTTGTTGTCACTTGAGTTTTGTGTTTTCTTTTCTTTTTTGTTTTTTGTGTTGCTCTCAGGCACATTTTGAAGCAGATTTCTCTTGCCTATGTAGATTTTAGCCTCTTAGCTCTTTAGCCTCAAAAACCTTGTAAATGATGTATTTCTAATATGTAACTAAGCTCTAACACACATTCACTCATTCTCACAGGGAAACTAAACTGTTTGCCAGCCATGCCTCTGTCATTATTTGAATTCTTATACCATCCATACAGCAGTACACATTCTGTTTAGTTTCATTGCACTATGGTGTGTTTTGATAATGACTATAGGAAGTGTCTTTAACTTTTTTGCCAATGATACCAAAAGCAACATTAAGGAAATCCAACTTGTTCTGTTATGAAAAATTTACTAAAGACAGACTTGTCAGCCTTTATTGTATGTGCCAATTGCCAAGTTAAGTTCTGACATCCCGCCTTTTTTTCGATCTCTGTATCATTCCGTCCATTCTGAGAGAAATTCCTTTCCTTCACATAAAGGAACTTTAAACAGCTCAACAGTTTTGAATGTCCGCACTAAGTGCATTGTAATGCCTGTTTTAAAAAATACATACGTTTTATTATTCAAGCATGTATTGGTTTGTAATACTTCAGGTTCCTTGTATATGTAAATGATGACCTTCTAGTGCCAACATATCTCACTGGTATCAGAGGACAACTTTATAAATGGCAAGGTGACCAGCTGAGTTGGCCCTGTTTGAATACAAGCATACCTTCTCTCCTGCCTTCCTCCAAGGCGCTGCTGGTGAGTCTCTCCCTAAAAACTGGGATGATACTCACCAGCAACGTTTAGAAGTGAGAGATCCTCAGTTCCTTGATGTCACTTGAATCTAATTTTGGGAGAACCACCGATAAATGCCTGAAGTTTCTCTGGGGTTTCACACGCCTCTGTCCAGATATGTCAGATGGGTGATATTTTCAAGGAAGGGAGGAATGACAAATGCATTATTGGTATTCAAACGGGGCCTGGGACTTCTTGATTTTTCCTTTTGTATCTGTACAGTCATGTCGTTCAACCACTGCAGTCATTGTTAATTCTTGTACAAGTTGTATCACTGGTTGTTGTACCATATCTGACATTTGTAATTATGAAATAATACACTGCCATTTGTATAAAAATACTTGTCTTGACTTATTTGTGTCAAATATGAATGCTTGTTGTAAATAAAGGGGTGAAAATATGTTAAAAAAAGATAATAATGTCATGCTAAGATTATGTTATATCAAGCCACAATATGTAGCCTATCTGCACTGGTGGCATTAGAGAATATTTGCCGCAGGTAGCAGCACTTTATTGTAATCACCACGTCCTTTATTGATTACATAGAGATTCAATACACCTAAAAGTTATAGATCTCTTTCTATTGGGTGGTGGTTCTTTCTCCATTCATTCTCTGCACCTCCCACTGAGTCAGAGATGGTGGGTTTAACAAGCTACAGTGTAAGTGCGAAGTTAGAGCCAGAGAAGTTAGATATCCATGCACGTGTTTTTCTCCTTGATTTGATTCACAGGATGCTCCCTTAGCCTTCCCATTGTCATACCTCCCACTCATCTTTGGTGGCGCACGGATAAAAGCCACCATTTACCATCGGTGTTGCTCAATTAATGTTTTTGGATTTCAGCGGTCCCGTGACAGCAACAATAACAACAAAAGGAAAAAAATCACAGTCAGTCATTGGTTCTTCCTCACGTCACTCAACATAAAGCCGCAGTCTCATTGGCCACTGACTCTGCACCCTGTCGAGCTCTCTCACACCACTTCCTGGTTTGATTTGTCGGGGGAACGCAACGCTGCATCAAAGATGGCTTATTATCAATCGACGTCTTGTGTATTTCAGAATAACATTGTGAAAGAATAAGAGATATCTTGCACAAAGAGAAGGCAGAGAGCCGGTGGTAGTTGTCGCGAGCAGTGTTAGCACTCTCGTCGCACTACGCACCGTTTGCTCTCTCCGTGCGCTAACTTGCCCCCACTGTGTTAGCTCACACAGTAAATATTAGCTAGCCAAGGTAGACTGCTTACCGTTTATTGCTAAAATGGCCACCATGGAGAAACTGATGAAGGCCTTTGAGTCTCTGAAGTCATTCCAGCAGCAACAAGGACCACCATCCGCAGAGGAGCTCGTCCAGAGGCAGTAAGTGGATTTTTGTCTTACGACGAGTGCAGGGCGAGCTAACAGTCGCTGGGCTAGACCGTTAGCTTAGCTCACCAGCTAACGTCATTGCCTCTCAGGTACCAAGGTTTATTATAGCTGGCTTAAAGCTATGTAACGTTACGCTAAACGACAGGCTAGCAACGAAATTCAAAGTTATTTAAACTTCTTTGCTGCTGTAAATGTACTACGACATTGCACCAATGTTTAGCCTGTCATTAACATTTGAGCGTCAGCTAGGCTGAATTTTAGGGTCAGACTATTAGATGAATGGTAGCTAACCTAACGTTTGAAAGCGTCCGATAATTGATGCCCACGCAGAAGGTGTCAGGGACCAAGGCTTTAAAAGTTTAGTGTCAATAAGTTGCGCTCAGAAGAACGATTCTGTTTGGAAAGCCACGTTCACAATTTGAGCGTAAGATGATATAGCGAAGTGCACAGAAGGGTCGCTATCATAACTACTATTGCCGATGACCTGGTGCATTAATGTGGTAGCCTCCTGGACTGACGTCATTCATGCCTGTCCATCGCACCCTACACCGATCCATGAAGCAAGAGGTGCTGCTAGGGCTGCGTTCCTTGTTTTTGTTTTGGACCCCGCTCAAGGAAGCAAAGTTCAGCAATTCAGCCTAGTCCATCGATCCAGGGAGATCTGTCAGCTTCTAAGGTGGATCTGGTGTTCAAACTCATCTGTCAGTCAAGAGGGCCCTAAAATGTCTATTTTCAACTGTTTTCAGCAATACACTCTCTACAATGGAATGTTTCTCCTTTGCAATTAGTGTACAGTAAAGCCATTTTATTAAGGTAATATAATGTTGTTAAGACAGTTTATGCTAATGTCATTTAAACATGTTATTAATCATGCTTTATTCCATCACATTAGCATCAACGTCTAATCCATGTCAAGGCTGAAAGCTATTATCCTGGTAGGATCAGATGTTGAACTATTTACATTTGGTGAGCCAATAAGGGGTTGGCTTAGGGTAAAGCCAGGTCTCTGCAATCATGCAGTGAGCTTCGGCAGTCGGTGGAAAGCAGCTGTGGTGTCAGGCTTTGAAAAGTGCAGCTGCTTTGCTCTTACATGATCATCTTATTATGCACAGAAAGACATGAGCAAGTCGGACAAAATCCTAACTGGCATGCACTGTGTTTTGATCACAGGTGATAGATATATTGCAGGCCTGGCTTATCTCTGAGAAGTCAACTTGCACTGTTATGTTTGCATGATGGGTGTATTTAGAAGGCTCATACAAGGTCGTCGCCACCATTTTTGATCAGTTATGTAGCTACAGAGAACAACGCTACTTATTTGCACATGATGTACTGCAAATCAGCTACATTAAATTAGCTGTGTTTCTTTCAACTCTACACCCTGTTCTTATACGTGTCATTATGCTGATTACATATATTTAGGAAATGGCATCACTAATTCCGTAAATGATGTCCTCATGGGGATCTATTTAGTTGATGTCTTTTCAATGATATCTACAGAAATGACTGGTGTTGCAGTGTTATATGCGGTGGGACTGAGTTCTAATATTCAGTAATTCCATCCGTTTGGCTGTTTAGCTATTAGCAAGCGATCTAATTAGGATCCTCTTTAGAGATGGAATAATGCCCGGCAGTTGAATTTCATGGAGGTAATGCCTCAGTCTCTGAACCCAGTTGTTCTCTCTAGTCGTTCTTTCTCTCTGTCTTTCTGCCTCTGTCTTTCCTTGTCTTTTGCTGCCTCTTGTTTTATGTAGATTCTTCTCGTCCTCAACATCTTTCCTCTTTCACAGGAAAAAGGAACAGGCTACCACAAAGAAGGACAGGGTCACCCACTGCCTGACAATATGTGAAAACATTGTGGCTCAGTCTCTGAGGTAGGCCTTGCTGATTGAAATTTTCAATAAAATTTACATTTAGCAGAGTGTAAAACAGCGAGCTAAGCTAGTCTGAGTTTGCTTGCATTGCGAGGGCATGCCATTTTACCACTTCTGTTGTCTACAACAAGTTATTTTAAATACTAGCAAGGTTTGCTTTGCTATATACAATCTCCAGGCAGTACAGAACTAGTCATGACCATATTAATCAATAATTCTCCATAAAGCCTCATCCCATCTTATTAAATCTAAATGTTCACCTAGCTACTCCAGGATGGGTGTGTGTAAAACTCAGCTGAAAGAATGTCACGTGTGGTGGTGTGTTCATTTCAGTTTTTCGTGTGTGTGTGTGTGTGAACGGTATGGTTGACACATACTGTGTCTGTTGAGTTGAATATTTATGTGTGTAATGACATCTGCCTCACTTTTCTTCTCTATGGTCCTGGGAGCAGAACGTCTCCAGAGTTTCAGAAACTGCTTGGCATCGCTATGGAGATGTTCCTGCTCTGCAGTGATGACAGCGAATCGGATGTCCGAATGGTAGCCGACGAGTGCCTGAACAAAATCATCAAAGTGAGCAGGACTCCGTATTCCTCCAGCTTGGCCCCTTTTCTGTGTTGACCTTTCTTTTCCCTTCAATAATAGGACAATAATTTGATCATCAGTTCTTTTTCAGTTGGTACCTGCTGAGATTATGGTGCATTTACAGAATAATGAGTCTTGATCTAGGTTTGCATGATCAGCCTGACCAGATGTGTTATCTCTTTTAATAATCAATTAAAAAACAATGAGATGATAGGTATTGTATAATTATCAAAGTATACACCCAAGCATGATTTGGTTTGTTTGAATTTAAATCGGTTTTTATTGTTGAATCAGCCATGTTACACAGGATGATGATGATGATTTTGATATTTATCTTCAGGCGCTGATGGACTCCAACCTGCCTAGACTGCAGCTGGAGCTGTACAAAGAAATTAAAAAGGTAATAAGATTCATGTCTGTTTTGAAGTTTACACTTTTTAAATTTTTTACAACAGTATTTTTACAGACAAGTGACCAAGGTTTGACGTTTGTGCCATGTAATAAGTGAAGACTAAAACACTTGATGTGTTTTTTATAAGATACGCTACTAGTATGATAGTAGAAATGGTGATGTTTGTGTATCTCTGTAGAACGGGGCCTCTCGGAGTCTGAGGGCAGCTTTGTGGAGGTTTGCTGAGCTTGCCCACCTCATCAGACCACAGAAATGCAGGTATACACATAAATGCTGGAAAATGGCTTTTTTACTTTATTCACAGGACAACCATATTTAAATTACAGTATGCCAAACTCGGGGAATCATACCTGGAGTACAGCTAGTGTTGGTGTACATTGTATACTTACCTTCATTTGAACTAATTCAAATAAGGGTAGCCTCTTTTAATAAAATTACTTAACGTTGCCTGTATCACAATCCGCTATGATGAGGAGACACAACATCACTGTTTAACTCAGTTTTAAATGCGTTTTACCACTTTGTTCTGTTTGCATTCTTATCTCTTCCTCCATCACTTGTGGTCTAGACCCTACCTGGTCAACCTGTTGCCATGCCTCGCCAGAATCACCAAGCGACAGGAGGAGACAGTGCAGGAGACGCTGGCTGCGGCTATGCCCAAGATCATGGCTGCCTTGGGACACTTTGCCAATGATGGCGAGATCAAGGTATCCACACAAAGCAGAAACATTGAAATGTTGTCTGAGGATTTTTGTTTTCAGATAATTGTTTTGCTTCATCTTTTGTCTTGGGGAATTTGATGTTTCCTGTCCTGCTTCCTCTCCAGTCTTTCAAAAATAAACTTGAGTTAGTCATTATGAAAACAAGCTGAAGAGAGTTTTCCTTTTTCAAAAGTTTGCATTTCCCGTCTCGGCTCCATAAAAATTTAATTTTCAAGGCATGCTCCATTCTAGCACTGTCAAAAATGCATTGTGATCAAAATATTTAACTTGAACTAATTTAACAAAAATCACCAAAAATGCAATGCAGGATCTGGACACCTCTTACACGAGGACATATGCATATCTGTAACTCCTGAAAGCTTGCTTACATTGTAGTCCAAACATTTTTGTTCCAGGTGCTGCTGAAGTCTTTTGTAGCCAACCTGAAATCCAGCTCCCCCACCATCAGACGGACAGCAGCCAGCTCAGCTGTCAGCATGTGCCAACACTCCAGACGCACCAGCTACTTCTACACCTGGCTCCTTAATGTGCTGCTGGGTAGGACACACAGACCCACATTCATACACATGCTCTGAACATGCAGGTGCTGAGTTTTTACTTAACAGTTAAAGTTCCAGTGTGTCTAATATGGCGATTTTAGTTGAAAACATGAATGAATTATAAAACATTGAAAATGAACTCACTTGATCAATAGAATTTGAAGTTCTGACGTTAATTTAAAGACGTCAATGTATTATGTTGCAGAGATATTTACTGAACGTAGCACGCTAATCTGCTAGCCCCGGCCCGTCCTGTGTTGTAATACCACTTTGTGCCGCAAAAGGTGATAGTTTGGTAGTATAGCTCAGGTGTGTGCGAGTGGTGAGTTCCCTACATTACAAGCTCTCATAATTTTTTGTTTTTTTTTTTTTTTTTGTCTAAAAAATAAACATCTGGTGCCCATTTAGGATTCAGCTAATGGGCCCACTAAGTTAGCTGCATGTGAGCAGCTGAGCTTACTAGCCAACGGTTATATGCTGCCCCCTACTGGAGTATGTGCAGTTCTTACACATTGTACCTTTCTAAGCTTATTTCAACTTACATTTGTGAGCTAGTTTGGTATCAAACTACAACAAACTAAACCCAGGCTACAGACATTTTAAATAAGACAAGAAAAGACACACCCTGACTTTCTGTCCTATTCCAGGTCTGCTGGTTCCAGTGGATGAGGAGCACCCCAGCCACCTAATTCTGGGCGTGCTGTTAACTCTTCGCTACCTGATGCCTCTGCTGCAGCAGCAAGTCAACACCACCAGCCTCAAAGGAAGCTTTGGAGTCATGAGGAAGGAGGCTGATGTACAGCCAACACCTGAACAACTGCTACAGGTAGAAAGAAGATTGTGTGGACATTTGTGTTTGTTTATTGATTATAGAGTTTTTTTTAAAAATGTCTGCATTTATGACTGAAGGTGTACGAGCTGACCCTGCACTACACACAGCACTGGGATCACAATGTGGTCACAGCGGCTCTGGAGCTTCTGCAGCAGATGTTCAGGACCCCCCCGCCCGAACTCCTGCACATGCTCATTACTCCCGGCAGCATTTCACACGGCACTGTGTTTCGCCAGGACACTGAGAGCCGCTCACGCTCCGGCAGCATCCTGGAGCTAATTGGTAAACGCATCAATCAGTCGGGACTGTATTCATAAAGCTTCTTATCCCTTTTGTACAATGTGGCCTCTGCAGCATTTTACATGGTCACCTGGCACCAATGTATCTGCTTCAGGTAGCTTTTAATTCATTAACCATTACTGACTGACTTTGCCAGGTAATTAGTGTTGTTGCTGCTTTGGTGCGAGTTTGTGGCCTTTTTCTTTGCTTGCTAACTCATTCCTCATTATAATTGTTCTGTTTTCTATGAGTCTTTCTGAGCTTTTGCTGCTTTTCTCTTCCTCACCTCCTTTTTCTGCTTCCTGTTTCCTGCCATTTTCAGCGGGGGGAGGGTCTTCCTGCAGTCCACTCCTTCTCAGGAAACAGAGAGGTGACTTGTCTATTATCTCCTCTGCTCACCTCTGCCCTCTTCCTGATGTTTTAGTCAGGGTTTGAGCAAATGTACGTCCGACTGAGTCACCTATGGTGGTTAATTAAAATGCTATATATACTGTTAAGGATGCATAAAATTTACTTTTTAATGTGTATATCAAAGAGTTTTTTGTGAACTAATTTGTACCACCCAGGTTGTAGTCTTTTTCCCTTTCTCCCACACCAGAGTTAGTGCTGATGTTATGTTGACATTAAACCTGTTGATTTCAGGTAAAATGCTTTCTGGGGAGGAGGATGGACTGGAGGATGACGCAGAGAAAACAGAGGTCCCCACTGGTGCCTTTACAGGTGAGATGCACCCACCAGGAGGAAGTAATCTTATATTTCACTTTTAAGAGATGTAAACTCCCATTCAGAAGTCAGACATTGCTGTTATGTCGTTTAGCATCAGTCGTTGGCGCAGATGGCTCCTCCGTGGCCCAAGTGGACATCATTACTGAGCAGCCACGCTCCTCCCAGCATACCCTTCAGCCTGGTGACTCTGTGGACCTCAGTGCCTCCTCAGAGCAGGGAGGCGGTGGAGGTGGGACCTCTGCATCAGACAGTCCCGAGTCACCAAACGACAACGAGGAGGACATGCTGAGTCGTAGCTCCAGCGGTGGGGCCAACATAACTCCAGAGACGGCTGACTACACCACACCAGAGAATGCTATGCCGGAGGGAGGGCCCTTAGGAGAAGGTGGGACTCTGCTAGGCACTAATGATCGCTCGCTTCCACCCAGCGACTCCTCCCAGACCACCACAGAGGGACCAGACTCAGCTGTCACCCCTTCGGATGTAGCAGAACTGGTCAGTGTGACTATGTGGGCACTCAAGGGGCATTTAATGTGGTTGGAGAATACAGTGCACTATGTTACTTCTGTGTATATGTGTGTTTGAGGACAGCGTGCTTCCCTAGACACTGAAGGACTTAATTACCTTGTAATGCAATGATTAACTATGAATCCTAATGTCCCTAGTGGCATAGTTCCTGGTTTAAGAATGATGCTTCACTTCATAGAATTAGGATTTGTAGAATGGACAAAACATTTCGTTCCCCACATTTTTAAAGCATTAATTTATCTGTGCTTTTGTGTGCTTTAACCCATTAACTACAAATTGCAAATATGTCTTTTAGTTAATATCTTCCTTTACGGAGATCCAGTAGCTTCAGTGCATGCTCTGCATTACTAAAGTTTTGTGACAACATCGTAATCGGGAAAATATTATGTATATCAGAACTTTAAACATAGACAACTCTCCATTCTCCAACACGCATACCAATTCTTGTATGGTAATTTTTCACATCTAGTATGGTGCATATACATTATCTTCTAATAAAACCGCTCCTAATAATACATAGGAAAAAAATGTGATATCACTTGGGTTTTTGGGAGTCGGGTCATAATTTCCTGCTCCTCCTCCAGAGACATTTTGGTGTGAGATTGTCCGTTCTAACAATTCTACCTCTATGGTCTTGCCCCCTCTACTTTATCCTTCTCCCCACATCGTCGCAGTCGCGCACTCCATTGCCACGGGTGATTGAGCCACCCCCTCCCTCGCCAACTTCCACCGAGGGTCCCGATGCCACAGACAGCGACTCTTCTGTCTACACTGCTTCCTCTTCGTCGTCTTCTTTCTCTTTCTCCTCCTCTTCCTCGCTCTATGCCACCTCCTCCTCTAGCACTAGTGACAAGGTCAGCCAATTGGACACTGTAAACAGACTGGGAGGGGCTTGCTTGTCTGGACACTTTTGGCTTTCTTCATTCTTTCTCCTTTCGTTCGCTTGTTCGTCACAACCCATGCACAGAGTTTGCCCTGCTTATTGCTACTTTTCCCCTCTTGTTGTCATTGACGATACATCATGCCCCTTGTTCTTTTCCTCGTTTCCAGTGATTTTTTTCCCCCCAATAATGAGATGCTTTTGAAAGACGTTAGTGAAAACAAGCAACCCCGACATCCCATGTTGATGGCTTGCAGTGAAGAGTCCAAAGTAGAAGCATGAAGACCATCTGTTCCTTTTTTAATAGTTTTCCTTCAGATTTGGTTCCCTCTACCTTTTTTTCGAGGCTGTGACAGGCTTTTGTTCCAGCGGAGGCCAAACCTGGAGAAACAATTCTTGGTTTAAGAGTACTTTATACATCTTGCAAGGAAAAACTAGTAATCTGTAAATGTTGTGTGTATCTCCATGTAGTTCATCAAGTAAAAATAGCACGTGCTTACTTGATCTAAGAGGAATTCATTTCAAAGTTTAATAGTTTGGATCAAAAGCTTGCTCCTCCTCTGGACTGTGGCAACCACAGTTGTAGAGTTCTCAAGCCTGTGATTTTTCCTGTGTGTAGTTGATTTGCTGAAATTGCGTTGACCTAGCATGAATCAGTAGTTTTAAAAGGGCAATGTTTGTTTGACTTGCAACTTTGAATTGTTGTTACGCTGTGTCTTTGTCCTCAATCTAGCAAATCTAACTCTGTCATGAATGTGAGTGGGAACTAGTTAGGCATCCTATGCATGCGGTTGCACTTCCTAATTTGTTTCGTGTAAAGTAAGTTCGGTTTCCCTCTGGACATGTTTGCTTTGTTTTTCTGTACATAAGGTGCTGGATGGCAGTGAGAGCCAGTACTCTGGGATGCAGATCGGAACACTACAGGATGAAGAAGATGAAGGAGCAGCACCTTCCTCCCAAGAAGAACCCCCAGAGCCATTCCTGCAGTCAGCGCTGGGTACGTTTGTGTACATAAATGTGCACCTACATAGACGCACACTGGTTTGCACTGAAGACATGTTCTGCTTATTGATATTAAGCTTTGATTATGCTTGTTTCCGGTTGTGTTTGAGTGCAGCTCTGAGCAAGCCTCATCTCTTCGAAGGCCGAGGTCACAACCGGCAGGGTTCGGACAGCAGCGTGGACCGCTTCATACCAAAGGACGAACCTGCTGAACCCGAACCTGACAACAAGGTAAAGACACACACATGCAAAAACACCCTTGCCAGTATTCCTCACCTGAAAGGTACATTAAACGACATTCTTTTTTTATGTTTTTAGCCATTGCGGATAAAGGGTCCAGTTGGACATTATACAGACCGGGGGGTGGAGCCACTGGTGCACTGTGTACGGCTTCTTGCTGCTTCCTTTCTGCTGACAGGACAAAAGAAAGGTGTGTTTAAAAAAAAATCAAACGAACTTAAATTGTTTAAATCTTCCATAATGTAATAGTTCTGTTTATTGATTAGTTTGATTTATGACAGATATAATGCTATAATGAAAGCCTTGACAAATAACTAATTTAATTAACTTAAAAGTTGCAGATTTTTAAGGGTAACACCTTGGTTGTCTAATAGTTACTACATTTTAGTGACACTACTATGATACAAATCCTTGAACTAAAAAAACATGAACTTTATTATCACAAAGCAATATTTTAAACAAGGAACAAGATTAAAAGACACAATCTCGACACAATGTTGTGTGTGTGTGTCAATCTTTGATGTGCTATGATTTTTCAGGTCTAACCCCTGACAAGGAGGTACGAGTGAGTGTGAAGGCTCTGGCGGTCAGCTGTGTCGGGGCAGCAGCAGCGCTGCTACCTGAAGCCTTCTTTAATTCCCTTTACCTGGAGCCGCTGGATGGAGTTCCAGTAGAAGGTACGGGCATAAAAAAGGCAATCCTACTTAGATGATGTGTGACACTTGAATAGGTCAGTATTAACAAATGGCTGAGAAGAGGTGTAATCAGGCAATAAGGGAAAACACCTGTGCAGGTGTACCATGGGTCTCACATTGTGACAGTCATGTAGACACGAGAATCCACAGTATTAAGAATTTATCATGATGTGATTTTTATGAAAGGGACAATAAGCATTAATACTGGAATTTGTAGCCTGAGGACTGAGTGTATCTGTTGTGGCATGAGCGATGGAGAGCCTGTCACTTAATCAAAACATGAGCAAAATACTGCACTTCAAATTCAGCTTTTAGCAAATGTAGAAAAATGAGTTTTGATGAATCTGTAAACTGTTGCTGGTAAAAGTAACTAATCACAACAAAGTTTGTATTGCTCACTAATCCTCATTGTAAATGGGGATTTCTTTATTGAAATGGATAGCTGCTTTGTTCACCTGTAGTTTCCATTGTTGTAATTGACCTTTTTCACAGCAGACATTTTGACCTGCCTTAGCAGGAACCAGTTATTAATTAAATGAATGGTGGCTCTGTTATAGTCAAGTGTTGCAGTTAGTAGTGACAGTGAGCCAGCATGCACAATACCACTACGCTGAAAGTGAGGAAGCTAAATGGAATTTAGCCATCATCATTCATTTTATTTCTGTGGTTTCCCATCAGTTACAAAATGCATTTAATGACCACTGTATTTGTGTGTCTTTAGCACTGTCTTTGACCCTGCTCTCTTTCACTGTCCCACTGCAGAGCAGCAGTACATCAGTGACATACTGGGCCTCATTGACCATGGGGACCCCCAGATCAGAGGGGCCACAGCCATCCTTTGTGCAGCCATCATACAGGCAGCGCTCACCAAAACACGTTACAACATACACACCTGGCTGGCCAGAGTGCAGAGTGCAACAGGTTAGTGTGTTTGTGCAGACATGTTGAAATAGTATTTAATGGTTCTCTCTGACCTGTCTGTCCTGTTGCTCTCCAGGCAACCCTCTGTCCCTGGTGGACTTGGTGCCTTTGCTCCGAAAAACTCTGAAAGATGAATCCTCTGTCACCTGCAAGCTGGCTTGCTCTGCAGTGAGGGTAAGACAGATCTGTGCTAGTGTATCGGTAATTGTGTATGTCGGTAATTGGTTCGTTCGTTCGTCTGACCTGACCTATTTATTTGTGTTTCAGCACTGCATCATGACCGTGTGCAGCAGTACACTGAGTGAGCTTGGTCTGCAGTTGGTGATAGACCTGCTTGCTCTGAGGGATTCATCCTATTGGCTTGTTCGTACTGAGCTCTTGGAGACCCTGGCTGAGATGGACTTCCGGTAGGATCAGTTGTCTTGTTTTTGTGTTTGTTTGGAGCTACTTGCTTTGGCATCTTGCTGTCATGGGACTGCACATTACACATTAACAATGTATGTTAGAGACAGTGTGTTTTATAAAAACATTGTATTGCCTATTAAAGATATTTACTGTTTCTTATTTTAGGTTAGTTAATTTCCTAGAGAGGAAAACTGAGACTTTGCACAAAGGGGATCATCACTACACTGGGGTAAGTTCTCCATTCTACCTTCCTTGTGGTCTTGCTGTAGAAATGCATGTCTTAGTTTGTCCTTGTTGATGTTTCACAAACAAAGGCAGGGTGTATCCTTAAAAGTTTTCAACTTGAGTTGCTGAAACTGTGGTCCCTAATCTGTCCACTTTCCTCTCTATCTAGCGGCTGCGGCTGCAGGACAGAGTCCTGAATGATGTGGTTATCCATCTGTTGGGAGATGATGACCCCAGAGTCCGACACGTGGCAGCCTCTGCTGTCAGCAGGTACACTGTCTCTTATGTACTGTATTGTCAGTCAGACATCTTGTAGACTTAAGTGTTGACAAGCACACACTAATTTGATTTTAGTACAATTAATTCCAACAGTATTTTTCCCCTAAAGTGTCTCTCTTATCATTGTCCTCTAACCCTTTCCTCATGTCTCTCTCTATCTATCAGGCTGGTTCCCAGGTTGTTCTATGACTGTGACCAAGGTCAGGTGGACCCAGTAGTGGCTATTGCCCGGGACCAGAGTTCAGTTTACCTGCAGCTGCTGATGCATGAAACACAGCCCCCCTCCCAGTTCACAGTTAGCACAATCACAAGGTACGAGCACACACAGACACCCACTCATTCATATCATATTCATATCTCAGGCTGCTTTGAGTCAGATTTTATTTTTTTTTTTACCTAAGTTTGTGGTTCACTTACAAAGCTCATTACAAAATCACAGAATACAATCTTTCAGGAACTCAGCTCTGCTCTTTTCTGTGTTTGCCAGGACGTACAGAGGCTTCAACTTGTCCAATGCTGTTCCTGATGTCACATTGGAGAACAATTTGTCCAGAGTAGTTACCGCCGTCTCCCATGCTTTCACCTCCTCTACCTCCAGAGCACTGACTGTGAGATTTCAGATATGCATAACCATTTACCTTTTTGTTTTGCCTGCTGTATAATATCTTGTATTTTCATGATAACATGTTTAAGAACCACCCATTTGCCTGTTTCTCTGCAGTTTGGCTGCTGTGAGGCATTGTGCTTCCTGGCTTTAAATTTTCCAGTATGCACTTGGAGCACAGGCTGGCACTGTGGCTATGTTAGCGCCAGTAGCAGCTTTTCCTCCCGCTCTAGTCTCAACCGGAGCAGGGGCAGGGCTCTCAGGTTTGTGCACTCCCCCCTCTTGTGAACTTTTACCGGTACATTTAATATTATACTAGTTCCATAATCTGCCACAGTACTCTTGCTCACACACCTGATTATCATCTGTTTTTGTCCCTCTGTTCCGCAGTTTGTCACAGCCCAGTGGTGCTCCAGCCTCTTCAACCACCTCCTCATCTGCACCGGACACTGAGCGGAAGACTCTGACAGTGGGAATGGCCAACATGGTCCTCTCCCTACTCTCCTCTGCCTGGTTTCCACTGGATCTCTCTGCACACCAGGATGCACTTTTGCTTTCTGGCAATCTGCTTGCTGGTGGGTAATGCGTATACAAATGTAACCTGACTATGCTGCTCATGTAGCTTAAAATTATACTGTATTTGCAAACATACCACCATTTGCTCACACAAAACTTTCAGGGAAACGCTGTAACCGGTTATTGATAGGCCAGTTTCTTAATCGTGTTCCCAGCTGTGGCTCCTAAATGCATGCACAACCCCTTGGTTGGAGAGGAGGAAGGCAGCAGTGGTAGCACAAACACCAGTGGCCCAAATAAAATGGAGGAACCTTGGGCAGGGCTATCGGAGCGCTACCTGGTGACCATGGTGGAGCAGCTCTTCTCCCATCTACTGAAGGTCTTGAACATCTGTGCCCATGTGCTGGATGACACACCACCTGGACCAGCTGTAAAGGTAACTGTTCATAGAGGTGGTGTTTGATTTAATTGGCTCATAGTCAAAGTGATTATTTGTAAGCCACGTTTATCTGCTTCTGACTGCAAGTTGCATCTACAGGAAGGCCTTTATAATGAGATCACTTTTTTTACTCTTGTAGGCAACCCTCCCCTCCCTGAGCAACACCCCCTCCCTCAGTCCCATCCGGAGAAAAGGCAAGGAGAAGGAGGCTGCTGAGCCCAGCGTGGCCCCTATGAGTCCAAAGAAAAGCAATGAGGTCAACGCAGGTACAAGCACACCTGACCAAGCACCAGCACAGGTACAGATAATCTCTCTGATGTGTCTGTGATCGTTTTAATAAATTTGATGTGCTTTTTTTTGTGAGCAGGCAGGCCAGCAGACAGCACAGGGTCAGCGGGCATAAACAAATCTACCACCCTCGGCAGCTTCTACCACCTGCCACCCTACCTCAAGCTCTATGATGTACTCAAAGCTACACATGCCAACTACAAGGTCAGGACACACAGCCATTTTAAACTAATTTCTAACATAACAGAAATGTGTTTTATAAGCGTTAGTAGCCTAAATGGTGGTTAGTGGTGGTGGTAATTGTGTTGATCTCCTAGGTGACTCTGGACCTTCACAGTAGCCAGGAGAAGTTTGGAGGTTTCCTGCGTGCAACTCTGGATGTTCTGTCTCAGCTACTGGAGCTGGCCACACTACATGACATCAGCAAGGTAAAGATGACATCTGCTTTATTAGAAATCAGACCTTGTGAAAGTGTTTATTAGCAGGAAGGAGGAGGTACCGGATGGAAGCAAATGAAGTTAATGTGTTTTGTTCATATAGCCAGTGTATAACCACTCTTATTCACATTGACTGTATCAGTAGAATAAAATGGTGTGCTATATTTTATGTCAGTGTGTAGAGGAAATCTTGGGCTACCTCAAGTCCTGCTTCTCCAGAGAACCAACCATGGCTACTGTTTGTGTACAACAGGTCAGTAATCTGTGTTTTTATCTGTGTCTCTGATTGTAGAGTTTGTATTTTCACATTATTCCGTGTGGCAGTCTTAATGGTTCCAGCACTGAGCAGTGTGCTGCCACCGGTGCGACTCCACACAGAGTGAGGCTGGTTCCTGCCGACAGGGCCTGCAAAGGCATCGGGTTCCCTGTGCGATGGTTCCATACATCTCCTCTATAAACACACATACTGTAGTAATATACCAGCTGGATGTAAACTTGCCATCCTTTTAGACAAAGCAAATTAGCTGTTAGAGAAGCTGGATAGGATCAGCTTTGGAGGACATAAAGGACTATGCATTCCAAAACAGTTTGCACTGAAATTGTGTTTTACAGGAAATATGGACAAACTATTGCTTGTTTTTCTCTTGTAACTGGAGACTTCTCTTTCTTTAGCTTCTGAAGACCCTGTTTGGTACCAACCTGGCCTCCCAGTATGAGGGCGTCCTGAGTGGACCCAGCCGTTTGCAGGGCAAGGCTCTGCGTCTTGGCTCGTCCAGCCTGCGACCAGGCCTCTACCACTACTGCTTCATGGCGCCGTACACTCACTTCACACAGGCGCTTGCTGATGCTAGTCTCCGTAACATGGTGCAGGCTGAACAGGAGCAGGACACTTCTGGGTGAGTTGTAGCTACACACCGATAAAACCCAGGAGCAGGCGTTGAGATTTGTGTGTATGAACGGATATGTGTCCAGATAAATACACAGAAATAAACATGGAACAAGTGGAAGACTACAGGACCTGCTTTCTTTTTCCACTTTTAGGTGGTTTGATGTAATGCAAAAAGCTTCGAACCAGCTGAGGTCCAATATTGCCAATGCAACACGCAACAGAGGAGACAAGGTAAACTCAACGTTATTCTGCAACTTTTTCAAGTTGTGATCATGAACAAAGCTAAAAATTGTTGGTAGACCAACACACATAAAGTGGTGTTTTCATTGCTCATTTGCCTGAGTGAGGTGCTGCCGCAGTGAAAGCTGTCTTTGTTTTTGTTCATGTTTGTTTCTCCAGAATGCCATCCACAACCACATTCGTCTGTTTGAGCCGCTGGTGATCAAAGCTTTGAAGCAGTACACTACCAGCACCTCTGTGGCCCTGCAAAGACAAGTTCTGGATCTGCTCGCCCAGCTTGTGCAGCTCAGAGTCAACTACTGCCTGCTGGACTCAGATCAGGTTAAAGAAACCAAAAGAACAAGATGTGCTTTATCATGATGTCATCTTCAACGTGTGGTTAGCTTACTCAGGAAAATATTTTCTATGTTTCAGGTGTTCATAGGCTTTGTCCTGAAGCAGTTTGAGTTCATTGAAGTGGGACAGTTCAGGTAAGTGTCCTATGTCATGATTCTTCTGACATATTCAGAAACTTGTGCATCTCTCAACCCTATCTGTAGTACATGACTTTTTTTGAATTCGTAGGTTATAAAAGTGATTAAACCTTGCATCTGCATAACTGTAGATTAGCTCAAATATTCCCATGCCGTCCTGTGAACTAAAATGATATCTTTTGTACCTCTTGCACAGAGATTCTGAGGCCATCATTCCCAACATCTTTTTCTTCCTGGTGCTGCTGTCTTATGAGCGTTACCACTCCAAGCAAATAATCAGCATCCCCAAGATAATCCAACTGTGTGACGGCATCATGGCAAGCGGCAGGAAAGCTGTCACACATGGTGAAACACAATGCACACTAAACAGAATAATTTCTTCCTCACATTTCACTGAAGTTTACTCTCCCTTACATTCCTAAACTTTAAAACGCATGATGTTAATAAGCCCATCCTTTCTGTAACTGAAGGACAAGCATACTGGCACATTATCAGCATGAGGACACGTAGCATTTCTTCATTGCCTTCATGTTAAAAGTAATTTCTGCGCCGCTGCTGTCATGGTAACGTTAACACCGCGAGTCATGTAACGATCGGCTGTTTCATATTTTCTGTTTATTTATCCACGTATGAGCGAGAAAACAGCTGAATCTAATTACAGACAATCTGTGACTGTCTGTACAGTCTGAGTCCTTTCAGGTGTTCACTGATGCAGAAATACATGTTATTATCATACTGCATTACTTAATATTGAAATTAATCCATGTCAAACATTTAAAGTTTTCATTAAAGTAGCCTAATTAATGTCTGTTATTGTTATTATTATCACAATACATCAGTGACGTGGAAATTGGATTCATTCTAAGATTTGCTGCTATTGTCATTATTCTAATGTGCTTCATCAGGATGATTGAATAAAATATAGATTTATTGATTAGACATGTTTTAAATTGGTATGTTAATCGAGTAATAGGCAACTTTTCTTTCTTTAGAATAAACAAAATTAGTCGTTAGATTAATCGACTTGAAAAATAATCGATATACAGCCCTACTTGTTTCCTAATGTCTGTCTTTGGGAGGGATAATACTCATTAGCAGAAGCATCAAAACACACATGGATAAAAAGTCACCGTCATTACATTTTACTTTCCTCCTCCCTCCACAGCCATCCCAGCCCTGCAGCCAATAGTCCATGACCTGTTTGTGTTGAGGGGGTCAAACAAAGCAGATGCAGGCAAAGAGCTGGATACACAGAAAGAAGTGGTGGTCTCCATGCTGCTCAGACTTGTGCAACACCATCAGGTACAGTCACAGATGGATTCAAACAGACTTTGCATGCCAGTTTCAAAGTATTCCTGCCAATCTTTTCTCTGCCTGACGTGTGTTGCAGGTGTTGGAGATGTTCATCCTTGTGCTGCAGCAGTGTCACAAAGAGAATGAAGACAAGTGGAAGAGATTGTCCAGGCAGATTGCTGACGTCATTCTTCCCATGATTGCTAAGCAGCAGGTATGAAAATGCGTCACTCACCTCCTTTCAACCTGAAATTCAAATCAAGCTATATAAAGTAAGATCGAACATGTTGTGGAGAGAGAGAGAGAGAGAGAAGTGCCCCCTTTTATATTTATTTGTATTTCTATTTTTGTCATTAACGTCATTTTGTTCAGCGTAATGGTAACAAAAACATGTATTAGGGCACACTGACAAATAATAGCCATTGATGCTACATTGTATGTTATGACATGGTCTGACATATTTTTACACTGTGTCCTCACAGATGCACCTGGACTCTCCGGAGGCATTGGGAGTGTTGAACACTCTGTTTGAGACTGTGGCGCCGTCTTCTCTCAGACCTGTAGACATGCTGCTCAAGAGTATGTTCACCACCCCGGCCACCATGGTGAGACATCTGCACCAAGACCTGGATAGACTTTTGACTTGATTATCTGATGGATATAAACACTTTGTCTACCTTTTTGTTAAGTGATTGCGAAATATATGGAAGTTTGACTTGAAATCAAACCTCTGCTTCTCCAGGCGTCAGTAGCTACAGTCCAGTTGTGGGTGTCCGGTATCCTGGCGGTGCTCAGGGTACTGGTCTCCCAGTCCACCGAGGACATTGTCCTGTCCCGGGTCCACGAGCTCTCCCTCTCCCCGCATCTCCTCTCCTGCCACACAATCCACCGCCTCCATCAGCCAAATCCCTCCCCAAATGACCCACCTGCTGCTGACACACTCTGTAACCAGGAATCTAATGGTGAGGCACAAAAAGCCCTACCTGAGGAAACCTTTGCCAGGTAAGTGAGTGTGTTCACTCTCCCTGCATGTTTTTACAACCACTACTTTGCCTCTCATTTTCACTTTAAATTTGTGTCCTAGGTTCCTGCTCCAGCTGGTAGGAGTGTTGCTGGATGACATTTCATCCAGACAGGTTAAAGTGGACATTACAGAGCAGCAACACACCTTCTACTGCCAGCAGCTGGGCACGTTGCTCATGTGTCTCATACATGTCTTCAAAAGTGGTGAGCTTACAATATTTCCAAAGTATTTTTTTGTTTATTAAATAATACTGCTGTAAGAACAAGTGTGGCTTCTTAAAACGGTAGATATTAAGCTTTTCAGTGAAATTCATCAAATCCCCCCAAAAGGTTGTATGATGATCTTTTGAAATTGGTGCACTTTAAATGAAACCCATTTTTCTTTCCCTCTTTTGCTTTGCTTTTCCTTCCAGGAATGTTTCGCAGGATCACAGCTGCAGCTAGCCGTCTCCTGAGTGGAGGTGGGCAGCCTGGCACCGAGGCCGGCCCGTTTTACCCCTTAGAGGGTCTCAACGGCATGGTGCAGTGCCTGATCACCACCCACCCCTCCCTGGTGCTGCTGTGGTGCCAGGTTCTCCTCATCATCAACTACACCAACTACTCCTGGTGGGCTGAGGTGCACCAAACTCCCCGGTAAGAACAGATTGTCTGTGTGACTCATCAATGTCAAGTTTATTTGTGTAGACCTTAATCATACACTGTCAAGTGGATCGGGCGGGATTCTCTCAATGGAAGGTGTGTGGATAAGAATAAAGGGACTTCTCTCTTACAGTAATGTGCCAAGTGAAGGAGTTTGACATAATATTTAATTAGTGGTGGAAGTGTATCATATCAGAAATGTAAATCTAATTCTAAGAGCAAAAGGGAACATATGTATTTTTAATTTATTTTTTTTTATTCTTGAAACCAGAGACTTGTACAACAAAATAATGATGACTTATTTGTTATTCATACTCAAGTTAACGAAGGTCAACAATCACAGCAATGTCTTATCTGACATTATTTTACCCTGTGACAATCCACCCTGTCTCCATCCTCCTCTCTCTGTTCCTTCTCTCAGGAGACAAAGCCTCTCGTGCACAAAGCTGCTGAGCCCTCACTCCTCAGGGGAAGGAGAAGAGGACAAGCCTGAGACTCGGTTAGCCATGGTCAACAGAGAGATTGTACGCAGGGGAGCCCTCATCCTCTTCTGTGACTATGTGGTGAGATTCTCGAGAATGTTGGACAATATAAAATATTTTAAAGGTCTTTTCACAAGGTAGGCGACACGCCACCTGCATACTCGCTTGGATCTGCAGGTTCTCATTTGGCTCCTCGTGTGAATGGACGGGCAGAAAAGTGCTCTGCGAGTAAACGCCAGGCGCTATATGCTTGGTAACCATAGAAACTATGTACTACTGTATTCCTGCCAGTACAGCTGTATTTGTGTGTATATATATGTATAGCCTAGCTTAAGTTAAAACTATATGTAACGTTACCTGATGTATCCAGTCTTGTGTCTAAGGTCGGCCATGCCAAAGCCCTCCTGTTTGTCTTGATTAACTATTTAGAAAACCGTGATATAGGATCAGTCTCATCTATTGATTAGCACTGCACGTTGTGTAGGAAAAAAGTTCAAGACAATTCAACTCTGGCAGCAGGTGTGTGGTGAGACTATCATGACCGCAACGGATTTGCACTTGCTTATTGCTCTGCCTGTCAGATTTCCTGCGTCACGTTGAAAATTATTTACTTAGCTGAAAAGACCTTAATGCTGTTCAATCACAAATATGCAATTATCATCAATAATGTTTTGATTAAACAAACTTTTGTGTTTTTATGTGTAGTGTCAGAACCTCCATGACTCGGAGCATCTGACCTGGTTGATTGTCAACCACGTGCGTGACCTCATCAGCCTTTCCCATGAGCCTCCAGTGCAGGATTTCATCAGCGCTGTGCACCGCAACTCAGCTGCCAGCGGTCTCTTCATCCAGGCCATCCAGTCCCGCTGTGACAACCTCAGCACTGTGAGATCACCCACTTATCTCTTGTCTCTTTGCATCACCCCTCATTAGTAAAGTCATTTTATTCATAAAGCTCATTTAAAAAACATCTGATCATGAACCAAGTTTTTATTATTATATTTTTTTTTTAAATTGGTCCAGATTTTCTTTTCTCCTTAACTCCACTGCCTGCTAAGTAGGAGTGGGGGGAAATAATCTGTACAGAAAGTATTGCGATATTTTCCGTGGAAATACTGTATCGATACTCGGACTCCAAGTATCCATCTTTTATTATATAAATTGTACATTAGAATTTTATGTTATAGTTTCATCTCTAGTTTAAGTCACCTAGTATTACATTTATTTTAAGTCGGCCCCCCGCCCCCTCAGCCTTCCTTTGTCTTTGCTGTCCTTGTGTTCCTTTTCTGCTCTACTAACTGAATCTTCTCCTTCTTTGCAGCCTACCATGTTGAAGAAGACTCTGCAGTGTTTGGAAGGCATCCATCTGAGTCAGTCCGGCTCCCTGCTGATGCTGTATGTGGACAAGCTGCTCAGTACACCCTTCAGGGTTCTGGCTCGCATGGTGGACACACTGGCGTGTCGCAGGGTAGAGATGCTGCTGGCTGAGACACTACAGGTACAGCTTATGTATGGGTTTGCATTTTTTGTCACAATGGAGTTTGACGTAATGAATTCTGTTTTACCATCATACAAGTTTGGGCTTATAATACTCATGAATACATCGATGCAAGTAAATTAACATATTCAGATGCAAACTTTGCGTCTCTTTCTGTGAAGCTTTGGGAAAAGCTTTGAATTTCTTATGTAGGAAAAAGTGGTAATATTAAAATGCTGTACATGTATGTAGTTTACTTGCTGTTTTCCTCAAGTTGAGCATGCGTTATTCTGTTTCTCCACCCTGCAGAACAGTATAGCTCAGCTGCCTTTGGAGGAACTGAACAGGATCCAGGAATACCTCCAGACCAGCGGCCTGGCTCAGAGGTATCATTCTTCTGTACTGCAGCCAATTTAAGGAATAGTTTGTAGGTTGATCTTTCTTTGCACAATTTATTGTGTAGTAATAAGCAGAACAGACAACAACAAAATAATAGAAATAAAATAGTTGGTATATCACAAAACGACAAGAACAGAACCTGAATCACAAGGAACAAACATGTTTATTATGATATGGTGGGGAAAAACGGACATGTTATCGTTGTGGGCAACCACACAGTTTTTTTTTCTTCTCAACTGTGATTGTTGGCAACTAGTCCCAATCGAAATAGCTGGAGCAGTAGGTCCATGTCCAGCAGCAGTAGGTCCAGCAGGTATGTGCTTGCATTGCCCACCTGTAAGGGTACACAACCAAGTACAATCAGGTTTTAGGCAGTTTTTGTTGCTTGGGTTCTCCAAATAGTGCATGCATAACCCGCTTCTATTCTAAATCTTATTAGTCCTTCAATATACATGTGGATTGTTGTTACCAAATGTGGAATCTCACACTAAGGGTGTTTGACATCCTCTGCTCTCAGTGGTGTGTTCATGGTGCCACATATCTGCAGGGATTGAAGTTATATATCTGCAGGACAGATTTCTGGCAAATAAATGCATCATATCCTCTGTTCATCTCTAATCACAGGCATCAGAGGTTCTACTCCCTGCTGGACAGGTTCAGAGCCACTGTTGCTGACACCAGCAGCCCTACGCCTCCGGTAACATCACACCCTTTGGATGGGAATCCACCTCTTGCCCCTGAACTGGTCATTGCAGATAAAGTGAGGGATTAGAGAATCAGACTGAGTCTGTATTCCATGTTTTAACTGTGTCTGGATGCTGCAAAGTTAATACACTTAATTTTGTTTTTAGGAGTGGTATGTGGCTCTGGTGAAGTCTCAGTGTTGTCTTCGTGGAGATGTTTCCCTATTGGAGACGACAGAACTCCTTACCAAATTACCTCCCGCTGACCTTTTTAACATCATGAGCTGCAAGGTGACACACATATAAAGGATAAATATTCTTGAACATATATTCCAATTTTAATTGATAAATATCATCTGGCCTTTTTCCCATAGGAGTTCAACCTCAGCCTGCTGTGTCCATGCCTGAGTATGGGTGTGCAGCGGTTAGCACGGGGACAGGGGTCGCTCTTGTTGGAGACAGCCTTGAAGGTCACCCTAGAGCAGCTTGCAGGGGTCACCGGGGCACTTCCTGTCCCCCATCAATCCTTTCTGCCACCCTCCCAGCGACAGCCCTACTGGGACCAACTAGCTGATGTGTATGGTGAGAGTGGGAGGGAAGGGTGATGTTTGAAACCTAAATCTGACGGGGGCCCCAAATGCAGGAGAAATGTTCTCCCTCTTTTAAGTATTCTGTGTATTAATGTGTTTGCTGTCTTTTTTTTGTTTTTTTCTAGATGAGCCAGGTTTCTACCCCAGAGTTTTGTCTCTCTGCAGAGCCCTGTCCCAGTACCTGCTGAGTGTTGGCCAGCTGCCTTCCTCACTGCATATCCCCTCTGACAAGGAACACCTCATCACCACTTTTACCTGCACTGCAGCTGAGGTAAAATATATTAAACATGTAATTTTGTTCATTCGCTTGTTGGACTCATTCATTCTTATAGATTGATATAATCTAATAATTTTAAATTATTGTGGTAGTAACATTAGTGTAATGTTCCATCTAACCATATTGGGACCCCATAATTTCATCCTGATTGCCCAATTTAAATTCTGGTGTTAGATGTGGTTACTACTTCATGCACAGAGGATGACATGCAGGTCCATTCCTGATTACTTCAGAAAAGTATGAGAGGCCTTTTATGCACACTTTCCAAAATATAAAACGCAGTGTGCAGTTTACTAAAACATGTGTTGTTGATGATGTTGTTACTTACTCAAGTTTAAGCCACCAACATACAATGTTGTTTATTGTTCAAGAGTATTAAAGCATATTTGCCTCTTCAGAGAGATATTAATAATCACTCTAAATAGATGTATTTTCAAAACAGAATCATGGATAACTGAAATTTTCAGTTTCAAGAAATATTTGTGCGCTCCCTACTTTACATTCACTCTTACCACTGCTTATAACATTCATCTTCCACCCTTATGTGTCTCTCTTTGCCCAGGTGGTAGGGTGGCGTCTCCTCCAGGACCACTTGCCCCTGAGTGTGGACTTACAGTGGGCTTTGTCCTGCCTGTGTCTGGCCCTGCAGCAGCCCTGTGTCTGGAACAAACTCTCCACCCCAGAGTACACCACCCACACCTGCTCCCTCATTTACTGCCTACGCCTCATTATTGTTGCAGGTGAGGAAGCCACCAGCCTGTCATTTAGTGTGGTCACATGCCATGACTGCCTTCATCATTTCAGCTTGTGATTTTAAATCTTGGTCAAACTTTTTGTCTCTGCTTCCTAGTTGCTGTGAGTCCTGGCGACCAGCTTCTACACCCAGAGAAGAAAAAGACGAAGGCAGAGAGAGAAGCTGAAGGAGACCAAGTGGACTCTGCACATGCTGATCGTGAGCACATACTTGGCGATTCAGTAAAACCGCTGGGTTGTGTTTTTTTTTATTTTTTATTTTTTATATTTATTTTTTTTTTTTTAGTATTTAGGGCTTTTCTTTGCCCCACTCTGTTTGATGTCTAATAGTGTCATTTCTTCAGTGTAGAGCTCAGGGGAAAGCTTCTGGGGATATATGATGGCAAACTTCCTCTGTGTTCCAGACATGTGCGAGTGGCAAGCATGTGAGATCATGGCGGAGCTGGTGGAAGGCCTCCAGAGCGTCCTTGCCCTGGGTCACTATAGAAACGGTGCGTTCCCCGCTTTCCTCACACCAACCTTGCGCAACATTGTCATCAGTCTGTCCCGACTGCCTCTGGTCAACAGCTACACCCGAGTACCTCCACTGGTCAGTATGAAATATATTAATGCCTTGAGTTTGTATACATGAATGTATTGGTCTGTTAAAAGTATGTGTTTTGTAGGTCTGGAAACTGGGCTGGTCTCCTCAGCCAGGAGGAGAATACGGCACAACGCTGCCTGAGATCCCTGTGGACTTCCTGCAGGAAAAGGATGTCTTCAGAGAGTTCCTCTACCGCATTAACACACTGGGTACAGAGAAACGCACACATACACAGTCATGAAATGGGCTTTCCCTTTTTATTATCCCATTCACATTTTTAACTCATCAAAACAGCACATCTGGAATTATCCAGTAGAGTAAACTCTGAATGTCACCGTTATGTCAGATTTTTAGTATGATTTCGACTGACTGATGTTGTTATATATTTAGGCTGGAGCAGCAGGACTCAGTTTGAGGAGACCTGGGCCACTCTACTGGGGGTGCTGGTCACCCAACCCATCACTATGGACCAGGAGGAGGAGACACAGCAGGAGGTATATACACATACACACAAGACTACTGTTCCACACCCTTTAAATATGCTGCTGGTTAGTGAGGTTGATTGGATCACAGAGCTCATCACATCCCTAATGTGCCTGCATAAGCACTCACACAAGTTTGTGTGTTTCTCATTTAAGTAAGCAATAGTGTATGTCCAGAGAGTGAGCACTGAAGAAATACACTTGCTCTGTGTGTGACGCATCAAATGCGTTGCAAAACATTGTGGGAAACTTATCTTGAACCCTCCGTTTCCTGATTCCGTTCATCTTTTTGTCTCTAGGAGGACTTGGAGCGTACCCAGTTGAATGTGTTAGCAGTGCAGGCCATCACCAGCCTGGTGCTGAGTGCCATGACCCTGCCCACTGCTGGCAACCCTGCAGTCAGCTGTCTGGAACAGCAGCCACGCAACAAGAGCCTCAAAGCCCTGGAAACACGGTAGCTTTGCAGCTGTGTTCTGCTTACACTGTAGTAACATCCAGAATAAGCATGAAATGATATTTGAATCATTTTGTGTGTGCACGCTCCCAGGTTTGGAAGGAAACTTGCAGTGATCAGGGGTGAGGTGGAGAGAGAGATTCGCGCTCTTGTGTCAAAGAGAGACAATGTCCATACACACCACCCGTACCACGCCTGGGACCCTGTTCCCTCACTGTCGGCAGCCTCAGCTGGTAACACAAAATCCACATTCACAAAGTCTCTTATCTCTACCCACACCTACCGCTCTAATATCCTGTTGAATTTTGTTTCAGCAGGCACGCTGATCAGCCATGAGAAGCTGCTGCTTCAGATAAACACAGAGAGGGAGATGGGCAACATGGACTACAAACTGGGTCAGGTAAGAAATGCATGAAAAAAGTAGTGGACGGCATGAAGCTTGAAGAACTGTGTGTTTTGGTTTCACTTCTCAAATGTTAATAGATTTTCAGTAGCACAATGTTAAATGCATTTTTCTTCTCTCCAGGTCTCCATCCACTCAGTGTGGCTAGGTAACAACATCACCCCACTGAGAGAAGAAGAATGGGGCGAGGATGAAGAAGATGAGGCAGACACTCCAGCCCCCACCTCACCACCTGTATCTCCTATCAATTCTAGGTCAGACAAATACATGTGCACTCAGCATTTCTTCCGTCTCAACACATGCAGTGGAACAGCAATGCACCTACCGCTGTCTGTCTGATTTTCAGGAAGCACCGTGCAGGTGTGGACATTCATTCATGTTCCCAGTTTCTCCTGGAGCTCTACAGCCAGTGGTTGATTCCAGGCTCCCCGATTAACAGGAGGACGCCGACCATACTCATCAGTGAAGTGGTCCGATCGGTGAGCTATGATGCACACACTTATTTATCATTTCTTGTTCAGCCAGGTGTCTGTTCATTCGCAGTAAAGGATTGTCCACTGTTCTCTCTAGAATAACTTGAAACTCTAAACAGGTTCATGGAAAGTCCCTAGTCTTCCTCACCCTGGAATTCAGACAACAAAAACACCTGCTTGTCTGTCCTGGAAAAAGAAAAGATGTTTGAGGGGATCCAACAGAAATGTGCCCCATGACCAAGACGGGTCAGCGCTCTTCTCACACTCTACTGTCTTCCGTCCTTGTGTCATTCTCTGTAGCTGCTGGCAGTGTCGGACCTGTTCACAGAGAGGAACCAGTTTGACATGATGTTCTCCACCCTGATGGAACTGCAGAAGCTCCACCCGCCAGAGGATGAGATCCTCAATCAGTACCTGGTACCTGCCATCTGCAAGGCTGCTGCCGTTCTGGGCATGGTGAGTATGGCTGTATGTGGGTGGGGGAGCTCTTGATGGTGGTGTATATGGGTGGTGATGGCGCAATGGATAAGACTCACGCCTTTGGTGTGAGAGACCCGGGTTCAATCCCCACTGTGACCCATCCACCATTGTGTCCCTGAGCAAGACACTTAACCCCTAATTGCTATAACAATTGTAAGTCGCTTTGGTTAAAAGCGTCAGCTAAATGAATAAATGTAAATATATCATTAACTTCCATTCTGATACTCTACAGTGTATGAAAACTTTTTTTTTTTCTAGGACAAAGCAATAGCGGAGCCAGTGTGTCGCCTGTTGGAGACGACCCTGCGCAGCACCCACCTGCCCAGCCGCATGGGGGCTCTGCACGGAGTGCTGTATGTTTTGGAGTGTGACCTGCTGGATGACACGGCCAAACAGCTCATCCCCACTGTCTCTGAGTATCTGCTGTCCAACCTCAGGGCTATCGCTCAGTGAGTGTCGAACTCATTCTGTCTGAAACACACAGACACCTCAATTCATCATCTAATTAGCTGAACTGATGATCAGAGAGCCTCAGGGAGCAAATGTGTCTAATTTCAGTGTGTTACCCATCTGGGATCTTGGAATCAATACGTTTTATTCAGTTGAGGGCTAGTATAGATTCTTCAGTGTGAGATTAAAACCCTGAAGTCCGCACAGAATCCACATTCATGCTCTTTCGGACATGTTGGTCCTCCAGTTTAAACAGATTAGAGACGTGTTTTCACCTCATTGTGAGCTTTCCCAGTCGCTACTGCAGCTTTTCAACATTGACTTTCTTATAGCCAAAAACTGGATGCGGTTGAAGTTGCTGCACACTTTATTTTTTTTTATTTATTTATTTTTTTAAATGAATGAGACAAGAACAGTTTCCAATCAGAGCATACAGGAAACCAGGGGCTGGGAGGGAGAGAGACTTTGGAAACATACATGCACATAATTATGTTATTAATTTAACAGGAGTCATGAGCTCTATGGGGAATGAAAAGTCAATAGAGTAACATGAGATACAGCAATAGTAGTGGCAGTGTAATTGTGTGCACCCTCATGTCAACATGATCTCGGACAAAAGTGCAGTGCAAGACTTGGCCACTAGGTACTGCCCTTAACATTTCAAACAAGTACCTATTCACATTTCAGTTTTATTAATCGTAATTGTGTTCCACTCACTCTATATATATCTCTTCTCATTGTATCCTGCAGCTGTGTGAACCTGCATAACCAGCAGCATGTGTTGGTAATGTGCGCAGTGGCTTTCTACATGATGGAGAACTACCCTCTGGATGTAGGAGCTGAGTTCATGGCAGGAGTTATACAGGTAAACATTCTGTGTGTACATGTGCAGTAACATGAACTCGACTGGGTGAAAGAAACTAACAATGTATTGCACCATTAAAGAATAGGGGAAAAAAAGAAAACGCATTCAAAAAGATGGGGAAAAAAACTCCATTATTTGATTTCTGTCAGAATCAGTGTATGGATTGAAGTAACACCGTACAAATTTTACGCTCATAATGAATTAGCATTAAGTGAAGTTTTAGCTACATGTATTCACATTGAATATATAGAGTTGATGCTGGTCTAACTCATTAGTTATTCACTATGTCTAATGTTATGCAGCTTCTGTCTCCCTCTCTATATCCTGCTTTATTAACTGCCTCTGTCCCTGTCTTGCAGTTGTGTGGTGTGATGGTGTCGGCCAGCGAGGACTCTACTCCCTCTGTCATCTATCACTGTGTGCTGCGCGGTCTGGAGCGCCTCCTGCTGTCAGAGCAGTTGTCACGTGTGGACGGAGAAGCGCTGGTCAAACTGAGCGTGGACCGTGTCAACATGCCGTCACCACACAGAGCCATGGCTGCCCTGGGCCTCATGCTCACCTGCATGTACACTGGTAAGAACAGCGCTAACACGACTGATGCACTTAAAATCCACCACAAATGCAATGTAGTCTCCTGCATTCTGACTAAATCCCCAGCATGTACTGTAACTGGACTGGTGCTTTCATTGCTGCTATTGTGGCGTTCTCAATCCACTGCAAACTCGCCATGGGATTAAGCTAGCTGGCTAACTCACATGCATGGACGCTAAATAGTAGTAGACTGCTTTATCATCAGTTATCCTCACTGAAGCTCATGCAGCACGGACATTAATTAAACTTGCAGACCTGCAAGTTAAATGTAGTGGTGTCCCTGCTGCAAAGTGACCCCTCCACCTCTGAACCTTGAACCTTTTATCATGATGACTATTGCTAGTTATTTATATTCATTTAATCTCTTTACAGCATAACCCCCTTTTCCAGCTCCAACCAACCCTTAAATGATGCCTGTGATTGCATTAAACACCTGCTTGCTTCCTGCATGTGATACATGTGTTGTATACTGTACATACCTATGATACACCCCACCTCTAACCCAGACGTCAGCCCCTACTAATTCTAGCAACTCTTAGCATGTACTGACTGGCTAAATAACACTGCTTTGTTGCCAAGAGCTAGCCAGCAAATTCTTTGAGTAAACCCCGGCTCTTGCAAGTGCAAACCGACGTTTTAGCTTTCTGCATACCTCTCGTTTATGTGCTGTACACCAAAGCAAGCTGAAGCACATTCAAGTCACAGGAGAGGATAACCTGCACTGCTTAGAAAAATTAAGGGAACACTTTAAACACACTTGAGATTTTGATGAATGAAATATTTCAAAGTTCAAAATCTTTACTCTACATTGTAAAATCTGTTGAACACAATGGTCAAAGGAAACAAAAATCACCAACCTGGGCTGGATTCAAAATGACACTGAAAATCAAGGTATAAAAACTGACATCAAAGGCAGATCCAACTCACCTGACTTTCAGGCGGCTCATAATGTAACTCTCCCACATGCCTGTATGCACTCCTGACAACGTCTGGGCTTGCTTCTGATGAGACAGCGAATGGTGTCCTGGGGGATCTCCTCCGGGACAGTCTGTGGCTCTACTTGTGCTATCGGATACACAACATCCCAGAGGTTCTCAACTGGATTCAGGTCTGGGGAATGTGAAGGCCAGTCAGTGGCATCAATGCCATCATCCAGGCTAGCATATGGAGGTCTGTGTGACCCTCCGAGGATATGCCTTCCCAGACCATCGCTGACCCACCGCCAAAACAAAAAAGGCAACGTCTTTCACGTCTGTCACATGTGCATAATGTGAACCTGCTCTTATCTATGAAGAGAACGGGGTGCCGACGGTGGACCTGCCAACATCCTGTTGTTCTATGGCCAATGCCTATTGAGCTACCCTCATGCAGCCCTTATGGATTCTGTTTCTGACAGTATGGTCAGAAACATGCACACATGTAGCCCGCTGGAGGTCATTTTATAGGGCTGTGCTCCTCCTGGACTCATCTCACAAAGAAGCAGATACCGGTCCTGCTGCTGGGTCAATGCCCTGTCCAGCTCTCATGTAGTGGACCGTCTCCTGGTATCTCTTCTATGCTCCTGAGATAGCAAATAGATGTGCCGTCTTGGAGTAGCTGGACTACCTGTGCAACCTGAATGGGCTGCAGGTAAAGCCTCATGCTACCACTCGTTACAAGGACACTAGCAAAACACAAAACTAGAGAACAATCAGTCAGGAAGGATAAGGAGAGAGAAACTGTGTGTGGCCACCACCTGCAAAACCATTCCCTTTTTGGGGGTTGTCTTGCTGTTTCCTCTCCAGTGCATCTGTCGTCACTTTCATTTGCACCAAAACAGGTGACACTGATTCACAATCGTGAAGCCTAACTGGACAGGTTGATCAACTTGAAGTTTAACTGACGTGATGTTATACAGTGAAGTGTTCACTTACATTTTTTGAGCAGTGTAGAATGAAATGTACTCAGGAAACATGGCATTGAATATCTCTAATACGTTAAGCACCAGTCACTTACAGAAAACCTACCTCTTTAGAATGTGAATTGACCAAAAGTAGCTCCCAGAATTTCACCAATTTTCTGTCTGAGGTGAACTAAATTCTGATCTGAATCTTGTGATATTAGTGTCCCTACTCCCACTCTAACCTCTCCTCCACTGGTTCAACCGGTGCCACCTCCCCTCTTGTTCTCTCAGCGGTGCTTGCGTCGGGTTCAGACGTGACAGGGGTTAGAGGTCAGGTTGACTCTGGCTCTGCCGTAGCAGAGGCGGTGGGCGTCACGGCAGGTCATGTTGGTTTCTCCTCAGGCAAGGAGAAAGCCAGCCCTGCCAGTCGCTCTGCCCACTCTGACCCTCAGGCCCCAGACAGCGAGTCGATCATTGTTGCCATGGAGAGGGTGTCTGTGCTCTTCGACAGGTACACACTCACGCTCACACATCCTCCATTATACAAGAATTGCACACACTTTTCTTAAATGGGGGGGGTGGAATTTAACTCTTAAATCAAATTTGACCTCTGTGGGATTGTAGTGTCCAAAATAGTCAGATGGTGGCAGCAGATATACGTCTTGACAAACCGCAGTAGCATCCCATCATTTGCTCTTGTGGGGTTTCCTGTTTGCAGGATCCGGAAAGGTTTACCCAGTGAGGCTCGGGTGGTGTCCAGGATTCTGCCACAGTTTCTAGATGACTTCTTCCCGCCACAGGACATCATGAACAAGGTCATCGGAGAGTTCCTGTCCAATCAGCAACCTTACCCACAATTCATGGCCACTGTCGTCTACAAGGTCAGCAGCAGGACATGAGTGCACCAATGACTCAACTATTTTTAATGCATTTAATGCCAAACAATAACCAGATCTCAAACATGTTACAATAAAAATAAAATTTGATCGGATAATTTAATTCCTGAATTTGTTATGTCAGATCAAATTCTGACTTGAGTTTGCATCTTGAAAGGAGCATCACATAGAATTTCAATGAAGTCCAGTCTCAGTAGAGTTGTTACCTCGGCCGCAGTCAGCTCTTTTGTTGACCAGTCAGACAATAGGTTGTCAAGACAGCATCAAGCTGAAGCAAGAACCTAAATTAACAGGCTCCTTTTGTAAGATCATTTCTCTGTTGTTTATACCTTCAACTAATCCACATCTTGTAGAAAAAAAAAAAATCTAATGTATAGATCTTTTTTTAGGTCATATTCTTAATCTATTTGTCTCTTGTCTATTTTCTCTCCTTTTCCTGCCTCCCCCTCTGCTGTGCACCCATGTCCAGGTTTTCCAGACACTCCATGCTACAGGCCAGTCTTCTATGGTGCGAGACTGGGTGCTGCTGTCCTTATCCAACTTCACGCAGAGGACACCGGTGGCCATGGCCATGTGGAGCCTCTCCTGTTTCTTTGTCTCTGCCTCTACCTCCCAATGGATCTCAGCCCTGTATCCTTAAACGACATGTCCCATGACGGTGATTGGATTGTTGTATCTGTGCTGGATGCAGGAATGTAAAAGTGTTGAATATAATGTTTACCAAAAAGTATGGTCTGTCGTCCTTAACCCCCCTGTTTTCAACCAGACTGCCACACGTGATTAGCAGAATGGGCTCCAGCGAGGTGGTGGACGTCAACCTGTTCTGCCTGGTGGCTATGGATTTCTACCGGCACCAGATTGACGAGGAGTTGGACCGTAGGGCTTTCCAGTCCGTCTTTGAGACTGTGGCCTCACCAGGCAGCCCTTATTACCAGCTGTTGGGCTGTTTGCAGTCAATCCACCAGGATACATCGCTTTGAGGGCAACGGACTGAGATGGACATGAAGGGCACAGAGAGAGGCCGGGGGGAACGAAGCATGGGGAGAAAAGCGGATTAGAGTGAGAAATGTGGTAGTGAGAGAAATTAAATTTCCATGTACACCTCTCCCTTGAGTTGTGATGGGGGGGAAGGACAGAATGTTTCATTAGAAAAATATACTGTAGCCTCATCCCTTTCCCTCCTTTACACTGATCTGAAATGAGTAGATCTACTGAAGTCACCATGATGAGTAAGTATAAAGAAAAACCAAGGGGAGATCAGAAGCCATGTCGGTTTTAGGGTGTATGTTAAAGGTCTGTCTGAAGCCTGCACTTATAATGAAGGATACTGGGTGCAAACTCCCCTGCCCCTTGATTATGCACCTTGATTAAAAACATACAAAAATAACATTAATCAAACACAAACTTAGATTTGTTTATTTTCCTGTGAGGACTTGCTTGAGTATTGTGATGTCACTAAAGTAAAATAGAGAAAAAAAATAGAAAATGCAAAGTATTTACTATATTTAAAGTTTCAATGCATCTATTTTTCCGTGCGTTTTGTTAGTGCTTAAGGTCTGGTTAGAACACTGACAATGGGCTGACATAAAAGACTCCTGCTAAATGTTGTCAATAATTGGTATCTTTAAAGACATTTTTATATTTATGTTACTTGTGGTCATTCTCCAAGTTAAATAGTTAATATTTTATGTATAAGAATGATCACTAACAGCCATAGTGTTTTTGTTTTTTTTTTCTTTGTTTTTTTTGAAAAGCAGGGGATGATGGTGTAAAAATAGCAATTTTTTTTGTCACTGCAGAAAGCGCAACTTGTGTGCACCCATTTCAGCAAGTTCCTAAAATTTCTGTATCTGTGCAGTGGCTTATTCCGAATGTTGTATTGAGTGGACAAAGATCTAGACAGGTATATACTGGGAAGGTACAACAAAAACCTCTCATTTTCTTCTGTTTTCAAAATTATACAGTTTTAACTTTGCAAGGCCCATATACCAACAAGCAAGAAAAATACCAAAATTGTAGTAATGTAGTCTTTTCTTTTCTAACCAGAAGCGGGGGGGTGTATTTCTTTTATATTACTTATGTCTGTCTATTTTCTTTTTTTTTTTTTTTTTTTTTTTTTTAAATTGCATTCAAGTCTTGTAATCTCCTCGGTGCACCTGAATGATTGTACCTGTCCATTTCTTGTACTTTTTTTAATTCTCAGGATGTAAGATGTGACTGTTGTTGTTGTAATAAGACTGGAAGTAATTTACAGTCCTCTTTAAATGGAGTTACCTTCGTATCTTGTAAAAAGTAATTGTAAAGTAATATGAAAGCCATGGTGCATGATAAAACAAGAACTGTGTAAAGATGAGATCTTAAAATAGACAGTAACATAATATGATGTCATTTTCTTTTCTGTGTCTGAAAACACACACACGCACACGATCAGAAAATGAAAAGTCAATCAGACCGCAGAAAGTCACAAGCTTAGAGTATTTTATTGAAGACTTGACCTTGAGTTGCCTGTGTGCTGGGTGGCGTTACTCTGTACATACACTTGCCTTAGATAAAGACTGAATATATGTATGTATGTCCTGTACACTGAAAGCTTGAAAGCATGCTTAGCATTACTGCTATTTTCTTGCATAGTCCTTAATACTGTATTTCCACGGGTATGGGTGCCATGGCACTTGTGTGGAAGAGATGCAACACAATCCAAAGGGAGCCTTGTAACCTTAGTGACCAACAGCAGCTTTGACAAATCAACAGAAGAAGTGTAATGTAGGGACGCCACATGACAACTGGAGTTTTCTGTTTTTGTTGAGCTTTAAATATTGTTTCGTCTCTGTTACAGATTGGTAAACCGTTCATAATGCATTGTCTTTGTGCAGAATATTAAATACACCTAGCACTTCAAAACTTGAAGTTCCTCATGTTGATGTTAGGTGCTTTCTTGATACGCAATGAGTCCTACAGTACGTGAAAGTAAAAAAAACGTCAGTGATTTGTATGCCTCATGTTACCACTTTACAACCTTAAAAGCAATGTGACTGGCTTGCGTTTTCATCATGTTAAAAATAATGTATTCACACAATGACAAAGTCCTCTGCAGCCATTGAAATTCCAATATGAGGCCTCCCTCAAGTAGATTCAATGAGCCTAAAGGAGTCCTGTTTTTCTCGGAAGATTAACAGTCTCTTTAAAGTCAGTTTGGATTTGTGTGAGGAGAAACGAAATGCAGAATGACAGAAAACCTTTTGTTGCACTACTTTTATTGTTACAGGAAATAATTCAAAAGCAGAACAGGGGAAATGTTCCTTTCATCATGTCTTTTAGTAGCTTCCCCAGGCATAAGATAATCAAAAGACTGACTGGAGACCCCTGCAGGGGATAATGCGATTACCCAGAAATCTTTTGTGGTTTTGGAAGATGGGCGTGGAAGCATAGACAAAGGTCGCGTTCAATTGATGTAACATGCTTCCTTTTACAAGTCAAGAGGATAATATAGTCATTGTTTTTGGTCAAATGAAAAAGCTGAGAATTGCTATGGTTAATCATTTTCTCTTGTCTTTCCAATTAGTGTGATGGTGCTTAGTTTTAAAATAATACCTCTTTCCCCCCCTTTCTAGAAAATACAGTTTGGTGACCACATGCACAACTTTAGTGTATACAGTGTTTCTCTGAAGGTGGTAATCGAAGTACAGACTGCACGTGCGATGTAATTTTCCTTTACAGTTTAAGTCTTGATCCCCAGCAGGACCCTGAATCCTTCATCACATTTATTTCAGTTCATATAATATTTTAAAGACAATCACTGCATAATAAATTATTTAAAGATGGTTAACTTATCTGTGATTGTATAGCTTTCATCACGAGTTGCAAATTCAGTTTACTTATTATGATAGAGAAAATATAAGCTATCAACATGTGCCAATTTAAAGGTACATTGTAGCGTATTGCATTTGAAACCTAAGTTTAACTGTAACCCTGAGCTCTTACACGGTCAGCTTATCACATTTTGTATAATTTCCTTTCCTCAGCCAGGCTGTAATTCCCTTTTTATAGACCACACAGTATAAAAACATATGTTGCTCTTGTTTTTCAGCATCCAATAAGATGGGTGCTTCATGATTAAAAGGTATTAACAGGATTACCAGACAGCTGCCATATGGTTCATGAAGCACTGAGCTGAAATCATGATTGCAGTAGTATTAGGCAACTGCACATGGCAAACACTTTTTATGGCTGAAAATTACAAATGGGATATTGTGTCATTTGTATGATCTACACAAAGCATAGCACTTTTTTTACAATACAAACTAAAATGGTGAACATCACGTAAAACTGCACGGGCTAGTTTTGGAACGAAATGAACTTATGTCCCAACAACATTTGAGCTCTTTTTATAGACCTTAAACCAACTCCAACAACACACTGTATATGCATCAGAGATTTATTTTGATTTTGAATGTTAAAGTACATTTCTTTAGTTTAATCTACTGGAATGAAGAAACAACTGTTTCCCCTTTGAAGTTGTGGGTGGGGCTGCTCCTTGCTGCTTTGGGTTGATGCTTTTCAAGGTACAGTGTTGTTCAGTTCAAAGATATTGACCCCCAAAAACCAGACTCATATCGTTTCCACTGTTCAGCAGCCTGACAAACTCCTCTCTCCCAGATACACTACTGGAAGAGCACATGTGGCCTATGTTAAGTTAACGAACTTTAAAAACTCTGTTCTTGTATTATTTAAACAGTTTTAAGTGCCCCCCCCCCCAACCCTTCGCTGCCCACTCTAAACACACCTCCCTCTCCTCCAGTCCCCCTCCTCTTAAGGCTACTTCGCCAGATGGTGCAGCCTTTTCTTTTGTTTACCCATCGTCCGTACGTTTACCTAACTAACCTTAGCTACTAAACTATGGAAACTGCCCGGGCAACATCACCATCGTGCACCGACAGGTATGTCATTTTTTAATCTCCTGCTGAGTGAACCCACTAGACCAAACATCTTTGTTGGAACATTAAAAAAAACCTGGACCTGCACCCACCTTTTACTGAGCTATCCCTGCTTTACAACTTAGGCGTATTGTAGCCAGCTGTTGTCGTTTGCTTGCTTTCTCGCTGCATGCTGGTAAAAGACAGATCGATACATGCACTCTGTTTCCAATAAAACTCTCAGTAACTACAGCAGCGGACGTAGACGGCCACTCTCGAGACGCTGGGTTTTGACACCTGTGGAATATGCTACTGTTAATACTTTTATTTGTGATTTCTCAAACTAACTTTTGTCAATTTATCCGCATAACTGTCCCGCCGTCTGACTGACAAGTCGGAAAACCAATGACAGGATGTAACAGTCTGTGTACACCGCCGTTGCTGTAGTTACAGACCGACATTCCACAGACCTGGAAATCTAGGGGCGGGACTACAGTTTAAGCAGGGGTGGGTGCACTTTTGAACAGCAAGCAACGGCAAGAAACTTTTTTGTAACTTTCTTGAGTTGACAGGAAAAGAAAAAAAGCATGCGCGTTTGAGTATAAAGTGACAAACACATAGTTGTTACTTTCTTTCAGCAGCGACCATTGCAACAAGTGCTAACGTGTAACTTCACTAGCATGCAGGGCTAACTAAGCTAACAGTAGCACGTCGGCTGACGGAAACATTTGTTCTTACAGTGTTTTAGGTTATTTATGAACAACCAGGTGTTTTACACAAGCTAAAGCCTCAGTCTATGTCGATAAAGCGCGAATTTACGAGCTGAAGTTTACGGTTGTAGATTGGGTCGGTCTGTTTTTACCTGCATGCCTGCCAGGTGGGAAAACGCCTCTGGTTTGAAAACATATTTCCCATTGGACAGAGCTGCACTGACTCCACCCTGCACAGGTGTGGCTGTGTGAGGAGTCCCTTCCCCTTAACATGCGCTATTAACTGTATACTTAACTTAACTACTTAATATTTCCATTATTAACTGTCTAATGATAGCGTTCCTTTGACCATTTTATAATAGTATTGACTTAATATGCCGCCATACAGGCATGTTTGATCTGTGTATGGAATAAAAGTTGGATAGAAGCTCAGGTAGAGACAGCACAAGCATGTTATTGAGCCAAAGGCTCTCATGCCTGACTTGGTTGTGTTCTGTCCTGCTGCAGGTAGCTTGTGAATTGTGAGCGAGAGAGTGACACCAGGATGGGAATGCTACAGTAGCAAGGCTGTGCCAGAACTGAAACCAAACTTTCACCCCTTTGCTGCATTTAGAACCACTGCTAATTTTTTCGTAGCGGCTTGACAGCAGAGCAGTTTGTCAAGAAGACAGACATAGGATATGCCCTGCGTTCCTGCTTGAGCAGAGCTTAGGGACGTATAATGACTGATTGAAACTTACCGAATCAATGGACAAGAGGAAGATCCCTGGAACGATGTTCAGGCAAGCGGATGCATCATCCAAAAGACGCCCTTGCGGTGGAAGTGGTCTTAACCTGCCCCAGCCTTCACCACCCTCCTCCTCTATGCAGCAGGGTCGTATCCGGGCTGTGGAGGTGGCGAGAGGAAGAACGGGGTATGGCTTTACACTATCAGGCCAGAGTCCATGTGTCCTCAGCTGCATCCTGAAAGGGAGCCCTGCAGACTATGTAGGTTTGCGTTCAGGAGACTACATCCTCTCCGTCAATGACATCAATGTCTCCAAGGCGTCGCATGAAGATGTGGTCAAACTGATTGGACGCTGCTCCGGGGTCTTGAAACTGGTCATCGCTGAGGGAGAACGTCACAGACGTCACCATCACCACCAACGCACTGCTGGAAGTCGTCACCATAGCAGCAACACAATGGCAGCATCTTACCTGGACTCATGCTCTAGTGATGATGAGTTGGATGTTTTCTATGACAACAGTGTTAACAACAACAATAACAGCAGGTCAGGCTGTGGAGCCCGTGGGGGTTGGTACAAACCCAAAGTGGATTCTAAGCAGCTGGGCATCAACAGGGCAGAGAAGGTTGTGGCTGAGCTGCAGTCTGGAGGGATATTTAACATGATCTTTGAGAACTCCAGCCAATCCTCCAGCAGCTCAGACAAGGACAGGCCTGGGGTTAGCTCATCATCAAAACCACGCCCGCTGTCTGATCCAGAGTTCCCTCCATATCGAAACTCCTCCCGTTCTCAGAGCAACCCCAACCTGCTCTCTGAGGAGGAGATGGCCCAAGTTCTGAATGAAGACTCAGTCTTCCTGGACTCAGACTTCCGTCATCTCCACCTTCACCACCACGAAGAGCAAGACTTGGATGTAGGAGATGGGGGCGACCTGGTCCTAGAGCCAAGCGAGGGTATCCTGAATGTGGGCATGATTGTTGGCTATCTGGGCTCCATTGAGCTGGCCTCCATAGGGACAAACTTAGAGAATGACAGCCTGCAAGCCATCAGATGCAGCATGAGGCGCCTCCGGGCCGAGCAAAAGATCCATTCACTGGTCCTTATGAAGGTGCGAATGATTTGTTAACCATCTCATGATAACTTGCTAACTATATTTTTTAATTCCTGATAAAAAAGCAGTAGATTAATTAAAACTGCAATGACCTTGAAAGCACCTTAACTTGCTAGAAAACAGGAGAATAATTAAAAAGATTACTTTATTTCAGCAGTATAAACTGTATCGAAATGGAAAGTCTGTCATATTGTTGTTAATTGATGTCTGCTAACTGTGATTGTCTCAGTATTTCCCCTGGTATAATAGTGTGATATATATGTATGTACTAACTATATCCTACCAGGTCATGCATGACAGTGTGCGTCTGTGCAGTGACAGAGGTCAGGTTCTGGCCACCTATCCTGCAGAAAAACTAGCCTTCAGCGCCTGTTGTCCTGATGACCGACGATTCTTCGGGCTGGTCACGATGCAGGCCACTGACGACCACGACGATTGCCACTTCAGCAACGGACGAGATGAAGAGGGCAGTTTGAGGACCTCTTGTCACGTGTTCATTGTGGACCCAGACCTTTGTCACCACCAGGTATGAATAGAGAGACTGATGAGACACAATAATGGGTTATAAACCGTACTTAAATTACTTTTATTAATAGAAAACTTTGAATTCTTCTTTTTGTACTGATATATAATGTACATAGGCTATTCCTATTTAAATGTATCATTATTAAGTATTTTATTTTCCACGGTTTTGTCAAAACACAGTGGCCAAGAGCTCAATCAGTGCTCTGCCAGGTGCTCATTAAGATGAAAAAAAACAGATCACAGAAAATTATCTTCTTCAGGCACTCTTGGCAAAGCAATGATTAGAGTTCATGCTTATTGGTTTAAAATGCCCACTGGCCTTAATCGGGGGGAAATGGTAGAAAAAGGAACTGAGAATTGTTTCTTTTCAGTAGCTAAAACAACTAGCTCCTATAGAGGAATCTAAATATACCTTTCCCCTATTTAACAAACTAAGCCAAACTTGTCTTAACAGTACAAAAAAATACCATAATTGTGATTTGAATGAGGAAATATCTGATCAAAGAATAGGTAAATAAGAGATTGATGCCCAGCTGGATTGCTAATGCATGATTGTTTGAATCCAAAAGTTAATTTAATCTAGTGTCTGTGATGCTACTCTGCCAGAGATACACTAACTGCTATTTATATAATTAAAAACAAGCTTGCACCAATTCAGACATTTTCCTGTGCAATTTTTTCTTTGAGAAAAAGTGGCATATACATAACCAGGGACAAGGACTGCAAATTAGCTGCAAGTCCTGTGTACATTGCATTGTTGCATTTATCTAAATATAACAAATAAATGAATAAATGACTATTCTAGAAAACGTCTACCCATCGACTGACACTCTCACGGTGACTGTTGTTTCCCAAGGTCCATTTAGGTGTGGCTATGAGGTTTGGCTTTGAGTGTACCCCAGACCCAGATACAGGAGGCTGTCTGGAATTCCCGCCCAGTTCTCAGCCTCTCCTCCAGTTTGTCTCCGTCCTCTACCGGGACATGGGGGACAACATTGAGGGGGTCCGTGCCCGGGCCTTCCATGATCCAGACAACGACGCCCAGCAGAACCACAGCACTAGCAGCAACAGTGACAGTGGGATTGGCAACTTTTTACCTGAAGAGAAGAGCAACAGAGTGCTTTTAGTGGACCTCGGAGGTCCTCCTAACCACAACCACATCTCTGGGCCGCGCCACTGGGACAGCCCACCTTCATCCCAGCAGGCCTGGAGTCCCACCCTAGGAGCTGCAGCCCCTCACCCACCTCCACCTCCTCCGCCAGCTCTGAGAAATGGCCACTACCGTCATGATCCACACCTGGCTGACCTGCCTCACCCTCTACCCTTGGCTCACCCCGATGTCCCCGGCAGGCACTCTCGAGGGGTCCACCCACATCACTACTCGCCAGGGAAGCGGGGAGGAGCTGTGGGTGGAGGAGAAAAGAGAGGGGGTGGAGGAGTAGGGGTGGAGCCTCAGCGGTGGCTGCCAGTCCATGTGCTGAGAGACTGGCGTCAGCAGCACCACCACAGCAACCTCCAGGGCCTGAGCAGTGACCAGGAGTCCTACGCCGAATCCACCGACGGATGGTCATCAGCCAACTGCAGCACCCTGCCTCCACCCATGAATAAGATCCCGGCCGACCGCTACCGGGCCCCACTGGCCACCGGAGACCACCTGCCGCCCCCTGGAAGGAGCCAGCCTCCTCCTCCTCCTCCTCCTCCTCCTCCTTTACATCCCAACTCCCACACCCACCGGCTGGCTGTTCAGAAAGATGAGTGGGCTAAGAAGCTATTTGGTGCTGGAGACAGGGAGAGAAGTGAAAGAGAGAAGAAACGAGGAAATTCAAAGGAGGGAGAGAAAAAGGTAAGATTTTGATGAAGTCAGAAACTTATGTTATTTAGTAATACCCTTGATTTCAGTTTTCATTCTGATCCCATATTTAATTCATTTTTATTCAAAATGTTCAACTCAGAAGAGATCGTCATTCGGTAATGTGATATGCTGTTTGTGGGGCTGTAGGCTTTTGGAATAGTTGTGTTAAAACTGATCATGAGATGAGAATCCCGGGCAGCAGGTAGCATCCCCCATCACACACCCCTGCTGTGGAAATTGAGTCCGACTAGAGTGTGTCCAAGACTACAGTTTATTGAAGCTATAAATCCATGTGTGTTCGTAACACATCTATCCAGCGCATACTCACCCCCTTCTTTTAAAACCTAGCATTTAACTCATTCACACCTTGAATGAAGTTTCTTTCTCCCTCAGAAGTGAAACTTTTTTGAGTTTTTGAAAGTTGTGATGAACATTGTTCACCCCACCAAATATCCTTGTACTATAGTGCGAATAATTATTGAATAATGCGAGCACCCGAGTTGGCGCCCTGCCCAGACTTAGTACAAGTGGATTGATAAGTTATTTATCCACACTGCTCCAGTATCAAATCATGTATTATGCACTAGCCAGACATCTGCCTTCACCTGAAAACCACCTGTTTCCCACCGTAATGAGACTCAATGTAACTGCAGAGCAGGCTTTAGACTTGTTTTAATGGCGTAAATGTGTTCGTATAGTGTTTGTTTGATTTAGTTAAAGCCCTTCTTTGTTTACATTTGTGACAAATGGTAAATGAGAACTGTCCAACTATTCCGATTGAGATTAAGTTACAGTTGAATGCACTGGCTGCATTATTTTGCGTGAATAATAATAATAAAACTGGCAGTTCATTGTTTCCAGACAATAGAAAGGAAGAGATACAGACAGAGAATGAAAGATACATCCAGCCTGACTAGATTCCTTCTGCATTAACCGCTCTGCTCATACAGTATCATAAGAAGTATGTAGGGAACAGTTGCATTGTCTCTGTCTACATTCGTATATTAGAAAAGTACCTGGGATAGACTATTGTTTCCTTATATTGTTATATATTGAGGGTGGCTGGTGCTTCGCCAAGTAAAACTTGTGGTGGTCAGGCTCCCAGTGACCCCCAGGGGACAATCAGAGGAAGTGTTTACAAGGCCAGCAGCAGGGTAGATTCTGACATTGACAGGAAGGTGGATTTTAACCCCTCTGAACAATGTTCTCTGGCTGTCGTGGCAAGCCATGATTACCGGTAGTCAAAATAAAATGGTGATTTCATTCTACTGCAACAAATGTGGCTTTGCTGTATTGATGTAGTAATTCTTCGGTCCTTTATAAGTAATACTGAAATTGAAGTTACCTATTGTGTATAGGTAATACAGTATAGGTTGCATTATCCTTAATATGTTTTAGTGTTTGACACATGGTGGCACTATTTCACTATCTAAGCCTCCATAAGCTTTCTGCACTCTAATGAATGTCCATGGGAAACCAGTTTTCATTAAAAAAAGCTATACATCTATCCTGGAAGTCCATTTGAACCTGAAGTCCATCTGTCCACAGAATGCAGACATGATTTCAGTCTACTTCCACACATTTGCGTAATTCACTGTGGAGCACATTTCATTAAACTGGTACTGTTGTTGCTTTTACAAGGAATAATTGGTAGATGTGTGTGGTTTTTTATGTTGATGTTGTAAACAGGAAGGATGCCTCTTTTCTGTGACATTGATAGGGTGGGGGGGGGGGGGGGGGGGGGGGGGGGGGGGGGGGGGGGGCAAGATCAACTGCACAGATAAGAGCAGTGAGTTTTCCACTAAAACGTAGTGCTCTTGAGAAGCTCTTGTGCAGGCACAACCAAAACAACGCCATCAACGCTGAGTCAGATTGATACTTTATCATTTCCTTTTTAAACCAGATCTCTTATAAACCTTTTGCTCACTTTCAGCTTCATTGCCATTACAAATAAGACTTAAGACTGAGCATGGTCAACAGTGGTCACATGAGAATGTTTGCATCCACATTCGTAATTGAGTGTGCAAATCTGTGTTACACACACACACACACACACACACACACACACACACACACACACAGATGCAGGGTTGACTCTGTATCCAGGCAACAGCACTGGTCATCTCCTGTTGAAATGCCGACAAGACCTGCTCCTAATTAGCCAGTCAGATTCACCATGTGTCACAGTTTGGCCTCTGGAGCCTGTCACCATTGATTCATTGCTCATTAGTCAATGTGGGTCCACTGATACACACTCTCACCTACTATTATAAAATGCTATTTGTGAGAGGAGCGAAAGAAGCAGAATTTTTCTGTTGTTCTCCAGACGAAAGGACAACAGCTGTTAAAAGGCTAATGGTAGACTTGTGAAGGCAACGGAAGACTAATTTTCTTCTCCTCTTTGGTTTACAGCACTACTCCATGTGGTTACATCATTGTCAGATGGCTTTGGACAATAAATCCTGATGACCCAATGACTAATTTTCTTATGTGCACATTTTAGGCGTCAGTTTATGGCATCATGTAACAGCTGGCCAGTTTTAACTTCATTCCAGTTGGTGGGTTTCCACTGCAGTAGTCCTTACACAATTGTTAAACCATCTTGAATATTCTTTGCACATACTATCATTATTAAATGGAAGTACATTTAGTGAACACAGTGATAAAACTACCTAAACCATATAATGCAATCCAGTGCAAGAGCGCAACATACTACTTCCTCAGATACAGTTCTGTAACCGCTGTTGTCTGTCTGTCCCGTTTGTGTGTCAGTGTGAGTCTCTGTGCTTTGGCTATGGCTGAGGGGTAATTAAAGTACTATCTGGTACTGCAGAATGGACATGCCTGCGTCTAACATGTGGAATTTAACATGTTAACAAATTTAACATGTTGTTAAATGTGAAAACTTCAAGCATGTCTCCACAAATCTCCTCACGTAAGCTTTCATGTAAGTCTGTTTACAAGTTGTGTTGTGTCTTTATTTAATCCGCAATTTTCAGTGACAATTTTCTACGACACCTGTTGCACCCCCCACACACGCACACGCGCACACACACACACGCACACATACACATACAGACCAGTCTTAGGGTGTAAGAAATAGTAGATTTCTGTTTATTTATGTTCTAAATTAACAGAAGCTTGTTTGGTTTGGATGGTAGTTTTGATAATTTAGATTTGGATAGTGCAAAAAATGGCAAAAATGATTATCGAATGAGAAGTTTTGATGTAATCCCTGTGTGGATAAATTGACCACCACATTAACAAATAACTTAAGACCTTTTACACAGAGACACTCACTACTACGTTTCCTTACCTGGTCTAGGGATTAGAACTAGCAACCTCATCACCAGCTTGCTTATGTGACTTTTAGGCTACTGCCACTCCCACCTGTACTGTATTACACAGCATATGAAAATGTATATATTTTCTCTCTTCAGGGCGGTCGGTTTCGTGGTCTGACCATGGGCTTCCCTCCTCTCCCCCAACGCTCCTCAGCCAGACGCTCCTTTGGACGCTCCAAACGTCTCAGCCTGGCCCGCTCTCTGGATGACCTGGAGGTAAGAGCGTATACACACACACACACACACACACACACACACACACACACACACACACACACACACACAGTTATACCTGCCAACAAGTGTTGAGTGTTACGGCAAAGCTCATTCTGACCACTGTGTTATTGTCACATTTGAGCCACACGTGCACCATCCATCTCTAATAATAGCAGCACATACACATCATACAGCCTCACATGACACGTCAAGCCCTCTTCTCACATCACCGTGGCAACATACACACAGTCATGGAGAAAGCCACTGTACAGAAAGAGCCTAGAGACATTTACAGACTGGTATTTATGGCTTTGGACTAAGATGGCCATATAGCTTTGATAGCAGGGAATTACTTAACATTAACTGAGATTACTATTTGATATACAGTATGTAGACTTACATTTAGGTGTAGAAGTATTGCAATGTCTGCTGACTTGTTGCAGTATGGCTACACTGTTACTTCCTTGTAGCTGCAAGAAATTATCTGGTATCCAGTCATTTGAGAGCCATGAGTTTTGCCTAACAATATGCCTATTTAGTTCTACTGTACAAGATTTTCTAAAGAGACAGTCTGCAGAGGCTGCTGTTGTAGTAGGGCAGGAACGATACAATAGTCTGCTATCATGGCTCCCTCTGTAAATGCCCTTGAGGCTAGGCTTTGCAGAAGGTTATATTTATCTTAAATGTACTAGGATTTAAATATGTGACATTCCATTTCCAGCAACATTGTTTTTTCTTAAAGTGAGTGAAAAAGCAGCTACTTAACTAGCTACAGGATAATACCGTACATTTAAAGTTAAACTAAACCGGAACATATACAGAGTGTTATTCTCATCATGGTATCTGACGGTTGGCGAGACCAAAGCAGCCCTGCTGTCTGTGAGCATGATTCATAACAGTTGTTTTGGTCCTACGATAGAGATCAGAAGAAAGCTAAATGTTTCCGCCGTTTAGTGGCTACTGAGGCACCCTGGGAGCAGATAAGCAGGTCCCACACTGTCGCTTCAGTAGTGATTTAATATACATTTTTGGCATATTTCCTTTATTGGAGAGCACACTAAAGAGAGACAGGAAGCATAGCGAGAGGGAGCGAGACTGGGAATGACATGCTACAAAAGTCCCTGGCTGGATTCAAACTGGCAATGTGGGGGTTTTCTGATAAACCTGATGAAATTCTCACATTTCTCAAAAGGGAAAACCACTTGCAGCCCACAAATTCCTATCGTTGCTTGGCTTCACCTCAAACTGTAATTATTTTCTATTCATAATGTTATTGGAACGTGGTACTTACAACTTATCTTTCATAAAATTATATTCATTTTCTTTTAATCACAATACAAATAAAAACAAAAAGGATTCATCATCAGGTGGTGGTATCCGGAGCACCAGTACATTTGACTTGCCCACCATTATTTGTGTTTCATACTGGGGTAGATCTCTCTCTGCCAGACCATGGCAGGGTTTCTCTCTTCTTTTCTCCTCATCACCCCCCACCACCCCTCCATCCCTCTCTATTCTACCTTTTTCTTCCGGTCGTTAGGCCTTTTTCTCTTCCTGCACATGCGGTAATGTCCACAAACAGAGAGGGCTTTGTGTTGTGAGAGAGGGGAGGAGAGAGAGCTTGGTGTGTGTGTGTGTGTGTGTGTGTGTGTGTGTGTGTGTGTGTGTGTGTGTGTGTTGATGGTGGTAGGGGTAATGGGGTTCGAAGTGTTTGCCTGCACTACTAATGAGCTCTGATGAGCAACAAGCTGACATTCCCCTCGTTACTGAGGCATCAACAGTGTATAGACACGCACACACACACACACAGAACTGATGCACATATATACACGTAGAGTCACGCATGCACACACACAACCCTAATCAGTAACACACAAACACATCGATGCACGTAAGCATGATTGCACTATAACTTCTTTCTCACACACACATCTTGTTCGCTGTTCCATTTAAGATTCTCCAGCAGCTTTCACACCTCATTCTGCAGTGTGTGTGCACAATACTGTATGTATATATGTGTGTATGTCTGTCAGAGCTTGAGGATTTTTTTGTGATGCCTCTGATTGTAGAGGTTAACCATTACACAACCCCCCCCCCCCATACACACACACACACACACACACACACACACACACACATAAACAAGAAAGCAAACAGACAATGTCTTATTACAGTAGTAAAGGGAAGGAAGCTATGCTGTACACATCTGCTCTCCTCCAACTGTTACAAAAAGTACATACAGAACTTTGACCGAAAGCACTAATGCTTAAAACCACAGAATGCTATTTTCAACCAGATGAAAAACAGCCTCACATGCAGCTTACTGAATTAGCCATTTCAAACGACACAAAGTGATTGAGGGTCCAATTGGTCCCACCTGTGTAAGCTATGTACTAAAGTAAGACTGACAAAATGAAAACAGGCACAAAAAATTATTCAGCGGTTGAATGCACAAATGTAAGTACCAAACAATGCACGCAATAGCTAATTGCAGGGCTGGTTGTTGTTGTTTCCTCCATGAGCCGCAACATAATGATAGGTGGAGGAAGATGAAATTTCTCTCCAGTGGAGCTCAAGTGTTTGTGGGAAAGACAATTCCATTGAGGTCTCTGCAGAACAGCGAAGATGTTTCACCTGTGCAGGCAGTGTTTTTTTTTCTGGGCATCTAATTTGCTGTTTTCTAACAAAGTAACTGTTTCATTCTGCTTGTAGAGTTGTAAGGCATTTTGTTGATGGATACACATAATGTAAAATTCTAGCAGACACGACTGATCAATTATACTAAACTAGATGTTAATTGTATCAAACCCCATTTTTGATGCTATTTATGGCTCACATTTTATCAACAGTAACTATGTATGTGCATTCTGTAATTGATCTGGTCTATACAGTAGTATTTAATGTTGGTGCTTGTGCATTCCCTGCGTGGAAATGATGCCCTTACTGGATGTGACTGCGAAAGAGATTCTATCTGTCTACCATTATTTCTGTGTTGGACGATGTTGTAATATTTAGTGTTCTTTATCAAAACAATGTGATAGAATGAATCTATTGAGGCAGTGGCATGTTTGCTGTGCCCTGTGGTCGATAGATGTGTCATTTTGAACAAAAGTCAGTATTATTAAAACGCACTTGCAATTATGGTGTTGCCAAATGCTTAGCACTGATGAACAGGAAAGGAATAAGTGCTGCTACACAGGATCTACAGCATTTTACTATAATGGATTTTTTGTGCAGTTTTTGTTGATTGCCAATGTTTTGTTTATTTTTATTTTTCTTCTAAATCACTGATGTGACTTTGTGTGCTCATGTGTTTATGTGTTCACTTGTTTTTGCATATCAGTGCGTGTGTGATAGCTAATTGATTTAGATCCCTAATGTTTGCTTCTTCCCCACTGAGACAAATTTAGAGTGTTTTACCATGGGGAATGGTGGGAACTCTCAACTGATCTCACACACAAACCCAGATCAGGTCCTCTGACATGCACCGTGCTCCGAGGTCAAATTTTGTGCAGTGCAAGTTCATTAGTATTTAGGATAGGATTAGGATATGTTTCCCCACAGCTCCGTTATTATCATTTAAAAAAATATTATAAATTGTTTTGCCAAAGAAATGCTGATTTCGCACAACAGTTGTAACAGATAACAGATCTCTTCCTGATGTTTTTACAGTCCAAAGAATGGGGGACAAAATCACAGTCTTTGTTCTGCACAAAAAAATGCATTTTAAAGTTCAGCTGAAGCTAGTATGAGGCTTCAGAAGTCTGAGTTAGTCAAAACAAGTCTGGGCGCTGAGCAGTATGCCTACTGCCTGTTGCAGCTGCTCTATCTTATCTTGTCTTCCAAATTCATGGTCATTTTAGTGCAGAGTTCCCTCTTTCTTTTTCCCCTGGAAGTGTTTCCTTTCTGAGCTGCAGGACTTTTTGTACTAAAAAGGTTTTAAAAGATTCCCACTTCATCTGACCAACTGTGTCTTCTGAAACTTTGGTTAAACTTGGAATGGAATGTGTTTTGGGGTAGAACGAGGGCTGCGTAGCTTCACTTTCAATGGACTAGCATCAGGAGGGCCAATAAGGCTAGCAAAAAGGCTAGTCAGTTGGCCTTGAGTTAAACGTATTATTGATATGATATGTTATGTATATGTTATTAATAAGTCAAGGGCAAGGATTAAAATGACATTGGTGACCAAACAAAGCCAGAAGAATTTAATGTTTTAAAGGAGCGTGTTAGCAGTTTAGTATTGCACTTCCCTAAAGTTTGAGGACATGTGAGAAACAGATTTAAAAAAGGTCAAATTGAAGCAGCAGAGGCAGAGAGATCCTGAATTTAAGTTTTAATCAACATCTCTGCCTTTTTAATCCACAAGCCTTTCACTTATTTATTCATACTTCTTTCCACCTCATATCCCAGTTTGTAATGCAGGTTTTCTGTTAAAAATGACTCACGCCCTGCCCGAGATAATAATCCTGATGACGTCACCATATTTTTCCAGACTTATGAAAGCGCCCTCGGTTGCCACAGAATACATTAGGCTATAAAACTGTTACAGACTGAGACAAATAAACATATCTTTGTGTAAAATTGGTAGAGTTCCCCTCCCTCTCAACTGAACAGAAATATATAAATTCTACCAAACATTTATATATTGTCTGACATGGTTTTTACAAACAGCCCATATAAATGTTGAAAACAGGTGTAAGTGTTGTGCTGGGAACAAGTCAAATAGACACATGAATGAACTTTGTCTGTAGTTGTCCAGAGCTCCTATTATACAGTACATTATTATGTGAAAACAGGACCTGAAAGTGTTTTGACGGTACTTCAAAACACTTCCCAAAGCTGTTTTTAAAGTGACATTCTGCTGAGCCATATTGTGATAAAAACATTGTGTTCCTGTGGGTTGGCATTAAATGTCCGTATAATGCTCTCTTGGTTATTTATCAGTGCTGAGTATGAGCGAGGTGGTGCTTCACCTGCTGTCCTCACCCCTGGGCCAAGTGGAGTGTGTGTGCGTGTGTCTGTGTGGGTGGGTGGGGTGTTAGTGGTGTTACCTCTAATGTGTGTCAGGACATGTTGAGGAATGCAGCTGTTTCTTAGTTCAGTTGTACACAGCTTAACCATTTCTACAGATATCAATCCTTGCTGTCAACTGGAGGATCTCCCTGTGTTCTTTACATATCTCTTTCTCTGTCTTCCTGTCTGCTCTGTTGTCTCTCCGTCCTCCAGGAGAAATCATTACTAAATGCCCAGCGCATCTACCATTTGTCACTGTTTTGCTTTTTGTCCCCCCCCCCCCCAATCAGGAATGTCAGTTTACTCTCCTTGCTCCAGACATGCATGGCGCATACTAAGCAGATGAAGAGCACTGAGAATAACTCATTCAACTCAGCGGTGGTTTTATGTGAGGGTGTGTGTTCCTTAATGGCAAAGGGGTCTCCCTCTATAGCCATGCCTCCACATTTGTGTGTGTGTGTGTGTGTGTGTGTGTGTGTGTGTGTGTGTGTGTCTCTCAGCCCACAGCAGTGTGGGTGGAATAGAAATGATGTGAGGGTGGGTGGAAAAGCAGAGGAAGAGGAGGGGGAGAGCAGAGAGGCAGGGCGAGGGAGATGATAGAGAGGGAGGAGAATGGGGGAAGAGAGAGAGGACGATAGGGAAGGGGAATCTAGCGACAGCGACATTCTATAGCGGTTTGGGCATTTGAAAGCCATCAGGCTTTGCCGCTTCGTCTCTCTGTGTGCACACACACGCGCACACACACATTCAACAGCTGATGACAATGTGTACAGAGGGAAGGTCTCACGTGCAGTGCTGAGGATTTACTTGTCTCTTCCTTCATGGAGCAGCAAAGTTTGAGCGTTGATTCTGAAACGGCTGCTGATCCAGTGAGTAAACGAACTGTGCACGTGTGTGTGGGAATTTGATTTGTGTTTGCGTGTGGAAATTTGTGTGTGTGTGTGTGTGTGTGTGTGTGTGTGTGTGTGCGCGCGTTTGCTGTTCCCTATTTGATCCCACTGATGACTCCCTTGCTTCTGTCACATACAGCATGCCAGCAGTGTTACAGAATCGTGACTGTTTCAGACAGACACTGCAGGAGCAGATGACATTAGTTACAACATACAAATGGATTTCTTGTTGGCTTGAATTTAAAACCTTTTCAAACTCTTGCTGGCGATTGTGAAGTGTCATATGTATAAACAGCCTAATTAAACCTCCGGGTTAATGTCAGTGTTCTCTTTCTCTGTTGTTCTTGTGCATCTGTCAATTCATGCTAATCATCCAACACATATTTATTTAGGTTAAAAAGAATTAAATGTCCTGAAACTTTATTTGTAATGCCCATCGCTGGAAAGACAGATCATGTGACCTGTGCTGGCCAATCACAAGGGAAACCTGTTCATTCTTTGGTTCAGCCCATTAGATCAGTTTAACTTTAGAGAATGTATTTATTTTTGTCCCATGGGTCTTAAAAAATAGTTGTTGAATAAAATGTGTAAATGTGATCTCCTATTGAAATATCACCATGCCAAGTAGTTAGTATATGTCTAATTGTACTGTGAAAAGCCTACTGTAAATATATGTTAGACTAAATGTATAGATATATTCTTTTTAGAGTTCAGTTTACGTAGTGGTATGCAATGAGACCATGGTGTCCAAAATATTGGATTTATGTATAATAGGTCAGTAATTGTGTGTGTGTGTGTGTGTGTGTGTGTACATATACTATTTTGAGTGAGGGGGTTCTGACACTTTGGTGGAAAGCAGCACACAACATTATTTCACTAAACACAGCAGTGAGAAAAGAGCAGCTTGCAAGCCCTCTGACCCAGCACACACACACACACACACACACACACACACAAAAAAAACCTCATTCACATACCAAAACAGTGAATAAGTACACAACCAGACACCCACACATAAGAACCTGCATGTGTATATTCCCACTGTGTGAGGGTGTGTGTGTGTTCCTCGTGATATCCCCTGGGAGCAGAGTGTGTTGGGGCAGGGAAATCAGATGATGAGACAGGATCAACGCTGCTCCTGTACATGAAACACCTCAGGAGGCCACAGGAGTCACATCAGACGTAGCTCCAATTTCAAATAAACACAAGAGCTTGTTTTTATCTTCATCGAGTGCCAGATGGGTGCAGTTTACCACATCAGCACAATCAAACAGTGTCATGTGATAAGTCAGTTGACTCATAGATGAAAAGTGTGGACAGAATTATAGAAGAAACTTACCAGTTGTAGTTTGTAGTAGCTGTTAAGCAAATAACCTGTCATGTTTCTTTCAATCAGTCTGTTGATGAAGGTCTACTCGTGACCACTCTTCCTCTCCACTGGTGCCATGAGTCATTATGACTTTCAAGATTCTTTCTCTTTTTAGCATACTTTTACAGTGTTTGTGACTGATGCAGCATCAGCTACTGTAAGTCATAAGTTTAAAAAAGCACCAACACATGCAAGTCATACTAAGTTGAGCATCAGGTAGAGATCTGACAGTCACACTGGTTTTATAAGTGACTTATCAAGCAACATACACAAAGAGGCCCATTAGTCACTTCCTGAGTTGATGGTGCACTAAGCACAAACTGCACATCTGTATAAAATGTTTCTGTTATTTTGGCCAACACATGTATGTTGACTTTTTATATATAATTACAGGTGTGTGCTGTATCTGTGTTGTTGCCAGTAAGGTTTTGACAGTAGACTTTCCAGCCTCATTAGCAATTGTTGCGAACACAGTATGGCTCATTGATCAGGCTGATTGGCTAACTCATTATTTATTCACCATCTCACATGAAAACTGGTACCATAGCAGTAAAAGAAAATCATCTGAAGAAACCATATGTTCTGTCCTTCTGTGCTCTATTCAGTGCCTCACCTCTGTCATGACAGCAGAGGGCAATGTTGAGTTTTGTTGAATAACCGTGTTCTGGTTCTTTTGACAGAAATGTTTTAGAGGTGAACTTAATACAAAGCCTTCTTTTTTAAGTATTTGTTACTTAACTGTTTTGTTTCTTAACTGTTGATTTAAACCAAACCACCTGTTGATTCCTCCTGCTTTGCTGTACCTTGTCTCTATCCTTGGTTCCAGTTCCCTCTATTCATTATCTCAATGTTTGAACTTTTAAAATATTCCTGAAAAGTAAAACAAAAACAAAAACTTTTTATAGCACTAACACTTTGCACTTTGTTTCCTATAGTGAAAAATGCTCTACAAAAAAAGCTGTTATTATTATTATTATTATTATTATGAATCACCTGCATTTGTTTATGCATTTAATTCATCGAATAAGCCTAAAACGGACAGTCCTGTTATTTTATCTATAAACAGTTTCCTAACTGAATTTCCAGAAAATGTACTATGTTACAATATAATATTGTATTGTTTATGCAAAACTGCATTGAATCAATTATTTAGTGTGTTAGCATGTTCCAAACACAGACAAATAACATCTACAAAGACAAAAATCACGCAAGGTAAAAACAACCAACAGAGACATGATAGTACAGCAGCTGACAAATAAACACGTTGTGAATTTACACACACACACACACACACACACACACACACACACACACACACACACACACACACACACACACACACACACACACACACACACAAAGTAAACAAAGCTAACAAAGCTGCTTGGCTAGACCACAGGAATTAGGTTAAAGGACTGAGACATGAGAAATCTCTTCTCTTTTCTCCTGCTCTCCCCTCTTCCTTTTCTCACCAGGATGTGGACTTAGCCAACTTAAACTTTGTCATATCCCTCTTATCCTGTGTGGCGCCCGGTACTTCTCTCTTCTCTTCCGTCGACAGATATGTTTTGGACTGAACTTGAGCACAGGCTACTCATACACCACTCATTGCGCTTCCTGGCCTGTCAAAGATGTGAAAGACCAGTGAGCTGTTCTAAAATTGAGAATGTAAGGTTTGAACTGTGGCTTTACTACCTTTGCATTTGATATGATTAGCTGAACCAGGCAAACATGAAAGTTTTCTAAATTATGGGTCCACTGGGTGGGCTCTTTAGCATTAGAAGCTCTGATAATTAGGGCGTTGGCAGTGCCTTCAGCCCCTGTGTGTGTGTGTGTGTGTGTGTGTGTGTGTGTGTGTGTGTGAGAGAGAGTGTGTGTGGTGGAGGGGCTGAGTGCTGGAGCAGTCCCCAATGTTGCTATGATACAGGGACGTGGAAGGTTAACATTAACTTTAACAACAATATGTCGCTGCATCTTGAGCTCTATGGCCCCAAATGGCACTTGTGGTGCTGAAAGGAGGGCAGAGAAAATGTCCTGTTTTGGGCCAATAGTCTTCAAAGTGACACTTTTTCACTGGAAGTAATTGTAATGTAATTGCAGTGGACATAGCTCAAGTACCTCTTAGATGTACAATGTGTAATTCCTAGCCACATTCTCCAAACAAATAGGGGGCAACATTTCACTATGGTCAAGAATACTCAAAATACGACCAAACTGCTGAAACTCTTGAGTTGGTTAAATAACACTGCTATCTTATAATCTTCATGTGTGCTGTCGGCCCTACAGTGTACATTGAAGCTTGCTTATCTCAGTTTTAGCACGACCATAGTAGCAAGTACTACATTCAACTTGATTGACAAGCCCTTCTCATGTTGGATTGAGGGCAGACTGGACGCTACAGTGAGTTACTATCGTCTCTTGAAGTTCAAGTGGTATTACAGCTCTTGATGGGCCGGGGCTACTGGGTTAGCATGCTAACTTCAGCAGACATCTCTGCAACACAATACATAGACTTCTTTGACATAACATCAAAACGGTTAGTTATTCACATTCTGCTGATCGTCGGCGGTTCAATCCCCGGCTCCTCCAGGCTGCATGTCGAAGTGTCCTTGGGATACTGAAGTTTACTTGAAGATACTGAACCCCGAATTGCCCCTGGTGTCTGTTCCACCAGTGTATGAATGTGTTTGAATGTTAGATTCTGTTTGAGCACTTAGGCTCAGTGTATGAATGTGTGTGAATGGTGAATGCAGATGTAGTGCAACAGTGCTTTGAGTGGTCGAAAAGACTAGAAAGGCACTTTACAAATACGGAGCATTTACATTTACATCGTGTTAGTTCATTTTTTGAATGTTTTAAACTAGAATTCTGGCCACATCTGCATTGTGCCTTTTAACATTTGCTAGTTATGTTTTTAGAGTGTTCAGCTGAACTCTTTGATGTTTTGGATTCTTCTGGGTGGTGCCACATCCTAGGAGAAGACAGTTTTCAATAACTTGACAATTTTATATGCAAAACATTGAATTTCACTACAGCAGGGTTTGGCAGCCCTACAGTCCAGTTCAGAGAGTAAAGATGAGTGGAAACACTTATAAACAGTTGTTGGTTGTTAGGAAGAAAACACAGACATGGACAGTCTCATATAACAATTATGTCGAAATTCCTGAAATAGAATATTTATAATTGAGCATGTACAAGCTACTAGACCAGAGTGCAGCTCAGAATCAGTTACTTTCTACTGGACTCAGACCAGGTCAAACAGACACACTCATACAGACAAGTGTTTTCCTGTCACTGTACTGTAAATACCTGTGAGTCATCACAGTCAGAGACAGTGGTGTCAAAAAGACAGACTGTGGAGGTATCGGAGAAGGTGTAACAGAAACTCTTACTTTTTTTTTTTGCAAAACAGGAAATTCGGGGGAACAAGGTGTCGGCTCAAGGCCATATGCACAAATTCAATTGCAGCCTTTGTGTGTGTGTGTGTGTGTGTGTGTGTGTGTGTGTTTGTTGAAGTAGGCTGCTCTGTCCTGTGAAGTGCCTTTGTTTGCTTCAGCTGACCTTTTAACAAAGCTGCAGATATTTCATTAATTTTTTTTAAAGCAGACACCAGGGAATAAAGTCTTTCTCTCCTTCCACTTCACTCTTTTTATCAAGCAAGGAAGATAATTAATTTCTTAAATCACTAGAAAACATCCGACACAGTTGAATTGGATCACACCCAAACCTGCCCTACTGTGATTTGAACAAGGAGGAGTAGGAGGAGGGTGGAGAGATACGGGCTGTGCTGTGCCGTGATTGGCAGACTGACCTTTGTTCCCTCCTCCTTCTCAGTAACTGCGGCCCGCTGGGGGCGTGTCACTATGGAAACGGAGCCGTGTGTGCTTGTGTGTCTGCGAGAGAATGGAACTTCCTTGTCAGTCTGTCAGCTAAGTGTGTGGAGGAGTGTGTGAGAAAGAGAGGGGGAGGTACATTATGTAGTGAGAGAAATAGTTTGTTAACAGTGAGATACAGTATATTTACTTACTGCAGCTTTAGCAGGTAGTTGAGGCTAGTTCTTAGGTGTTTTTGTGTGTGTGTGTGTGTGTGTGTGTGTGTGAGACAGACGTGCTAAGGCATGACTCCATCCCAAGTCAGCTGTCTGCATGAATTTCTTTTGCTGTAGATAGCTCCTGAAGAAGCGTCTGCGTGTGTGTGTGTGACTCTTTTCATGTGTGTTTGTGTGGTTCAGATATGTAGATTGAGGAGTCAGTGGGTTTCCTCCTGTTTAAGAGGAGAGCAGTATGAGCCTGAGGAAGAGGCTCTCCTTCAAGCGAGTCTGGAACTTCAATACAGTGAGTAGTATGCAAACACACACTTAACAGTGCTTTACAAGTGGTCTGCACAGAGAAAGTGCCCAGCTTGCCATACTTTTTATAGCAGAAGGAGAGACTTACCTACATATTTATTTAAATCCATAGAAGCAAACTTAACTCATGCTGGATTCAGAATATTCAAATATTATCTGATTTATAAGTCAAAGTAATTTAAATAACAAACCAGAGTCTGGCTGTAATGCTTCCAAAGTGCCACGAGTGGAAAAAGTTAGCAGCCACATCAAAAATTCAGCAGCACTTTTCCTGACATTAATTTTGAGCCCCAGCTTTGGCTTTCCTTCTGTGCAGTTAATGACAAATATCTGAGAAGGATGGAACAAGGAAGAGGGAGAGAAAAGTGCAAGTGAGACAGGGACAGATGGAGGAAAGAGGGGACTATTACCTACAGCAAAGAACGCAGGGAGAAAGAGGAATCCATTACCTTCAGACCAAACAACATTGAAGACATAGTGGCCAGAGACTTTATTAAGCTCACCTGCAGAGGCCAGAGGGCACCAGGCCTTTTAATTGAAGTAGGCTTATATTAGAGACAGGTCTTTATTTCTAATTCTCTCTGTTTCAAGAGTATATTTGCTCATGTTTTAGTACGCGGCCACCTTGTTTTCTGATCTGCTCCCGTTTTGCCCTCTGAAACTTTTGTTACTGCATTGAAAGCTTTCTAGCGTTTAAGTGGCTTTTATTGTAAAGATTTGTAGGACAGTGTTGTGGAAAAGTCAGTTCGCTTTCCAAACTGTTTTCAAATGTAGCTACTTCCATCTTATAGCACCTGTACATTACTACATAGTGCAATTTGACTGGGACATTAACACACTTAGTTTAAGTGTTTTCTTTCCCAGAATGTATTCCTCTGTTCGCTCCTCTTTTTTGCAGTCTTCCTCCATTTTGAACTGATATTAACTCAGTCAGGACAACGATGGTTGTGGTTAATTAATTAGGGGTTTCTGTGACTGTGTGTGTGGGAGAGGGAGAGCGAGTCTCCTGTATGTAAATGCTGCCTGTTTTTAATGTGTGAATAAATTACTAATATGTGCAACAAATAACTTGATATGACAAAATGGTCATCTGCCATATTGCACATTGATATTCACATATTTTCCATATCTGTATCGCCCAGGACTAGTATATAGAAAGACAAATGGAGCTGAATGAAGACAAAATAGAGGGAGAGGACAGGGGCTCTTTGGAAATACACAATACAAAAGTTAAAATGAACAAGTCGTCCTGGTTCTGATGTTTTAAGAAAGAAGGGAAGTGGTGGTGGCAGGCTGGGAAAGTGTTCTTTAAAGGTTAAGTGAGACAGAAAGAAAGACAGACTTTGAGACGGCTCTAGGCTGTTTCCCTTCCTCTTAAAGCCAGATGTGTTTCAGGCCAGAGCGGGAGATAGAGGGGAAGAGAAACAGAGGTAGAGACGGGGCCAGAGATTGAGACAAATGGAGGCAAAGACAGAAAAGGGTTCTTTTTTCTTGCCTCTGAGAGTCATATGGTTTGTACATTTCACCTCGAAGCCTCGTCTTGTGTGCGTGTTAAAGAAAGTGAGAAAAATAACAGCTGTGAGGACAATGAATGAGCTGACTAAGCTTTCTCATTTCTTGTGAAATTTCAATTAATTTAGTAATCCGACTGGCTACTGTGAGTGTGTTCAGACAGAGGTATTTGATCAGATTGTATTGAATTTACATCTTGGTCCCTCATCTGTCTGTGTGCGATCAAGGCAAGGAGCCAAGTAAAACAGACATTTATCACGGACTCAGCCTCTGAGTCACATCTCCTGTGTGGCTCTTTTGTAGGGAAACAAACTCGTATCTGCATTCCTTCCTTTCATAGAGAGTGGATATTGATTCCTGAATGCATCGCAAGGGATTTAGGGCTTTATCCCAGAATTGCAGAGAGGTTCACAGAGGATTTTACTTTGGAATAAAAAAAGTTTTGAAATGTTTGAGGAGACGTCGAGATGGTGAACACATAGAGTCCATTGACTGTGAGTTTGTTTGCTTATTCATTGATTTAGTTATGTTTATGAAAATCTTCCTGAAAATCTTATTTTTTTCAGGAAGTGATTAGATTTGTGCAAGTCGGTCTTCTTCATCTGAGAGTTGCATGGAAAGCAGCAGCACCCCCCACCCCCCATGCTCACACCTGCGGAGCCTCATTTGACTCATTTCTGGATCATTGGAGCCTAATCAGCTTGTTCGCATCATCCTTTCCTCTCTGAGTTAAGCTACGCTAAGGCTAAGCGGTTTTTAATGGTTGCCAATCCTGGCAGGGTGACTCTGGTCTTCTCAATGGCAGCCACTATTCACCTCATATTCAAAAGTAAACACACAGGCACGCACACATTGAGACTGTTGGCGCAACAGCTTCCTCCTCAGCTGGGAGTGAGTGTGTGTCTGTGTGCAGTTGGGAAATCTGTGTTGCGTATTCTAAGTCACCTTTTAAGGACAAAATGTGTGTGTCAGTTGTTCAGTTATGGGTGTGGTCTCCTTTAGTAAAGCTGGTGTTAACAGGCGCAGGAGTAGACTTTGAAGATATGTTCAATGTTCTTCCATATTTCAGTCTATTCAGTCATCTTACACACATAAGTTGAGTTGACTCTCATTCCTTACCAAAGGTGGCAGTTACAGCTCCGGTGATGGTGCCAGGAATAAGGTTCCTGTGGTACAAACAGTCTTGTCTTTGTGTCTTGTGTGTGTGTGTGTGTGTGTGTGTGTGTGTGTGTGTGTGCATATGTTATCCTTGACAGACATTTTGTATTCACCCTGTTAAGTGTTCCTGGCTGCTCCGTGTCTCATCCTATAAAACAGAAGGTCTTTTTCCAGGAATCATCGTCCACCAAGACGCACATACACAGACGGGGATTATTTTGGAAACTTGAGATTGTTTGAGGAGACTTTTGTGGTGTTAATATTATGATAACAGTGAGAATGAACGGCTTTAATTTGCACCCTGTGTTTTGCCATAGTTTGAACCCGTCGTCCAGGCTCCATAACAGATGATGTAAGCCACCCCTCTCCCACTAGTCACAGCTAATAAAGCACTTGGGACCTGTACACACAGTGACCAACTTCGTACACCCACTCATAACACACACACACACACACACACACACACACACACACACACACACACACACACACACACACACACACACACTTACACCCAACATGAATAAGCCAGGCATGTGCCTACAAGGTGACATTTTATGTTCAGGGAGCAGAAAGCAGGATGTAGGTGTACAAACATGTTGTGACCTGTAGACAAAAAAAAATATGTTGCTAACCGCACATAATCCAACAGGTCATTTTATCGCTACTGATCAACAAAGTCATAATGCAATACCAAATTCCCACTGACACCCCCCATCAGTTGCGTCTTGTTCTGTAAATCATAAGATCCTGATGAGCCCCGTTTACCAGCAGCGGTGGAGTAGGAATTGATTAACACCAGCATGTGTTGAAAAGACATGTGATTTAGCCGTCTTGTCTTTTGTGTGTGAGAACAATTTGTTTTCATTGTATAACTTTCTCCAACACTTCCACTATAACACTGTTCAGAATACAGACTTTTTCTAAACTCACACAATACAAATAGAAAAACAAAATATACACAGTTCTGACAATTAATCAACAAACAAGTGAGTCCTGCCATTTCAAACCCTATTCAAACCTATTTACAAATCTAAACCATCTCTTTAGTAGACAGTATTGATATCCTTCAATTTTCACTGTTCTCATCTTACAGCACATGTAACATACATTGTTAATACTATAAAGCAATATTGATAGAAAAAGAAGACAATAATTATTAGCTTGTGAGACATAAGAAAATAAATAAGTAAATATGATTTATTGTGATATTAAGTACTGGCGCCCAACCGCCCATGTCTCATTATTTTGCCGTCTAAAAGCTGCCTTTTCCAAGTTAATCATTTCTATTGAAATGTGATCTTTTCTTTCTGAGTTGGTGTATTTAAAGCAATCTGTTTATTCATGATAGCCTTTTTTTTTGACCATACATGCTAACCCTTATTCTTTAAAGATACTCTGCTGAAGTGATGCAACTCTCCCAGCATACATGATTGTGGTGTGAAGTGGAATGGCTATATTAGTGTGGATCATCACTTTCTTTGTCAGACCAAACCAAAGCTCTTCAGTTTTATTGCACTCCCACAACAGTTGGAGCAGAGTTCCTTCAGCAGCACCGCATTTTCTACAGTCAGTTCTACAAGTATTTTATATGGCATTAGTTTGTTTTTTGTGTTGTTTGACTTTATTCATTTTGTTGACACCGACATGAAATAAAAATATTCCTAGCTCTGGCTATCATGCAGCATCATAACTGAGCCTAAGACCATTTAAATGTCAAAGGAGCAATGTGTTGACATGTTAATTGATAAGAAGAAATCATTAGCTACAGTTCTGTTTAAATTCACAAAATCCGTAACCACACTCACATTCTGAGGTTTTGCTTGGAACAATTTTTTTTCTCTAACAAAAACATCCACAAATGTGGAAACCATAATCTTGACCATCAGTCATGTGCTGCTGTGTCACTTTTTTCTTCTGATCTTATCAGTGCATTTACCATATGATGGGAACATAAAAGCCCCATTAATGTCTGTGAACAATAACTAGACAATTTTGGGGCTCTGACATAGTGGTAAATCCCTACAGCTAGTAATTCTGAGGTAATGTAGAGCTTACTAAGTTTGAAAGCAATGCAGGATAAAAGTAGCTCGCATTGGGTGTGTGAAGTAGCAGGACTTCTTTGTAACATACTATGGGGGATATAGTTGATATTATGATTCTCTATTATCAAGACTGTCACATTTTCCAGCTGCATGCTTCTGTGGATAGGGGCTTGGGGAGAGAAGCTTGAGCAGGGAAAGTCTGGAAAACCCCAGTCCTTCCCTGTTGGCTGTCAGGAATGACTGGGATCTGCCAGGAGAGGAGAAGGGGGAGCACCACTGGAATGACTGAGGGAGTAAGTGAAGAAGAGAATGACTTGAGGGAAGGCTGAAAGGAGAGAGGTGGTAATGAGAGACAGAGGAGCAAAGAGTGGGACGACTGGATAGGAGGAAGAGAATAAACAAAAGGAGGGAGTTTGAAAATGGGTTAGAGTGAGGAAAAGAGAGGAGAGGGGACTTTGGGCTACGACCAGGGGCCAAACCACTCCACCGCAGAGTACGTCTGGAAGTGATCACACCAGAGCTGAATGGGGATGGGGGGTGAACACACGCACAAATGCAAAAGAATGCACCCTACATACAAAAGCCATCTCTAACAGATGTCGACCACATGCATACATAGGCTACACCCAAATAAAATACACACAGCATGTTTTAAAACACACACGGAACGCACACTCACATTAGAGACAGAATACACGCTGTTGAAATGTGTGGGACTCTAATTAGCATGGGGATCAAGTAACCCGTTTCCACTGGTGAGGTTTCTGCCTCTGTCATTTTCTCTTGTCCTCTGCGGTGGTTCAGCCACAATCAACTGCTATAAAGTCACACCAAATCTCTTTTTACGCACTGGTGCCAACCTCTGCTCTTCCAAGGACAGTCTGAAATAGCTAATCCCAGTGATTATGCTGGCTGTGCCATCTGGCCAGGACAGCCTGGCTCTAGTGAGGAAATGGCCAAGATGCACCATGGGTTCAACTTAATAACATTTGATTAGTTTAAAAGCGTTCATTGAGTCTGAGTCAGGATATTGCAGGATTTATGTATGCAGCGATTATATTATGGAGGTTTCTAAGAATGTTTCATATTTTTTGAAAATTGACTGACTGTATAGTGACTTGTTTACATGCCCCATAAAACAGGTTATGGTGTAAATTTCTTGTTACTGTAAAATGTGCATATTTTTTAAACTAGGATGGAGATAACATGCTGTATATCGAAGTATTTTGGACTGATGGCATAGTGTGAATGTGTCTACAGCTGTGGAAACAGACCTCTTTAAAGTACTAGAAGCTCCAATTTTTATTTTTGTGCCTGTTTCAGTTTTAGTCATATTGCATTTTTTTGAACACATAGACATACTCCTACATGTAATGCGCTTTTCTTTCAGGCTGTGCACTATTGTCACAGCAATACTTCACTGTCAACTTTTCATGCACACATTCTTGTAGATACTGCTGTCACAGCTGGCTCTTGGACTATAACAAAAACGGAAGACACATGGGTAAACTAAATAACAAAATGATTTATTAATAAGAAAATAAGCAAAATTAATGAGTGGGAAGAATCTGTAAAGTCTGTAGTGTGGGGAGTGGATGAGTGAAAATGTGCTGCATGGTTGTTGTGCTGTAAAAACGAAAGACAAGAAACCAAACACAACAAAGGAAGCCGTGAGATGAGGAGGTCCAACAAAACTGACTGCTGCTCTATGCATGAGGCATACCGGGCCCACGTGTGTCCCCTGCTGATTACCCTGCAGAGGGGCCGTCACACTGCGTTAAAGAAAGTATTTAGGTATATATACATGGCCAAGAAATCTAGCTACTGTACTGTTTCTATAAGGCTTTGCTTATACACTAAATGTGAAATGACTTTAGTCAAGTAATCGAGTGGCCGCAGAAAGCTGCCAGTAGCCTGGTTACTTAAGTTCATGTGAGTGAAGTAACTACCACTATGTACTGGTTTCCCATGTATAGTAATGGGGTTTACTCAAGGTAGTAGCTGTGATCTCTCTGTAATAGTCTGCTTTCACCTTGTGGGAAAAGGGTGTGGACACAATATCATGAACACCTGTGCAAATGCTGCTAACTGTTTTTAAATATAGTATAGTAATGTTCAAAAACTGCTAAAACTAATGCTGGTTAGGGTCTTCTGCGTTGCAATTGCCAATGACAAACATGGTCACTGTGTGAGGTGTCATTCAACATAAACTCAGGGCGAAACTACTGGAATTCTCAGAAAGGAAGTTGAAATATGAGTAACTGACTATAAAATAACCCTTAAAGAAACATCAAGTCACCCAGGAGATTCCGATGTGTCTGTTGTTTAATGATGAGCTCATTAAAAGTTAATTTCCAAATGCAAATGTGCCACAGAAAATACCTTCAGAACCAGAATAACTGCCCACGTAGCTACTCCAAAGCCTGCCTTCCATCAGATGAGTAAGCATAAAGCCTGTCATTTGCAAGATTAGCGGTCAGATTAGCAGCATCAAAAGCCTCTGACAAATCGACAGTGAGGCTCAGAGTGCTGATGTTACTATTGTACTCTGTTTTTGACAGTTGGCAGTTCTGTCTTTCACTGCTGCTCACTCCTCCTTTCATGTCTTGTTCCTGTCTTTCTATCTCTCTTTTCCCCCTTTCTCTCTTTGTCTACTCCTTTTGGTCTTTCTGAGTTAGAGAGCGTTTCAACTACGCTCCAGAGTTAGCTACATTACTGATGTCTGTGTTCAATGATCTCATCCCAACTCAGCATGTCTGGGATAAAAATCACTGCGTGTGTGTGTTTTGTGTCTATGTCAGGGAAATAGTATGTGACTCGCAAGCAAGTTTGGTTTGAATACTTGTCTGTATAGGTATCTGTGCCTGTGTGTGTGTGTGTGTGTGTGTGTGTGTGTGTGTGTGTGTGTGTGTGTAAAATATAGTGGCTGAAATAAGATTAGATACAGGTTTACTATGTTGCTGTATGTTAAACTCTATCTACAATTGGTGATTGTGAGAATTGCAAGCAAACATCACACTTCACTGTGAAATCGGGGGCAGGTATGCCTGAAGTTCCCCTCTTCACACTAGTGTTGTAGTCAAGACCGCCCAAACAGAGACCCAGTCAAGACCAAGACCAGAGTTTATCGAGAACGAGACAAGACCAAGACTTTTAGGGGCTGAGCGCAGTCGAGACCAAGACCGAGGGATGGCGAGACCGGGTCAAGACCAAGACCAGTTCCCTGCATTGCATGACATGCAATAAAATGTGGAACAAGATCATAGGTACTTCACAAATTGATCAGAAAGATCCCATTAAAACATCCACATACAAACACTAAGAGCTGAAATCAATGTAAGAATCGCAGGGAGGGGTGACAGTCATTAATTAGGGTTATTGCATTTGAATCTGTTTTACTTACAAGTTAGGATGTTAACAAATCAAACAATGCAAAATCAATTCATTGATATTCCCAAAGTTATGGTCTTGACTGGTCTTGAAATAAAATCCCGAGTCCTCATGTCCGAGACCGAGACAAGACCGAGTGCAACTGCGGTCGAGTCCGAGACGAGACCAAGACCATCAAAGAGTCCGGTCTCACACACACACACACACACACACACACACACACACACACACACACACACACACACACACACACACACACACACACACACACAGTAAGCCCCACCTCTCTGAGGAGGATTTCTTGCAGAGCCAGTTCACAGATGATTCCACCCACACACAAGACAGTGAGTGTGGGTGCTATCCTGTGTTACGATGGGAAAGTGTGTGATAATGGGCCAGGTCCTGTGAGAAACACAGTCAGTCTGTGTCTGTTTCTCCGTGGGGCTCAAATAGCGTGCCTGGGCAGTTTCCTCTTGGTGCTCATGTACTGTGTGAGCTTATTTGACTGTGTGATGAGGTAATATCCTAATCCATGTCTTTCTCTGCTTCTTTACAGTCTGCTGCAGTCTCCGATGGAGGTGAGTAAACATGTCTTTACAACATCTGACATTCTCAATATAATCTTTTCTTAGGGCCTCTAATCTCTACTTTTTCTTTATTTCTATTTTGATTTTTGACATTTGACACTTGACCACTATTGAATTGGTTTCTGTCATCCATCAGTTGTCATGATCTATTTTAAGGAGCATTTAATGGTATTAATTAAAAGGCTTATTGTGTAGGGCCAGTTATTCTGTTCTAAAGTTCAGGATTATGACCATAGACACCTCATTAATATCTGGCTGCTTTCACTAAATTCACAGAAACAGATACAGTCTGGTTCGACCTGCTCAACGTCTGCCCCACCTCTGCCTGCTCTGCTGAGGTTGGCATGCTGTAACCTAAAGATAGTCCTACATTTGTAAACATTAACTGCACAACAGGAACTTGTGTGTCATGAGTAGGACACAGAGCATGAGATACAGAACATGGTGCTGTTCAGAGGCTATATGTGCGGTTTTGCATTTAGTCTACTATTTTATGTGTTTGTGAAATAGCGCTGGGAATTGGATAGAATATTTTAATAACTGAAAGTTCATTACCAAAATGCAATCGATAACGTGATTGATTATAACAACATATCTGTATTGTTATATATCATGGATTGATTCTGTGTTCCCTTGTCGTCTCGTGACCACATTTGAGATACAATGTTGGTGTCATGTGAGCCTTATTGCTCACATGTGCCAACAATAACGAAAGGTCCCTAAATAAGGAGACTTCTAATGGTGCTTTAACGCCTTACGAATACGCATGAAAGACACAATTTATTGCAGACGGGAGATAAAAGCAGGAAGAGGAGGTGAGAAACAAAACAAAAGGGGTGTAACATGTTTACAGTCAGCTTGAATGTAGAAGTGTTTATGGCCACTTATTCACACCACGTGTCTCTGGAAGAGAGGATGTTTTGTTAGTGGAAGAGAAGTGGACAGCTTGCTCACGTTGCACATTTATGTGTATGTGATTTAGGGACCATGATGGCATAGGGGCTAGTGGAAATGTTTAAATGTTGCTCACTGTCACCAGGATAATATAGTAAATGAAGTTACTGCATGTATGCACAGCAAGCACCTTGCTTGATGTGTCAGTCTGTATTGACTGATTGTGAGCTGAGCTGCATTAGTCTTACTCTGGAAAAAATGATGAGTATATCTATAAATTACATTGCTGCTTTGTTATTGCCTCTCTAATAGTTACATCATTCAGAGATAACATAACAAGTAAATGCCAAGGAAAGGGATGGTCATTTATTCATACTGCACACGTCACTGGGTTAATGAGTCAAAAAAGTAATTAACCCCGTGAAGGTTAAATGATGAATGTTATCTTGGTAGCTAAGGGCATCCTGCACAACCAACCTGTGAGAAAGTTGCTGTAATATGCTGAAGAGTCAGAAGCAGAAAACGAACACAATATGATGAGAGATGTTCCCGGTTTTAACTTTAATAATCAAAGATGACAAGATCAACTCTCGTATGAGAAAGTTGTGATTATAACAAAAGGTCAGCTGGCAGTGCCTGGTGTAATTTTCTCTTGGGCACCAATACTTCCACAGAATGTATCATCAAATTATCAACAAAACAACAGCTTCAAATGATAAAGAGAAACAGATACCAAAAGATTACTGATTAATTTGTGAGAATCTGGACTGGGGTCAGACAATGATTTCGATACTAGAATGCTGTCAAAACGCTGTACAGCATTATCAGGTAGACTTTTGCCAATTTAGCTCCCGGATAACAGAATCCCACTCCCATGTGCTATACATTATGAATTATAAGTCCATTTCTCACTTGCAATGTTTCAGATTGATGGACTGACAAAAAAAGCAATGAAAAATTTACAAATCTACACGTAGACCACCTTTGACTGAGCTCTGAGTTAGCCCTCTGTGGCACTCAGCAAACTCACAACTTCTGTAAACATCATGTTCTTTTACCTGCTTATGGGATTTGCAGTACTTGTAGAAGTACAGTACTTTTTTTGAGGTACTACTTTATTTTGATTTTATGCTACTTTTTATGCCATACTTTTTACTCCACTACATTTATTTGACAGCTCTGCTTTACAGATTCAGATTATTAATACAAAATATCAATCAACTAATAAGTTATGATATGTTATTATAGAATTAGGTACTAGATATTAGATAATGTAAAGTAGTCAAAATTAGCCACAGCTTTACCAGCTGCAATTAGAGATTCCTACCTACACATTAATGCATGAAATGGCCCTGTCTGTATAATGAGTACTTCTACTGTTGGTACTTTAATGATAATATTTATGTACTTAAGTAATATTTAGAATACAGGACTTTTACTTGTAATAGTGTTTTTCCAATGTGATTTTCCACCACTGCCTGCTGCTGTTACTTACAGTGCCGTTTGAATTTAACACTCTCACATGGCTGTTTTTGACTGTTTTGCAGTTTTGCAGTTTCATGAAAGCTTGTTTTCCATACACCAGCAATGATGAATCAGCTTTAAGCTGATGCTGCATTTCATTAGGGCTGGGCACATAAATGCGTTATTATCGCGTTAACGCATTAATTAATTAACGCTGACAATTGTTTTATCGCACGAGGAGGGGTGACAAATGAGCAGGGAGGCTTCGGCAGACTGGCTACCTGCAGTGTGCGGGAGAATAATAAGACAGCGCTCCGCGATTAAACGGCAGGCGCTCTATTGAGAGTAACGATGGCAACAGCTTCTTTGCGCTATACAGCTGTAGTCTATTTAACTTAAGTTAGAATTATAGTCTACATAACTTTTAGCCCTTCAGCTAGTTTTGCAGGGATGCTCTGCCATGCGAATTCCCTCCTGTTGATGTCCTGATAACTATTTAGTAAACAGTAATATATTCTGGAAACTCATAAACAGCAAGGATCAGTCTCTCTTCCAATGATTTGTGCTGCGTGTCGCGTACAAAAAGTTCAAGACAATTCAACTTAGGCAGCGGACAGGCGTGTGCGCAAGAAAATCATGCGATTAATCACATTTAAAATTTTTAATCATTGCCCAGCACTAATTTTTATGTATATTAAAACTCAAATTTACACCATTTCATAGACGTTTTTAGACACTTTTGATTACTCTGTTGAATACTGTAATTGCACTGTACTTAATGAGTGATTATTAAGAGGTACACTGTGTAAGATTTGGCCATAATTTTAGTTTAAAACATTAAAAAAATAAACTAACATGATCAACAGAATGTGAAGAAGTAACAGTTCTGACACCTATGTATTGTGTTTCAGAGATATCTACTGAAGTTAGCATGCTAACCCGCTAGCCCCAGGTCTTGTGTTGTGATACCACTTGTGCCTCGAGAGGCGATAGTAAGTCACTGTAGCGTCCAGTCTGACCTCAGTCCAACAAGAGAGGACGAAGTAGTAGAGCTGCCCCGAGGGTTTGTCAGTCATTGCTGTTGCATGAGCTGCTCTCCCTCATGATTCTCTACCTCTCGTTCCTCCTCTACCTTTTTGTCTCCTGCCACCACTTAATCTTTCCTGTTTATGACTGGGCATACTGGGTGAATCGTCGTTGTCTGGGGACACACAGGAGGCACCTTCTCTGTGTTTGGAGCATGTGGCCATTACACATTGTACCTTTAACCTATAACATGTTGTATTCTGCTTTATGTGAACCAGTCTCACACATCTAGATTTATTTTGATCAAAAGTCAATACAGGACTAGGTTGACTGATCCAGATTCCTTGTCCTTTGCATCTGACAGTTTGTGTGCGTGTCTGTGTGTGTGTGTAGCTGTGTGGGGGCTGCAGGGCTCATTAGTCTCAGTACTAGCCATCATCAAAACTGAATCTTGTGTGTGTGTGTGTGCGCGACGCCCATATGTATGCGCTGCAGCGTTTTTAGTTCTCTCCTCCCTCGGCTCTAAATTATTCATCATCTAAAGGGCTGTGTGTGCGTGTATCACTTACCTACCTGGAAGCTCAAAGAGGTGTATGTGTGTGAATGTACATGCATGGGCGTGTGCATGTTGTGACCTGACTCTCTCTGTGGTCTCTTCGGTCAGCCTCTCCCTCTCTCTCTCTCTCCCCTTCAATCTTCTTCTTATTTTCTCCCTGTTTTCCCTCTCACTCGCTTGCTTGTTTCCTTCCTGTGATGTTGTCAGCTGTGTTTGTGTGTGTGTGCCCCGTCTCGGATTGTGTGTTCCACCTGGTGTTTTTGAGTGTGCAAAGGGCCCTGATAGGGTGAGTATGGATGAAGGGGCTTGGGTACCCCTCAGGATTCGCTATCTGCCCCGCTGGCACCACACAGGCTCCTACCAGCTCTACCCAGGTGAGGATACAGCTGGTGCCGCAAATGCTTCTTTTCCAACTACAGAAAATGTAGATTGTTGGCACAGAAGAGACATCAAACATACTGACGGCGGAGGCTTTGATGTTGAATATCAGTTTTGCTTTAGTTTAGTCAATGAAATAATTTTAACGAAGGAAAGTTTACTGATTACAAGATGCAGATGGTTTGTTGAATAAACGATTATTTAACTACCAACTGCAGGGTGTACGGCAGCGTTAGGGCAGCTGTTGTCTTTAAGCACTAATAGCTGTCTAATTGATGATGAATGCTCATTTCCTTTTTGCATGTTGAGCTGAATGTCCCCTTCTTGAAATGTAGATATCAAAATGTGCTAAATTATTCAGTAATCTCACTTCTCCAAATCTTAAGTATTTCTCTGTGACATTAAATAATCATGATTAAACAAGTAAAAAAACAAATCATTTATTAAGATTTCAAGCACTACAACGTGTTTCATCAGGAACGAGTTTGACCAGATTTGATTGACAGTGAGCAAACAACCCCACAGTTGTCATCACATTTTGATTCAAATGTTGCACCATCCTTATACTCATACTGGTTCATAGAAGGGCGAGACATCACCTAGTTTTCAGGGCATTTATAAAAAAATCTTTGAATATTTCCTCTATTTTTCAGTAAAGAAGGTGGCAGAAACTTACAGGGTATATCAAGGGAATTTACCTGCATTTGAGTTGTTTGGTTTGTCTGTTGCCTTGGAAGAGTGGTGAAAGACAGGCGAGAATATTCACCATTAATTAAATTTTTATTTTGTAGAGGAAAATGTGGGATTTAGAAAAAGATAAACACGCACTGATTAACATAGCATCTCATGTCTCAACAACGTGCATTAATATGAAATGGTGTCTGAGACTTCTTTCTTGTTGTGTATAGCCTGATATTTCTGTTGTGATGCACCTTTATAATGCCGCCCTGTGTCTGGGATCTATTCCGGGTGTTGTGACGGTTGAGAAAGATTCCAGCCCCTATGACACTGAACAGGATAAGTAGTTAAGAGAATGGATAAATGTTTGCCTCTCATTTGCAGCAATAGATTATGATTAATGACTGAAGCAGTTTGAAACTGAATGAGAGTGAATGAACTGAACAGTTTGGAAAAACTGATTCAAAATATCCTCAGTTTTATATCGCTGTCATTGATAATGTGATACTGGTGAAAAATGTGCTAAAGCGGAAATCACACCAGAATTATCCATTAATAGCCAAGTTCTAAATCACAGGACTTTCGCTGTGGGCAGCATGCTGGTCTTTCAGTTTATTTACAGGATTTGCGTAGTCTCTGGGCACCTGACCGGTGATGCCTTCCCTCTGGCTGTTCTTGTATTTTGTTTTATCTCAACTGAGCAGCCCACTTTTAGTTCATCAGGCCTGAAGCTCCGTTGTTCTGGTTATACTCAGCTTCTCTCTGTGCCTTTGCTTTGCAAGTCTGTCCAACATTAGGAACATAAATCTACTGAGGTCTAGTGGTGGGATAAATAAGCCATTCTTAAATGCAGTGAGACTCCTCTTAGAATGGTTAAGCATCCATGCACAAAAATCCTTAATTGAAATGTTAAAATAAGTTAATCACAGTACAAGTAGTAGTGTTCAGATATTAGGCAAATAGTTTAATACGGTTGGGAGTTGTTCAAGATTAAACCAACTGCACTGTGAAACATAAATAATACACAAAGATAACGTGTGCAACGGAGCACGTAAACACTTCCAACACTTGTGATTTTCAAGGATACTAGCAGTTACTTCAGATATTCCTGTTGTACTAATAAGTGATAGTTCAAGCACATTACCTTTTTCTGTGTTGTACTTTATTCACTCTCTCTGGAATCGTACCGAGATGTTATGATCATATCACGTTATTATTTTAAACTACTCTCTTTTAAACTAAACTATTTTTGTTTTACACATGAGTTTTGAACATCATTATTTCATATGTGATTTTGCATGTATTTGCCATTTTGTAATATGTCACAGCCTGACAGCCTGGCGCTTGGATTAGTGAAACCTGGGTGTACTTAAAATTTATATATTTACAACAAATGAGGTGAAAATAGTTTAAATAAATGAGTAGATCAAATCAAATAGCGGTATTGTAGGGGTTGTATGACTCACAGTGTGCTGCAGTGGTGTTTTGTTGGAAGGTGACAGATAAAGCAACAGAAAACCACTGCAGGGACACATGTGGGTAGAAGAGGTCTCACCTGGGACACACCAGGCCCAGGTGTAGACCACGCCGCTGACAGTGCTGCCTTCAGGTAAAGCCCCTGCATAGGCAGCAAGCAAAGGGGAGATTAATCTAAAAATATATTGTTATCTTAATATTGATTTTAACCATATCGCCCAGCCAGATCATGCCATCCAGCGATTATACTGTTGTTTTGTGCACATACAGTCAAAAAGTGCGATGCATCAAAGATGGTTGCACCCTGAATCAAATCAGAAGATACCCCAGAGATTCTCAGCCCTACTGAAGTCACTACCAGTACAGTTATTTGATGGTGTGTGTGTGTGTGTGTGTGTGTGTGTGTGTGTGTGTGTGTGAAAACAGAACTTAACAGCGTGGAGCTGCAGGGCTGCAGCAGTGACAACAGTCTGAACAGTAATGCAAGCCTTCCCAGCGTTCAGAGCCACCGCCGCCACACTGAGAGGAGAGTGGCCAGCTGGGCAGTCTGCTTCGAGAGACTGCTGCAGGACCCCGTGGGAGTCCGCTACTTTTCGGTACTATAACAGCACGTGACTAATGTTGGCCGGCTTGATGTGATGTGAGGCGTCTATCAAATATAAGTATTGGGGAGTTTGTTGTTGTTTTGTGACAGCTATTGGTCGTATCTCACCTTGCAGCATTGTAATGACCCGACTGAAGGTCTTATATACTAGAAAGTCCTGTACAGCCTTGTTGGAAGGTTGGGATGCTCATATTTTAAAGGGTTTTCTCTAGAGGCAGGTTACAGGCAAATTAAAAGCCACATTTGAACTGTATGTTGTGGTCATACACCATTCATTATTTGACAAATTAGTTTCATACTGGTTTTATTGTGTAATATCTATAGTGGTCATTGGAATCTGCCATACACAAATATTTTTACAAAATATAAAACAAAATAAAATTTCAAAAATTGCATGTGTGGAAAGCAGGTGTTAAATGACCACTACTGACGGCATAAGTGCCGTTTGCTAACCCCGTTGTATTATTGTGAACACACTTCATGACTCAATGTGTATGTTTGGTGATTGTTCCTAATTTTTTCCTAATTTCACATTTAATTCTTGTGCTGCAGGAGTTCCTGAAGAAAGAGTTCAGTGAGGAGAATATCCTGTTCTGGCAGGCTTGTGAATTCTTCAGCCACGTCCCTGAGAATGACAAGAAACAGGTAACAGGCATTGTTTGAACTCACATATGCATCCATTTACACCCCCTCTCGCAATAATGAGGGAGTTCCAAAGATGCGGGAGTGTCTTTTTATCTGTACCTCAACCTGTTCTCCGCTCTCCATGTCCCCTACCGCCACCCATTCTGCCTGACGCTCCAGCTCTCTCAGCGTGCCAGGGAGATCTATAACAGCTTCCTGTCCAGTAAAGCCACAACACCCGTCAACATAGATAGTCAAGCTCAGCTGGCTGACGACATACTCAACGCCCCTCGACCTGACATGTTCAAGGAGCAGCAACTGCAGGTAGCACATGCACCAAACACAGACTATTTATTGAAATCTCAAGGTGTTTAGCAATCACTTCTGTCGAACAGGAAGCATCGGCTCCAGAAGCTGTGCTTAGATAACACTGACCTCTGACCTTCCTCGTGAGGGAAAAGTGAAAAGAGGCTTTCCCTGAAGGACAAATGTATTATTACTCATAAAACTGAACCAAAACAGACCCCTATTGAAAATGTACGAGTATTACTAGCTCACACAACATAAGGTCAACTACTCTTCTCTGCCTGCTGTCTAGCATCATGGATGTGAATGACTTCTTAGATGTGCATGTTGTGGAGGGGGTGAAGTTGCTGAAAAGCGCTATTGATTTCAACAGCTGAGCTCAGATGTTCAAACTGTGATAAGAGTCACAAGGCTAGACGGATATCCTCCTCACCATCACCATCTATATTTTTACACATCAAACATGCACAGATATTCTCCCTAAGACACACACACACACACAAACACACACACAGAACACACACACACAGATCCAAGCCTGAGGTGAGCTCCAATAATACCCCTTGGCTTGTCAAGATCTCGTGGCGCCATTGACTTTGGTCAAGATTTTGGGTCAGACTTACACACACGTGTGGACTCAAACATATGCTCATACAAACACATATAGGGATCCATCTTTTTATTTTTTCTGTCCCACTTTTACACAATCTTAAACTGTAAAATGCCGATTGCTATGTAGTTTACAGAGCACATTAATGCTCTCCAGAGGACAGACACATTAGATTTTTATAACCAAATGGCCTTGTCCTGTAGCAGCATTCTGTAGATGATTGTTACTTTCTTTTTTGTAAAAATTCTTCCTTTTGCTTTCAACATCTATAAACATCTTGTTGTCATCCATGTGTCCCTTAGGTACTCATGACTCTGTTCTACTTACTCAATTTTGTGTGCTTGTTCATTCCTTCCTGAATCTGTTTCACACTGCTTCGTCTTTCCTTTCTTTTCACCCCTGTAGATTTTCAACCTGATGAAGTTCGACAGCTACACACGGTTCCTCAAGTCTCTGCTATACCAGGAGTGTATGCTGGCGGAGGTGGAGGGGAGGCCTCTGCCTGACCCTTACCACATCCCCAGCAGCCCCACCTCCAAACACAGCACCACCGGCTCCGACCGTTCCAACCTCTCCACACCCAAGAAGGTAACACAGCCGAAAGCCTCCACAAATACTTCCTTGTGTGTGCCTCTGTGTCTACCCCTCTTCATTTATTTTGTTTGTGTCTTATAGGAGGACAAAAAGAGCAAGTCGGGCAGATCTTTAAATGAGGACAGCCGAGATGATTCAGGAGACCGGAAGAAAGGCATGTTCTTCTCCTGGTCCCGCAACAGGAGCTTCGGCAAAGGCCCGAAGAAACGAGAGCTGGCCGACTTCAACTACAGTTCGTAATTTTGAGCATTTTATGTTGAAGTGCTTTTTAATTTTAACAATAAAATCCCCTTGAAACAATTATAAAATTGCCACCAAACAGTAATTCATATGCTATTCATATATTTTTAATCTGCTTTGCTCATTCTAAACACCTACTGGAAGAGATAGAAAGAGACATTCAAATTGCAGGGCTATTTTTTATTTAGGATGTAGAAGTTTGGAATTATTGCCTTGTGTGTCTTTCTTCTAGAGACTTCTGATGAGTGTTTTATTTTTCAGATTTCTCCGGCAGCAACGGTCGCCGTGAATCCCAGGGTTCGCTGTCTTCAGGAGCCAGTCTGGAGCTGGGGACGTCAGGGAGGAACGAGGTCATTCTGGAAAGAGAAATTATCAGATAATTAGTTTAGACATTATTACACTAATGGACACATAAACCTTCGTTTCAGCATAGGGTAGCTTTACCTTCACCCTCTTCCTCCCAGTTTATCTGCTTTCAAAGTAATTCAAACAAAAAACACTGAGAATAGTGAACAGTTTTTTCCTTCTCTCAAACAAAATTGTGTATCTTATTTTTTAACCCACCATCTCACTGTCTCCTCTGCTCCTCCCCCTCTCTGTCTCTGTTTTCTTCCTTCAGGGTGATGTTTCTCGTGGTGCAGTATCAGTGTCAACAGAGCGTGGAGGGGGCAGCGCCCCCTTGAGGCAGTGTAACATAAGCTTGCCGGACGGCTCATGTTGCTCTGTGCCACTGAGGGCCGGCATGTCCATCAGGGACCTGCTGCTGGACCTCTGTGAGAAGCTCTGCATCAACCTGGCAGCTATAGACCTCTTCCTGGTCGGAGGGGAGAAGGTACAACAGAAGTGGATGTGGTGTTGTCCTAAATACTTTTATTTTGGGCTTCAAAGCTCTTATACAAATGATCGACAACCACAACAACCTTACAAAAAAGCTATAATTTTTTTTTTAAAGCAGCACTAATCAAGGTATCAAAGGACTGTGTGTAATGTGCAAGATGTTGCTTGTAATGATGAACCCACAGAATTATCATTGACTCTCCAGGTCCTCTCGGTTCTACGGAGCACTTTTGCGTCATCTAGCTCATTCTTCTGGTTTTATGGCCCACAACTTTACCGTTTTGGTTCAGTCTCACAGCTCAAACAGGCAACAGTTTTATAACAAGATAGCCATATCAACTTTTAATAGGTCACGTGTCAATATATCAAACTTGTTTTATTTTTGAGTGAGTTCTGCCATATCAACTTTTAATAGGTCACGTGTCAATATATCAAACTTGTTTTATTTTTGAGTGAGTTCTGCATGTGCCCCCCCCCCCCCCCCCCCCCCCAAAAAAAAACAAAAAAGTATCAATTCAGCTTTAACAAGTGATGATAACAACAACCCAGAAAGATGCATTTTACGTCGGTCAGAGGGTCAGAGAGCAGTTATAGTCACAGGTTTATTTTGTGCTGTTTTATTTAACAGTCAGTGATCACACTGTATGGTTAGCCAACTGACTGAACACCTTTTGTGATGTCTACTCTCTTTTTCTGTCTTACTCTCAGCCACTTGTATTGGACCAAGACTGTATGACATTGTGCTCTCGGGACCTTCGACTAGAAAAACGCACACTCTTCAGGTACAGCATATGCAGTAATCACCAATTGTAGTCAGTAAGAATGAGAGTAAATGCTGGTCTTGAAAGCACAATTTCCACTTGTACTGTGGCTACAGAAACCTACAGAAAAGTTTAATTCTGCTTTCTGCTTTTCCAGACTTGACTTGGTCCCCATTAATCGTTCAGTGGGCCTAAAAGCAAAGCCCACCAAGCCAGTGACTGAAGTCCTCAGACCTGTGGTGGCCAAATATGGCCTGCATCTATCTGACTTGGTGGCACACATTGTAAGTCCCCCCTCATTCTGTCTGCCTGTAGATAGACGGTGAACGTGATGACGTGAAACTCAATTTGTGTGTGTGTGTGTGTGTGTGCGTGTGTGCGTGCGTGTGTGTGTTTGTGTGTTTGTGTGTGTTTGTCTGTGTGCGCGCGGTGCAGAGTGGGGAGTTGGAGCCATTAGATCTAGGTCTTCCTATATCCAACTTGGACGGGCTGCGAGTGGTATTAGATATAGCAGAACACACTCCTGGAAAAGGTAAGGAACACACACACATGCAGTTGCTGCCAATCATACATTTAACCTGGTGTCTCTCATTGACAAAATACTGAACAAAAATCTTGTTGTACTTTTATTGCTGTCTCAATTATTATCATGTTTGCATATGTATGTCTACATCTGCTCTATTTCCTTCATTCAGCAGACAAACAGAAAGTAGCAGTCCCCTCAACAAGCAGAAACCAACCAGCAACAGTAAGATCTCCTCCAGCTTACTCTTTCCCACTTTCTTCTTGCGCTGGAATGTTCCATAACCCACCAAATGTCTCCACTTCCTGGTTGATGATGTCACGCTACTAAGTGTCTCCTGCTGTCTTCAGTCACCCATGTCTGTTTGCAGTGTGTTAAAAATGTGCGCAGGTGTATGATGTGTGTCTCTATTTATGTGCACTGTTGCTGCGGGGCCGAGAGCCTCGTCACACTCAAGGTTCCTATTGTTCCATTACTGTGGTCTGCCTGTGGCCGAATGCATCATCAACTTTTCTCTCTGTTTGCTGGTTCTCTTTCTTTCATAACACACCCAGTGGCCAGGAGATAGTAGCCCAGCCTCGGAGAGCATTTGTTGGGTCTCAGAACCTCAAAAACTCCCTCTATTAACCTGGTGGTGGCAGTAGTACTTCAGATTGCTGTGTACGCTTCCTTATTATTATTGAGGTTTAATCTTATCGGTGACCATCTGAAATGGTCACGTATTGCTTTCTTGGTTGATTTGTTAAAAACAGGCTGTTTCCTACTTTGAAGGCAGTAGTGTGGCTTTAAGTAGTAGAAAGTTGGTCCTTCTGGTGTTGTGTTTGTACTGTTACCCTACATGAAGGTAATGGTTAGCAAACACAATGTTGGGCATTGTGTCTGAATAAAACAGCCCACCTGTCTTTTAATTAGAATTTATCAAAGGTATATGTTTTATATAGAAGTATTT